>NW_016107512.1:2704151-2713115 GCF_001604975.1 Cebus imitator | reverse complement strand
GTCTCCCTCAGGCTGGGACTCCCTGGGGACAGGGCTGTGTCTCCCTCAGACTGTGGCTCCCTGAGGATGGGGCTGCGTCTCCCTCAGACTGGGTCTCCCTGAGGACGGGGCGGCGTCTCCCTCAGGCTGGGACTCCCTGGGGACAGGGCTGTGTCTCCCTCAGACTGTGGCATGAGGATGTGGCTGCCTCTCCCTCAGACTGGGTCTTCTTGAGGACCGGGCTGTGTCTTTCCTCAGTCTGAGCCCTATCTAGGAGGAGCTTAGAGGAGGATGTGGCCTTGAATCTGCCTTCCTTTGCATCCACGCTGGCCTCCTGAAGTGTCTGGGAGCAGCTGCTGACCTGGCCACCCCTGCTCTTTCTCGCCCTGGCTGGGGCTGTACATACAGGAATGCTATCGTGTGAGGCCATGGTTCTGAGGGTCGAGAGGGGAGTCGGGGGGAGTATGGCTGCTGTGCTGAGGTCAGTGGGGTGTCCCCACAGCTTCCCTCCCTTCCTGAAGAGGCCCACTGGGGGTCGGGTCAGGACCACCCAGCTGAGCCACGCCAGAGCCACACTGAGTAGAGGTCTGGCTGGACCCTGCTTTTCCCAGTAGGATCAGCTGGGAGAGGGGCTCCATTTGAGGGTCTGTGGAGGGGGATAGTGCAGGGCGCCTCCTGTAATGTCTAGGAGTAGGTGCTCCTCACTCTGCCCAGGCCTCGCCAGCAAGAGCTGGTCATGTGATGGGGGCCAGGTGGCAGGTGTAATAGGAGACGGCATCCTGCTCGGCCTGCCCTGTGACTATATTAAGTTCTGTGCCCTGGCGTTCCCCTACCCCTGCCCTCAGGACTTTTCCTCCTCCCGCAAGGGATCCTACACTGCAGATAAAGAAGCCATCCCTCCTTCCCAGCCCCACGGTCAGAGGAAAGGGCCAGGGCCCTAATGAGGTCGGAGCCCATGAGTGAGGGAGCAAATGCAGTAAATTTAGGCTTTGGGTGCTAATGAGCTGCAGAGGGAAGTGCCTAGGACGGCCTTGGCAACCTTCAGGCTCAGTCCTCCCCCCACAGCCGCCCACACATCACCTAGGTGCTCTCAAGGGCATATGAAGAATATACTCACCAGCAGCTGACACACAGGTTTACACTCTTAATTTTTATTTTTTAGAGACAGAGTCTCACTCTGTCACCAGGCTGGAGTGCAGTGGCACAATCTTAGTTCACTGTGGGCTTGACCTTCTGGACTCAAGTGATCCTCTGGTCTCAGCCTCCTGAGCAGCTGAGAACACAGTCATGTGTCATCATGCCTGGCTAATTTAACAAATTCTTTTTTTGTAGAGAAGGGGGTCTTACTATGTTGCCCAGGCTAGTCTTGAACTTTTGAACTCAAGAGATCCTCCTGCCTTAGCTTCCCAAAGTGCTGGCATTACAGGTGTGAGCTACCACACCTGGCCTAGGTTTACATTCTTACAGGCCAATCCATATATACCCATACACCCAGAAGCCCGTAGGAGTCCATTATTACCCTGATAACCTTGTTCAGGAGCTCATGTGTACACACCTCACTACGCATGCAGACATTCCTGCATGCTTGCACACCCGTGTGCTCACAGGCATGCCACCCACTCCTGCTGGCATTCTCCTAAGCCCCCGAGTCTATGGCGGAAGCACGTAGTCTGGGAGCTGCAAGGCATTTGTACCCCATTATCTAAGGCCTCAATCCCTGTCTCCGTCAATGGAACTCACCACCTTGGGAGCCCCAGGAAGCCCTCCCTTTTCTCCATGGTGAGGGCAGGGGACAGAAGCAGGGTTTATTAATAAACTTGTTCCTGACTGCAAAGGCCTATGCAGAAGCCCCAGTCTCAAGCCAATCAGAGCAGAACTTTCCAGGAATGTTACCCAGAGCAAGTCTTCCTGTGACTCCAAGATTATTTCTCACCCCTGACTTCACCCTCTTGGTGTGTGTGGCTCCTGCCAGGCTCTACTGGCTCTGCCCGGCAGGCTTGCTGTCACCTGGCAGCTGACATCTACCTTGGCCACTGCCCAGAGAAGGTCACGGAGCACATGGGTGGTGGGGCCAGGATTAGAACTGCATTTGCTGTCACGCAGTCTTGCTCCACCCCACTCCTCCAAACCAAACCGAGCACAGCTGAGCCTGCTGTGTTGGGAGCGCAGAATGACCTCTGCCTTGATATCCACCCATGGCATCAGGACACTGCCCTCCTTCTGCGTGGGGAGGAAGCTGAGAGCCACTGGCCCTGAAGGTAGAGAGCCTTAGCCAATCAGGTTTCTGCTACTTGCTGGCCTTGTGACCTTGCACAAGTAGGATTTGACTTGCTTGTGGTTCAGTGTTATTGTCTGTAAAATGAGGATACTACCCGAAGGTAGCTGTGAGGATTAAGAACGTGTGAGGCTGGTGTTAACCGTAAAGGACTACACAGGATAGTAAAGTAAAAGGTGTCTATGTTCTTGCCTTTACTGCTAATTCCATTCCCATCTTCATCACCACCACCATCTAACACCTCCACCATCACGCCATCATCCCTACTGCCTCCAGCACTGACATAACTACCATTGCCGCCAGTACCATCATACTGCTCCCCCTTTTGTCGCTACTTCCATCACATCCACCATGTTGCCATCATCATTCAACACTTATTCAACACCTACCATGTTCAGGTCATGTAAGTGACTCTTTGGGGATAGTCCTGGCCCAGGGCCCCACACTTTTGGAAATAGGTTCTATCTCTCACATCCTTTAAGCCTTGCCACACATCCCATCTCCACCAGAAACCCTTCCCTAATCCACCCTGCACTACTCCGGTTACTCCCGGACACTGGCTCAGCTTCGCCTGTCCCCTCACTGGTTGCTGTGTGTGTGTGTGTGTGTGTGCCTTTGTGCACATCCATGCTATCTAAACTACTCTGCAAAGTCAATCATCACCCATATCTCCTACATGTAGCATAGAGGCTCTGGGTTCCCATCCTGGCTCTGAAACCTGACCTTGGACTAGTTACCACATCTCTTTGTGCCTCAGTCATCTCAACTGTAAATGGGACTGAATAATTATAGAGTTGTAGTGAGGATTCCCTGAGATACCGTATTTGCTGTACAGCACTTAGAACAGAAGCTTGCATACAGCAAGTACTTAATAAACAATAGCTTTTTAAAAAGTTATTATTAGTCCTTCCCACTTCCCCCCTTCCCCCAGCAATGTTTGGCACAGGAGTTTGCTCTACCAATGAGAAAGAATTCAGAAGAATGAATGCATTCTGACTTTCCAATATAAATATCTTAGGGAAGGGTGGAGATTTTGGAGAACTGTCTTGTCCCCCTGCCTGCTCATCTGAGCCCTCTGGGTAAGAGGTGGGCTGTGGGTGGAAAGGACCATGCAGGGAAGTCAGAGCCACGCAGAGCTGAGTTTGAATGGCGACTTCACCAGCTGAGTAACTGTGGGCAAGTCACTTAATCACTTTGAGCCTCAGTTTCTCATCTGTAAAGTGGATCCCTGTGTAGGGTTGCTAGGAGGCAGTCATCTCTGCTGGCTTCTCACTGATTTTGAATGCAAGCACCACAGATAGCTATGGTAGGACTCAGGACCGGCATACCCTTTGGGCCTCAACCTTCTCATGCACACAACAGACAATCCCAGCAGAACTTGCTTTTCAGATCCAGTGGGGAAGATGCTGAGAGATGAGAAGTGCTCAGAAAATTAAAATGTCCTGGAAAAGTTCCAGAGACAGCATGAATAATGATTAACCCAAGCCAGGCCCAGCTTAGCCTGACCTCAGAAAATCCATGAAAACCTGAGCTGGGTTCTTGGGGCAGGGCTGAGGGCCAAAGGGAAAGATGGTCAGGGGACCCCCAAACCACAGGCTCAGGGAGGCCACTCTGTACTCATACTCCCACGTGTTTCAAGGCATCTTCATTGGAACAGGGAGGGCAGCTGGGATGTGGTGGGAGGGAGTGGCCTATGAGGCCTACAGGCTTTCCTGGGGTTCTTAGTACATTGACATCCATACAGCTGCAGCCACCCAAGGATTCCCCCGACCCTCCTTCTGTGGTGTCGCCCTGTCCATGAACCCTTAGGGAATAAACAGGGGTAAACAGGGGCAGCAGCCGGCCAACTGCTGTGTACTCCCAGCCCACACAATGTAAACTCTCAGGATGTATTTATGTTGTCTGGGCCTGGCCAGGGTCCTCTGCCCAGCTCAGAGGAGTCACGTGTGCAAGGCATCTGGATTCCTCTGTGTGGTGGGTCGGGGAGGGCAGGAAAGGCAGGGGAGTTCATGGGGGACAGGGACTAGACATAGCTGGATCTGGTGGCCAAAGGAAGAAGGCAAAAGCTGTAGGAATGGCAAAGGGGAAAAAGGGAGTGAGTGCCACCATGTAGCACTCAGGCTATGCCCTGTTCCTAGAACTGCAAGTCCTTTAGGAGGAGTTGGACGGGTTGTGGGCAGCTTTCAGTGGCCCTGGAGACTGGATTTGCATTTCCACACTGCCCTGATTAGGAAGCAAGGCTCATCTCTACTCTCCTGCCTCCTCCAGCCTGGGCAGGACTGTCACCCTGGCCCTGCCCACCCCAACTGGGAGGGACAGGAGGGACATAACCGTGTGACGAGCATGCTGCTGGGATCTGAACACGTCTCAGGAATGACACCCAGGGAAGGCTATTTTAATCTGGAAAGTCGCCTGCTCCTCCTGCCCACCCAAAATAACTTGGCTCCTGCAGGAACCTGCAACATTGTGGCTGCCATCAGCCTAATGAGTGCTCCAGCCCTGGCAGCCCCCATGCCCTCACTGTGGCCAACCCCCTCCTCAGACTGGGCCTCTCCACTCAGATTTGGAGCTCTCCGATGCCAGGTCTGTGTCTTCTCCCTCAGACTGAAGGCTGCCTCAGGGCAGAGGCTGTGTCTCCCAGGGATTAGGAGCTCCTGGGGTGTAAATGTTGCATCTCTCCACTCAGGTGCCTGGAGTCAGCTTCCTTGGGGAATGTGGGGATGGGGCAGGTGCCAGGTAGTTTCACCCACTTCCAGGCTGTGCTACAGAGGATGCCCTTGTGGAGAAACTGGATCTCTCTCCCTCCGTGGCCACAAATGCATCTGGCTGATGGGCTCATGTGGGGCCTAGGCTGAGCCTGGTAGTGCCAGGCACCCCTGCTGCTGACCACATGGCCCCCGATGAGAGGGTTCACATGTCCCAGCACCAGCCAGCCACCTGCTGCCTCCTGCCTCCCAAAATAAGAAAGGGCTGGCCTTCTCCCGTTACCAGCACATGCCCCCCTGCCCTTGTCCTCGGGACGGGGCTTTCACTCCTCCCTGCTCTACTCCTTTGTGCGGGGTGTTGAGTGGGCAGCCCCCAGCTCTGCCTGTTCTCAAAGCTGGTGACTGGACATGGCCAAACTGAGTTGCTGTGTTCCTAGGCTGGATGCAAAATGAGAAGGGACCACTAACTTCAGCATTCCTTCTAAGGAACCAGGGTCCACTGGTCCTGTAAAGGGGCGCCCTGTGCCCCAAATCCTTTCTGTTTCCCAACACCTAACACAACCCGTAGGATGGAGTAGGGACTGAGGGTGTAGCTGTTGACCCAAGTAATTAACTACTGCTCCCTGAGGGCTGAGAGTCTGAGAAGACACTCCTCGTAACACACACACACACACACACACACACACACACCCCTTCCTCTCCATTCATTTCACAAATAATGACCGTTTTCTATTATTATTATTTTTTATTTTTTGTAGAAATGAGGTCTTGCTTTGTGGCCTAGACTGATGCCAAACTCCTGGCTTCAAGTGATTCTCCTGCTTTGTCCTCCTAAAGTGCTGGGATTACAGTCATGAGCCACTTTCCCAGGCTACCAAAAACAACCATTTTTAACTGAGCACTTATTATGTCTAAGGCACTGTACTAGTGCACCCCATCTATGGCTACGTTTAAACCTCACAACACCCTGTTAAGAGGCATGTAGTTACACAGTGAAGAGAATATGGCCCAGAGAGGTTAACTGACTTGCCTCAGGTCAGCAAAGAAGTAGAATTGGTATTCAAACCTAGGTTAGAACAGCATTTGTCTTTTTTTTTTTTAATGAGAAATTTAAAAAATTCAGACAAATGGAGAGAAGAGTACAATGAAACTGTAAGTACTGATTACCAGGATAGCATAATGAGCATTTTGTTTGCTAGATTTGCTTCATCTTTTTTTGTGCTGAAATATTAAAAAGTTAATTATAGAAATAGCAAGTCACCTCTACTCACTTAAGAATGCGTCTCTAAAAAATAAACCAAATTTTCTATATAAACCAGCGTGCCATTCTTACATTGAACAAAACAATTTGTAATATCTAATATGCAGTTCCTGTCCAATTCCCCCAACTAGTCCCCCAGATTTTTATCACTCTACCACACTACCATTGAGAAGTGGGCAGACAGGGTTTGGGGAGGTCTTTGCCAGCCTCTGTGCCTCAGTTTCCTGTGGGGAGGCAATTTTCCTTCTCCTCTTTTCCTTGCTGGGGACACGGTTTCTAGGCAGGACAGTAACGGGGACCCAAGGGACCCTGTGGGGTGCTAGAAGGTGTTGGGGAGGCTCCGGGGAGCCCCTTATCTCCTGGAGGGGGGACCATGGAGTGAGGTGGATGTCCTGAGGGGCCAGAGAGGGGCCACGGCCTGGCAGAAGGAACCTCAGCAGGGCCCTCACGCCTGGCCTTCCTGTCAAGCAAGGTATGGGCTGTCCCAACCCAGTGAGGCCTTGGGCCTCGGAGCCCCTACCCTACAGGGTAACATCTCCACCCTGGGCCTGCAGACCAAACAGTCCACTAGCCTGCCTCAGCCAAAACAGGAGCTGAGGAAGGTCAGCTTATCAGGTCTCCCCTACTCCCTCACCCCATAGGCCTGCTTTTCAGCTACTATCAGTGTCTGGGGCAAGGGAAGGGGTTGACAGGACAGGGCAAGGCCATTCTTGGGGTTCACTCCTGAATGGAGAGAAATGCTATTTAGCAGGATCACTGGGAGAGTCTGGGACCCCACAGGTGACAACAAAGGGGCCTGCCAGGCAGTGGCCAGTTAGATCAGGGGTCTCTAGGCTCCCTTCCTGTCCCATGCCTGTTCTGTCCTCAGCTCATGGGGTAAGTAAAAGCACCCTGACCTAAGACAGGAGGTGGCTCAGGTGACCTTTTGGTCATCAGTCCTTGCATGGGGATTGAGATGTTGAAGGTCAAGTCATACCAACCCTGAAGGGGCAGGGCTGGGTCCCCCTGCCCAGATTGGGGGCTGCTAAATGACTGGGGCTATGTCTTCCCTATTGGAGTGGGGTATTCCAGAGGGCAGAGGCTTTGTCTTCCTGCATCAGATCAGGGATCCCTTAGGCAGCGCTGTGTCTCCCCTCAGCCTGGGGCTCCATGAGAATGGGGCTGTGTCTCCCCTCAGCCTGGGGCTCCGTGAGAACGGGGCTGTGTCTTCCCTCAGCCTGGGGGTCCGTGAGAACGGGGCTGTATCTCCCCTCAGACTGGGGATCCGTGAGGACGGGGCCGTATCTCCCCTCAGACTGGGGATCCGTGAGGACGGGGCCGTATCTCCCCTCAGACTGGGGATCCGTGAGGACGGGGCCGTATCTCCCCTCAGACTGGGGATCTGTGAGGACGGGGCTGTATCTCCCCTCAGACTAGGGATCTGTGAGGATGGGTTGCATTCACCTTCCCTCAACATCATGGCCCCTAGGGGCCCATTCTCCTCTGATGGGCTGAGTGGGGAGCCCCATCTAAAGATCCCCAGCTCCTCATTGCTCCAGAACCCAGGGAAGGGCTGAGGGGAATGAGTTGGCTTCACCTCACTGAGTGGGGAGAGGAAATGGGACAACTTGGTTAGAGCCCACTACTGAATGGGTTACAGACCCTGCTCCCTCTAAAGGATTTGGGCATGGAGGCAGAAGATGGAAGAGACATCTTCCTCCTGGACTTCCCCTTCCTTCTCTAGAACATCTCATCATCTATGCTTCTTGTAAGATGCTCCTAGACACTCCTAGGCTCAGGAGCCAGGAGATGGATCCCAAGGGGCCCTCCATGGGCTCTTGAGCAAGCTCCTTCCCCTGCGCCCTGGTACTCAGCCTTGGACTTGCTGGGAAGAAGCAAAAGAGAAGGCTTGGCCTTGAGTAGGGGCTGAGGGGTGCAGGAAGGATGTGCTCCAGGGAAGACATGGACCAAGGTTGCCATATAAGCATGGGAGGGGGAGAGGTAGCTGGATTGGAAAATGTCCTTCAGGGGCTCCTCCAGGCCCAAAGCTCCAAAGTCACTGACCACTGCCCTAAACTGGACCCTGACAGGGTCTCTTTTGAAAAGGCTGACTGATTGAGGAATTCACTCCCCTTCTTCTCGAAGGAGCCCTGTGTGTCTGTGCATCCCCAACCAGGCTTTTCCCAAGAGCTCAAACACCATGCATAAGTCCTCTTGGTCCTCCCAAAGCACCTGTCACTGGGTCTTGCACACAGCAGGCACTTAATAGAGATAGTTGGCTGGAAGCTCCAGCCAGAACCCTCTGATGGTAGCCCTAGTCTATCTGGAGCCAAGTACTCAGGGAAATTACCCTTTATCAGCATGTTCCTCCTCAGGAGTACTCCCCCCCACCCCCCACCGCAACCTGCCCTGTGCTCTTCTGCTCATCAGACCCAATCATTCTCTTCTCTTGGGTGGTTGTTCCATGAGAGAGGAGTACAGCTGGAGAGCCTTGGGGCTGAGAGCAAACGGAGTCTCAGTTTCAGAAGTGAGACAGGGATCCCTTGCCTCAGGGATCCTCAGTCTGAGGGAAACACAGCCCTGTCTCCTCAGGGAGCCCCAGTCTGAGGGGAGACGAAGCCCCGTCCTCAGGGAGCCTCATTCTGAGGGAGACATAGCCCAGTCCCCAGGGAGCCCCAGTCTGAGGGGAGACGCAGCCCCGTCCTCGGGGAGCCTCATTCTGAGGGAGACATAGCCCAGTCCCCAGAGAGCCCCAGTCTGAGGGG
>NW_016107512.1:2566555-2704006 GCF_001604975.1 Cebus imitator | reverse complement strand
ACATAGCCCAGTCCCCAGAGAGCCCCAGTCTGAGGGGAGACGCAGCCCCGTCCTTGGGGAGCCTCATTCTGAGGGAGACATAGCCCAGTCCCCAGGGATCCCCAGTCTGAAGGGAGACGTAGCCCCGTCCTTGGGGAGCCTCATTCTGAGGGAGACATAGCCCAGTCGCCAGGGAGCCCCAGTCTGAGGGGAGACATAGCCCCGTCCTCAGAGAGCCCCAGTCTAAGGGGAGACACGGTCTCATCCTCAGGTAGCCCCAGTCTGAGGGGAGACATAGCCCCATCCTCAGCATGCTCTCAGTCAGTAAGGGAGAGCTATCCCTCAGCCTGCACTTGCTGCCAAAGCAACACTGAGAATGGCGAGAGGAGAAGGGTTAATGGCTGAGGGCTCCCACGTCAGCCCTCTCCAAGTTCCTGACACATTTCTGCCCTGTCAGGGTCAGGGTGAGGTGAGTCCCTGCTCAGACTCGTATAGGCTTATTTTCACCACTCAGAGCTAATATCAGGAAAGCCTTGGGTTTCTTTCACCTTTTGGAAGATTTTTTTTTGGACGAATTGAGCCCCATGCCTGGTACAACTAGGTGTGTCACGGGCAGCCAATTGACTATTCTGTCTTCTTTCACTTCAGCTTACCACAGCCATATGTTGATGCATCCCAGTTTTATAGATGAGGAAACTGAGACTCAGAAACTTGAGTGAAGCCCAAATGTCACAGCTACAAAATGACAGAGTCCCATTTCTGCTTGGCTTCAAATTGTCCTTTTTTTTCAGGCCTGAGCTTGGGAGCAGGTGGCCTCTTTGTTTTCATTGGGATGGAGCCCCATCTGGCCCCTGACACCTCGGCTTATACAGGGCTCATGAGTGAAGACCCAATGGGGAGCGTGCAGATTGGCCGTGAGATTTCTGCAGGTCTAAGTCCCAGAGCCTTTGGGGAAATGCCTTGTGGATACTTGGGAAGACCTCAGGGAGGAGTGTGAGGCAGGGTAGGGGTGAGGGAGAGAGGAAACTTTACTGTCACCATTGTGCAGTGGGTGGGGGCCTCCTGGAGCAATGAAAGAAACAATCTCAGCAAATAGCAATAGGCTCTGTGACCAGGCAGTCTCTGCAAATGCAGATAGGCTCTGCAACACTGACAGACTCTGCATGTGTTGACAAGCCTCACAATGGCGATAGAGATGAGGGGGAAACGCTGTGGTCCAGAGGTGCTCAGGGAATTTTCCACTCACCTTAGAAGCCAAGGCAGATGCTTGGTTCCCATCAGTGGCTCTGCCTCCATGAGAGAGTCCTAGAGGTGGGTAGCCTAGGCCTCTTCCCTCCTCTCACAGGTCTCTCCAATGCCTTCTCTGTCTGGTGCCCTCCCCCTTAGCAGGCTGCAGAGGTGCCAGGGCAGAAGACTACGAGGGGGGAGTCCACAGAGGATCCCGTGGGGAGCCAGCATGGGGGGCAGGGCAGATGAGGATCCCCCAGGAGGTGGAGTCTGGCCAGCTGGGGAATAAAGCAGTTCTCGTTGCAGGTGGCCATGAGGCAGTCTGGAAGCTCTGCCTGCCCCAGCCCATGGGCCTTTCTGAGCTCCAGAAAGTCTCAGTGATTTGTTGCTCAGCCTTTGGAGTAGGGGAGGGAGTGGTGGGAGCAGCAAACTTTTCCAAATGGAAAATGATGAAATCTTTCTGGAAAGCCAACTTTCCCAAGCTCTGGTGGGTACAGCTGACAAGGAGAAACCTGAGCCCTGTGGGCAGGCAGGGGGTCCAGTGGCAGGAGATCGGAGGCGCCTGTCTATGACACAGTCCTGGGAAGCCACCCCAGAGCCGTGGAGGGCGTGCTGCCTGTGTGCAGCCTGGTGGGGCGGGGAAGTGGGCAGTTACGCTTCAGCCAGTGGCCCCATAGAGTTTACACTCAGCTCTGCAGTGAGAATGAAAACAAAGTCAGTTTTTCTTCTGTCTCAGCAACCATATCCCTCTGGGTGAAGGGCAAAGACCTAAGTGTGACCTGCAAGACCCCGGCAATCCCACCCTACCACCACTCTAGCCCTTACTCTCTCTGCTCCAGCCTCCTATTCCTCAGATATACTGGGCACACCGCTGCCTCGGGCCCTTTGCACTACCTGTTCCCTCCGCCTGGATGTTTTTCCTTCAGATAGCCGTGTGGCTCACTGTCTTACTTCCTTGAGGTCTTTGAATATCACCTTCTTAGTGGGGCCTTTCTTGACCACCCTATTGAATGCCGTGCCTGCCTTCCTCACCCCACTCCCAGGACCCTTCTTCTGTATTACCCTGCTTTATTTTTCTCCATGTCTCTTACAGCCTTCTAATATATTTGTAGTGGGTTGAAGGGTGGTGCCCCAAAATATCCATGTTCTAACCCCTAGAACCTGTGTATATGGCCATAGCGAGCTGAATAGTGTCTCCGTCCAAACTTCATGTCCACCAGGAACCTCAGAATGTGACCTTATTTGGAAATAGGGTCTTTGTGGATATAATTAAGTATCCCAAGATGAGAGTCTCTTGATTTAGAGTGGGCCCTAAGTCCAATGACTAGTGTCCTTATGAGGAGACGCAGAGAGACAGAGGGAAGAAGGCCACCTGAAGATGGAGGCAGAGATAGCAGTGATGCTCAGACTTCTGCCCTCTAGAATCGTGAGAGAACACGTTTCTGTTGGTTTTAAGCTACCAAGTGGGTGATTTGTTATGGCAGCCACAGGACTCTGTAATTTACTCATTTATTTTGTTTATTGTCTACAAACACACTCCCTCCTGCCCTCTTATGAATCTGAGCTCCAAGAGGATAGGGGTTTTGTTTCTTTTGCTCACTTGATATATCCCCTGTGACTACCACAGTACCTGGTATCTTATGGGTGCTGCATAAGTATTTGTCAAGCGGCTAAGTGAATAAATTAGATGAAAGCAGACAGGAGGGATGAGTCCTCAGGGGACCGACTTGGCTGCCCAACATCTGGGCTTGCTGAATGCAGCTCAGTGTGGTGGGAACCTGGCACCTGTGCAGAAGACCATCTGGAAGAGGAGAGGGAAACCTGGGATCCTGTAGGACCAACCTCCAAGTACAGGTGGCCTCAGCTCACCTGTCAAAGCCTCACCTGTGAAGAGGTGAACACAGAGAGCTAAGTGGAGCCTGCCTTGTGTCCACATTTAGGCTCTGTGCAAGCCTTTGTTGGATAGGCCTCTGCATGGAGGGGGTGCCCTTTCCCCGCATCCCATAGCCAAAGCCCCATCCCTAGATCCAAGTTCAGATGCCTCAACAGTTGATATAAAGAGGGACCTAATTCCTCCCCACCTCCCTGCCCTTCCCACCCCAGGCCAGGCCTCCAGGGCCACTGTGAGCAGAGGGACTCAGGAAGGTCATGGTTTGGGGGCTGAGAACAGAGAGCCTCAGGGGCAGGAATAGGGACTTCATCCATCTCTAAGTTTCCAGGTCTCTGTCAGGCAATTTGGCTCTGTCCTGACTCTTCTGCGACTGATGAAGGTCCACGGTGGTGAGAGATGGCCACAGAGTCTTTGCTACTCTTACCGCCAAGAGATGTTTCTATCTTCTCTCTCTTTGAATCTGACTTGGCCTTGTGACTTGTTTTGACTGAAAAAATGCAATGATGCTGTGCTGGTTCCAGGCTTAGCCCTAGAGAGGCCTTACTGTCTTCCCTCCCCATCTCCCCTTCCCCCAAGCCAGACGCCATGCTGCAAGGAAGTCCAGGCTGTTCTGCTGTAGATAGAGGCTCTGAAGGATCGTGCACCAAGAGGAGGTGGCACACAGGCCAGCTGACAGCACGGAAGCCTCAGAGTTGCCAATGAGGCCACCCTGGACCTTCTAGCTGAATGCAGCTGATTAAGTGGCCTAATCCCAGGTTAGACTTGCACAACAGCCAAGACAACCACCAGAATTGTGAGAAATTAGGCCATTATTGTTTTAAGGCGTTATGTTTGGGAATGGTTTGTTTTGCAGCCATAGAAAACTTGGAGGGCTTTATCTCAGAGGTCTAGTGACTCCAACACTGTGGGATTTCTGAGAGCTTACTTAGAAGCTGTTTCCCCAAGGATGTGGAGCAACAGGCATCTCAGACACTGTAGGCACAGGGTCTTGAGCTGCAAGGATTCACTGATTCTAGAATTTTGACACTCAGGGAGACCATCTCCAACCCTTCTCAGCTGCTCTCCCCATCACCTCCCTTCAGAAAGTTTTCCTCCAAACTTTCCAGCCTCCAACCAGCTCCTCCTCTGGCTCAGGCCTCTAGAGCCTGAGCAGAGGGTAGGGGCAGAGCCAGCAAGCTTTGTCTTGGGCGGCTGGCAGTCTCCTCTCTTTCCATGTGCGCCCCATCAAGGTCAGCTGGGTGAAGCGGCTGCTGGTGAAACATCCTGTTCCAGATGCTGCCCAGAGATGTCAGGAGATGTTATGACAATGCAGGGCAGCCAGGCCTGGGTAGCAGGAGCTGTCACAAGGGCAGCAGATGCATGTGTCCTGCTCTGGAATGGTCAGCCTTCTACAGGGGACAGAGAAGGCTTCGAGGTATCAACATTGGAGAGCATAATGCTGATTCAACCTCCATTGCAGAGGACAACGGCCTTTCCCAAGTTTGCTGATTCAGTGTTCCTGTGGCCTGGGCTACCTTGAAAGGCTGGGGAGGCTGGACAGTGTACACTTGAGTTTGACCTCTTGATGCCATGTTCACCCTGCTGTTCTGGCAACCAGGCAACTGGTCTTGGGGGGTGTGCAGGGGAGGGTCTTCTCACTATGATCCATGTCCTCAGGGTAGGGCCTGGGCTGTGAGAGACATGACCCTGGAGGTCCCTTTGAACCCTAAGAATCTCAGTTGCAGGGTTTCCCAAGAACAACAATTCTAAGAACAACAATTCACCTGGCCTGCCCATGGGTGATCACACAGGCCAACCCAGGATGCCTGGGTTACCTTTGCCCTCTGGGGACTAAGTCTCCTTGGCTCCTTCTGGGGGTTTCTGGGCCTTGGGACACTGGTATGAATGTTGGAAAACAGCTCTGACCTCCTTTGCAAATGATCCTCCCACCACCCCCTTCCCCACCCAGGAGCCCACCACGGTGGTCATGGTTGTGGGGAAGCCAGGTATGGGCAACTATGCCCCCAAGAGATGTCTTGAACATCTCCCTGTCTCCAGGCCAGGGGTGTCCTGGCTGAAAATCTCCCTTCCCTAATGCAGAGGGGAGAGTGTTTCATAGGTCACCACCTGCCCCTCTGGCTGGCCCCACCCTTCTGGCAGGCCCTACCTGCCTGGAGCCAAATCCCCAAGTTCCAGCTCAGTGGGGAATTCTCCACACAACCTAACCAACACACTGTTCCCTCTCCCATGAAGAAGACTAGGAACTTCCTCAGGTCTAGCACTCCCAGCTCTGCTATCCTGGGGTTCTCTATAGGTATCACCCTGCCTCCTTCCTTCTTCCTCTCTCCCTTTGGGTAAGTTAAGGAACCCCTCTGAGCCTCTGTATCCTTAGCTATGAAATGGGATCATAAGACCCACCTTGGAGGGCTGAGGTCGGTTGTGAGCATTTTTTTTTTTTTTTTTTTTTAGAATCAGAGTCTTGCTCTGTAGTGGCATGATCATAGCCCACTGCAGCCTCAAACTCTTGGGCTCAAGTGATACTTCTGCCTAAGCCTCCCAAGTAGACAGGAATGCACCACCATGCCTGGATAATTTTAATTTTTTTAGAGACAGAGTCTCACTATGTTGCTTAGGCTGGTCTCGAACTCCTGGTCTTAAGCAGTCTTCCCATTTTGGCCTCCCAGAGTGTTGGGATTACAGGCGTGAGCCACCTTTCCCAGCCTAATAGTAAGGATGAAGTGAGGTGGTAGGAAAGAGGAATGGAGGGACCATCTATCTAAGGGCCTGAGCAGAGGGAACTCACAACTGAGAAAGGATCATACCGGCTAAGGCCTCAAGTGTCAGGCTGCCTATGTGTCCATTCTGAGCCCGCATCCCCATTCTGTGCCCATCCTGTGTCTGTGTGTCTCTTTGGGGCCTTGCATGTCTGTCCTCTGCACCTACCCTGTGGGCCCATGAGAGGTGTGTGTTTGGCCTGCCTGTGACATGCAGTGGGAGGGACATAGTATGAAGGCTGTGTCAATGACCATGGATAAACATCCTTTTATACTGTAGCATGAGCACAGATGGTTCTCCCTTGTACAGTGGACAATGGCTACCTTGTGTGAGCAACAAGGAAAAGTGGGTACTTGTAATTGCTGATTTGGGCTGGGTCCCAAACAGGCTTGGAAAGATCCAAGCAACAGGGGGCCTGGAAAGCCAGCACTGATATTTGGGAGTGGGTAGGCATGCAGGAGGGGGCTGGGGTGCGGCACAGGAAAAAAGTGGAGAGGAGACATTGAGCAGAGATAAAGAAGTGGAGAAGCCCACATCAGCTGCTTGAGAAATGAAGTGAGGCTGGCTGGGCAGGAAAGAAATGTGTAGGGAGAGAGGCCTCGGCAGGGCTGGGAGCAGGAAGGCTCTTCAGGGAGGGACCTGGCTGCAGTTTCAGGCTGAACTGCCTTTGCTTCCTTCTGGCCCTGGACCCCTGGCTAGGGAAACACTTACGGAGAGAAGGCAGACTAGTCCTCAAGCTGGACAAAGCAGAGCAGAGCTCTGAGACCTTGCTAGGTACTTAGAATTTGTAGACTCCCACAATGACGTCTCACTTCCCAGCTTTCTCTGACTCTAGGAAAATATTTTTCATACTCTGAAAAACTGGCCTTGTGAGATGCTGCTGATGGCTTGGTGAAGACACGAAGATAGGGCCTGTACTGGACACTTTTGTCCAAATTTCTCTGTGCCCACCACTTATTCTGGTCTTTGCTTTCGTGGCCAGATCCATGCAGACATCTTGGACTCTGCAAAGGTGCAATTGAGTGGCACTTTGCCTTGGCCTAGAACCTCCTACTTCCTACCAGAGAATTCTCTGGTGTCCTGTTGGTGGATACCTGTGGAACTGCTTAGCGCTTAATTGTGTGCAACCCAGAAGTGACTCCCCTGAGTCAACTTTGTGCAGTAGGGGATCCAAAAGCCAAAGGATACATTTTTGCCCTTCTAGATAGGCAGTTTTTAAACACATTTTGTAAGTCTCTTAAAAAAGATCTCTGTGGGGTCTATACCCATGGCCCACGGGGTGGCCAACTAGATAACATATCCTTGTATTGATTGATACCCTGTTCACTATTTCCCCACCTTCATCTTTTGATTCTGTTCCTGGGATCACATCCCAAATCAGCTTAGTTGCACCTGAGACCAATGCCCCCACAGGTTCCACTTTTAGGGGAAGCCAGGCTATGACAGGGGCCTCTGTTCTGAAAGAGTCCAATTTTGGGAGGCTGGGGTGGGAGGTGAGTAGGAACCTGGGCTATGGAAGGAAGCCTTCTATCTTTCTAAGCACAGGTCTAGGCTGGCCCCCTTCCTGCACAGAAACCCAAAATAGTGATGACCTGATATTTGCCTCACTGCCCTGCACAGACTCTACCAAATGTGAGTACCTCCCCAGACCTTGACGCCTGTATCTCAAGGCTGGTGCTTCAAATAATTAGTATATTTTATACCGGTAGCTTGTGCAAGCATATCCTCTCACTCACAGGACCCACCCAGCCTTGCTCCTTCCCTGATACATAACTTCAGGAGCAGAGCCTGGCCTCCTCCATCCCATTCTTCTGCATGCAGTACAAGCTCAGAGACGGTTCTACTCGGAGCTCATGCAGACGCCGCTGTGGACACCACCACAGACAAGGCTTCTTAGTCCTGCTTTCCTCTTCTGATGCTGGTGGGACAGCAGGGCTGCTGTGCAGGAAACCCGGCTCAGTTAGCTTACAGCCAGGACCCAGGGACACAGAAGGGTGGGAAGCTAGATTGACTGGGAATCACAGCCTGACCCTACTACAGGGATAGCCATGCATTCTTCTGACCTTTGGGGTATGGGGAAGTGCTGGTTCTCCCTGTCCTTCATACTGACTCAGGCTGGCACTGAGTCACCAGCACCTCCTCCTCCAGAAGTGTCCATTTCTTGCAATCCCAGCTTCTGGTTGGAGCCTGAAAGGAAGCCTTGGCCTTCAGCCTCACCATCTCCATCCTGAGTTCTTCTTACTCTCCTGTGCAATTTGCTCTGCACACTCCCCACACTAACTGTCCCCAACCTCTGTGCTTCTCAAGGCATGTTGAGTGAATGAGGACGGAGGGAAGGCCTGCCTGGGAGGTACGTGTGTAGGGCAGATCTGGGCTAAAACCTTCTGTAGAGGCACAGACACCCAGGTGGGAGGACCTCAGAGATGAACAGGCTGAGCCCTCCCTGCTGCTGTGAGGCTCACTCATGCCCGTCCCAAGGCATTGCATCCATTTGCAGAAGCCTGGATCAGGGGATGCCCTTGGAATCCACCCTGGGTCTGTCTCCCTGTGAGTCCCTTCCAGTTGTGCCTCTGGAGATAATGGCTGACCCTACAGGGTTTGAAGAGTCTATGGTGTGATGCTTAATTTTAATGTCCATTTGACTGGATTAAGGCGTACCTAGAAATCTGGAGAGGCATTGTTCTTGGGTGTGTCTACAAGGGTGTTTCCAGAGGAGATTAGCATGTGAGTCTATGTGGACTAGGTGGGGAAGATCTGCTCTCATTGTGGGTCCTCCCGCTCAGCCCTGGGCAGGGTTGTCCCTGGCTGCCCTCTTAGCCCTTTCCACCCTCTCACACTTACTAACCAGATGTCACTTTCTCCTCCCTCTCACACTTTCTAACCAGATCTAACCAGATATCAAGCTTTTACCTCACTGAGTGTGTATACCCCCTCAGCTATGTGAGGACATTTTGGCCCAAGACAGATCAGGGACTCAGTCAGGGTCTCCCTTGAGGCCAGGCAGGGTAGGGACCAGCCTGTGGCTGCGTTTCACTTCCCACTCTGCTAACTTGTCACCAGTTGCTGTCATCGCATGCTCTGCTGTGGTTTAGGCTGGGGGCTTTCCAGAATAGCACATTCTGAGTTCACAGTGAGATGTATTTGGGACCAAAGTCCTGCCCATAACTGCAAGTGAGCCATGCCTGTGGTCAGTACACTTGCTCAGAGTCAGTTCTCCATACTGAAACTTAGGTCCAGGGGGAGTGGCTTGCGTGCTCTTGATGCTCCCTGGTGGATGTCTGGGCTTGGCGGCCCCAGATTTGGGTGTCTGGGGCAGACAACATTTGGATGAACCTGTTGAAAGCAACAGTTTGAGGGTGAGTTCAGTTAAAAGCAGGCTCCTAACAAGAAGCGTTATTAGTCTTTTGGATCTCCGATGGCAAAGAAACACAATACTTCCCCTTTAGTTTATTTAGGCAGAAATTGACTCTGAGAGTTAAATGACTGAACCAGGAGACTTAGACAAGAGTGTTTAGAGTAGCACTTTCACAATGGCAGAAAGCTGGAAACTGCCCACGTGCCCATCAGGAGCAGAGTGGTTGGAAGAGCTGTGGGGATGTGGTCATATGGTGAAATATTACACAGCAGTCAAAATGAATGACCTACTCTGACATGGAGCAATATGGATAAAGCTTGGCAACAGAAAATTGAGCTGAAAAAGTCCCAAGAGATTATGTACTGCATGATACCCTTTTTATAAAATTAAAAGCCATTATAATTTAATAAATAATTTTGTGCCATTAAACTTCGTAAAGCAAGGGAATAATGAATACAGGAGTCATATGATAATTTCTGCAAATAGGGGATAAGGAGCAGTACGGGGGCAGTGTTTAGATGTGAGTTATTGTCAGGGACTAGCTATTCTGGGTAGTGGATTTATGGATGCTTATTGCATTAGTAAAACCAACTGATGAACCAACAGGAATAACAGTGGGCTCTGCATGGATCATTAAAAAGACTGTCATAGACCAAGAGTTCTGTTATCCTGATATCCAAACAAAGATAAAGCAAAACAAAAGGCATAAACTGGGAAGACCCTTAAGTCCCCCAAGAAGAGAAGGCATTGGGAGACATGAGTAGTGGCAAGCAATAGCTTAGCAGCCCAGGAGTTGTATGAGTCCCAATTCTGGGTCCCTAGGAAAGGCTTCCATATTGATTTTCTATTGTTGTGTAATAAATTACCACAAATTTAGCAGCTTAAAGCCACCCCCACTTGTTATCTCACAGTTTCTATAGGTCAGAAGCCTGGGCACAACATAGGTGTGTTTTCTGCTCAGAGTCTCACCAGGCTTAAGTCAAAGTGTTGGCTGGTCTGTAATCTCATTTGAGGTTTGAGGTCCTCTTCCAAGTTCTTTGTGAGACTGAGGGCCTCAACCACTACAGGACATTGCTGTTCTCTATCCTGTGACCCTCTCCATTACATAGCAGTTTGCTTCTTCAAGGCCAATAGAAGAGCTGCTTTGCTGCTTTGAATCCCTCTGATTTTTCCACCTTGTGTCCTCTAGACTCTCATTTAAAAGATCTGACCTAATTAGGTCATACCCATCTGGGAAAATCTCCTTTGTGATAACTTCAGAGTCAACTGATTAGGGACCTGAATTACATCTGCAAAACTCCTTCACCTTTGCTTTATAATGTGAACAAATCACAGGAATGATATCTCATCATATTCATAGGTCCTTTTTCCACACTCAAGGGAGGCAAATCTTGAGGGAATCTTGAGGAACATCTTCGAATAATGCTCACTACACCTTTCCAAGCCTCGGTTTTCTCCTCCATGAAGTAAGAAGTTTAATTTCTACCCTGTAGGGATTGTGGGTAGATTAAATGAGATGACAAATGCAAAAGTGCTGTTATTCACTCAGAGATACTTAATGCTGTATTCACTCAGAGACATTTAGTGAGGACCAACTGCATGCCAGGCAGGTCCTCTGGGAGCTCAGTAAACATAGCGGTATGTAAACAGACATGGTCCCTGCCCTCATGGGGCTGATAGTCTAGTGGAGGAGACAAGTGTGATGTGCAGGGTCTGTATGGTGAAAACTATAAAATGCTGTTGCAATAAATAAAGGAAGACCTAATAAATGGAAAGGTATACCATATTTATGGACTGAAGATTCAACATAAAGATGTCAATTTTTCAAAGTGGACTATAGATTTAATACAATACCAATCAAAATCCCAGCAGGATATTTTTTGTTAGATATTAACAGGCAGATTGTAAAATTTTATGGAAGAACAGACGAACTAGAATAGTTAAAAAATTTGGGGGAGAAAAAGAATAAAGTGTGAGGAATCATACTACCCAATCTTCTTTTTTTCTTCTGTTTTTTGGGGGAGGGAGGTTGTTTTGTCTCCTGAGATGAGGTCTTTCTATGTTGCTCAGGCTGATCTCAAACTCAAACAATCCTTTTGCTTCAGCTTCCTGAGCAGCTGGGATTACGGATGCACACCACCATGCCCAGTTAATACTACCTAATTTTAAGACTTAGTATAAAACTACAGCAGTAATCAAGACAGTGTGAAATTTGCAAAAAGATGAATACACAGATCAGTAAAACAGAACAGAAGGTTCAGGAATTGATCTAGGCAAATATGAATAATATGTGCAAAGGTACAAAGACAATTCAATGGAGAAAAATAATCTTTTCAACAAATGAATTTAGAACAACTAGTCATTCATAAACAAACAAAGTGTATCCTTCACCACCTCAGATAAATGTGAATTGAATCCATGATGAGATACCACTATATACCTCTTAGAATAGCTACAATAAAAAATGTAAAACCAAGAGCTGAAAAGAACACAGTGAAACTGGTACTCTGATACCTTGCTGGTGGGAATGTAAAATGGTACAGATACTTTGTAAAATGGTTCATCACTTTCTTGTAAAGTTAAATCTTTGTATACACTTATTATGTGACCCAGCAATCCCATTCCTACGTATTTACCCTAGAGCAATGAAAACATCTCTTCAAGTGAAAACCTGTATATGAATGTTCCTAGCAACTTTATTTGTAAGAGCCAAAATCTGGAAACAGCTCAAATGTCCTTCAATGGGTTAACAGTTAACAATCAAATACTACTTAACAGTAAAAAGGAACAACATTGATAAATGCAACAATATGAGGATGAATCTCAAAGACTTTTCATATTAAATGAGAGAAGCTAGTCAAGAGGCCACACACTGTAATTTTATTTACTTGACACTCAAAAAGACATAACTATGGTGATGGAAAACATAGTTGCCAGGGTTATGGGTAGGGTGAGGGTACAACTATGAAACAACAGCATGAGTGCATTTTTAGGGCATGAAGTTTGCCTGTATCCTGATGGTGGTGGAGGATACACAAATCACATGTTCATAGAACTGGATACCAGAAGAAAAAACAGTAAATTTTACTGTATGATAATTTAAAAAACCCAATAGTGTGGACAAAAGTTCCGAGAGAGATGCTTGGCTTTTAGAGAACAGACTCATATTTCAGAGAGGTTATAATTGTACCGTGGGAAAGTTAGCACCATGCATAGAACTTCATAAATGCCCAATAAATCAACATTTACAATAAAGAGATTAATGCATTCTAAACTCAGTGAGCCCAGAAAGTTATGTTGCCAAGAAACCAAGCACTAGATTCTGCTGGGAAGTGGATTCCTGACATCAAGGCAGGGAGCCAGAAGATGCTCAAAGCTAGCAGCTGGGAGGTAGAAATGCCCCTAGAGGGAGAGAGACCACTGGCCTGCAGGCCTGGAGAACTAATTCCAGACCTTCTTCCATTGTCAGACCTTGCTCAGAGCTGCCCAGGAGGCCGAGTCTTCATGGGTGAAGGAGGAAGCAGCAGCCTCTGAAGGAGCTCTGCTCCCTCCTGCTCACCTCCCAGGTGGCTCATAGCCATGACCTACTTTTCCTACCTGTTGGTGCAGGTGAGTTCCCCTGCCCATAGCTATTTTTATCTAGCGGGATTCCCAGCTATTTTTACCAGCCTGGCCTTGATTGTGGTGTTGAGGTGCCTGCCGTTTGGGGGACCCTGATGGACATTCCCTTCCCTCCCTCCCATCAGGACCAACTGACCTTCCCACAGCTGCCCCGGCCAGAGGAGATATCCTCTGGGATCTCTCCTGCCGTAAAACCTGCAAGAGTTCACCATTGTCTACAGAATAAAGCTCAAGCTCCTTTACTTGCACATTCAAAGTTCTCCCTGACTTGGAGGACAGCTTCCTTTCAGCGTCATGCCTCGCCACACCTGATGCCCGAGGAGCCAGCCAGCCCAGGCTCCTTGCCAGATGCCGACAAGGCCTCTCGATTTCCTGCTTGTGTGCTTGCTGTCCGGAATATCCTTTCCCTTTCCATTTCCGCTGGGCCCAGCACTAATGCCACCTCCCCCAAGGAGCCCTCCTTGATTCCTCAGCTGGTAGAGAACTATTGTCCTGGGACCTCTGTGCTCCCTCTGCCTCAGGGGATAGCTAGCTATGGATATGTTCTTGGTACCAGCTCTTGCCCATCTCTGGCTCATATGAATAGAATGCTGTGGCCTCTCCTACATCTTCCACGCTGCTTTCTTTCCCCAAGGCAGGGTGGAGTTCTCTGCCATCTTCAGGCTGCCAGACTCTCTACCTCCGTGAATCAGTAAACCCTTCCCAGGGCCGGCAGTGGCCTCAGCACTTTCTTGAGTGCTTGTGGAGGGTGTGAGGGAGGAAGTCAGAGAAGCCACACTCGGAATAAGGGAGCCTGGGTAGGCAGACCTGAAGCTCCAGGGACTACTCATGTGGCAGGAGGTACCCAGGGACTCCAGAGACACTCTCCCACCTCCCCTCTAACCACTGCCTCATCTTCTCCCTCTTTCTGTAGAGCCGCCCCACTTCCCCAGGGCCTGCCTTCCATGCTGTCCTCACCTCACATCCCAGCCCTGGTTCCTGCCCTCTGCTGTCCCTGCTAGAACCTCCTGGCCACTAAATCTGGAGGGCCAGGTTGAGTTTTTATCTTCTTCGCCTGCTCAGAACCTCTCCATGCTGACTTCCCACATTGCCAGGAGGCCCATCCTCCTGGGGCTCTTTTATTGTTTTCTTGAAGGGCTCCCTACCCTCTGCTGGTCCCTGGGAGGCTGGGAGTCCTCAGGGCAGGATGGGAGCCGCTTCTCTTCTCCCAGAACGCACTCAAGGTCTCAACCGTCGACACTGGCCCCCAAATCCATTCCTTTACCTCAGGCTTTCCTTCCTGAGCTCCAGATCCCTGAAATTCTCACGCCCCCCTCAAATGTAACATACTTCAAATGCAAGTCATCACTTCCTCTGGCAGTCCCTCCTCAGCTCCACCCCAGCCAGCAGCACCCTGTGGATCCACATTGCAGTTTGGGGCCTTTTCCCTCTCCTTGCTGACTTACCTTCCTATAGCTGGCAGGTTAGGCCTTCTTTTTCTCAATTACTGCCACTACTTCCTGCCCAGCTCCTGTCTCCTGCCTTTCCCATTCCTATTCACCCGCATTCAGCAGCCTCAGGCAGCTTTTCAAAGTACAAACCTGGGCCAGGAGGCTGAGGTGGGAGGACTGCTTGAGCCTGGGAGGTTGAGGCTGCAGTGAGCTATGATCACACCACTGCACTCTAACGTGGGCAATAGAGTGAGACCCTGTCTAAAAAGAAAAGAAAATAATAAGAAAGTACAAGCCTGGCATGACCCTCCTGAAAATCTGTTATTTGCAGAAGAAAGTCCACGTGTCTTTTGGAAAGAGGCCAGGTATGCGCAGTACCGGTGGAGCAGGCTGCCAGCTGTGTGACTTAGGCAAGTGACTCCCCTCTTGAGTCTCCTTTTCCTTATTTGCAAGGTCTGTCTACCTCCTAGGGCAGTTCTGAGAACCATATGAGATAACACCCATAATGGGTCTAGCACCGTACTGGCCTGCAGGGGTGCTAATACAGGTGTTAGCATTACTAGCCGCTTCTTCTCCCCAAGCTCCCTGTGGCTTCAACTCTTGCCTTGTTCCCATATGATGATGCAGCCAACCCTTTTTGCCTGTATCCCTCTGATCTTACTCTTCTTTCTGCAGGATATGCCCCCTACCACCTGCTTAGCTCACCAACAACTTTTCCTACTTCAAGGCCCAGCATGAGTTCCACCTCTTCCACCCAGCATGAGTTCCAGCTCTCTGCAGCACCACTGACTCCTTGTGGTTCTAGCATCTAGCACTCTATTGGGCCCCAGTCCCTGGGGGGGAGAGCAGGAAGCTGTCAGGACACCCCATCAATTGCAGAGACCTCAGGCCTTAAGAAAGGGTGTGACCTAGAAGGGAGCTTCCAACTTGAGGCCCTGATGTGGGAGTGCTGTCCATTCATGTCTCCTTAGTGGACTCAGGGCACTAGTGTCCATCAAAGAGGGAAAGGTCCCCTTCGTGAAAGAAGAGCTCTCTACCTGGTGTCAAGAGAGGTTGCCAGTGTTAATAGGCCAGGCCCTATGGGGATCTCACTCAGACACCAAGGACCAGGCTGGGCCCCTGCATGGGGCTGTCCCAGTCTTCCAAGACACCTTCAGGGATATCAGAAACAAGGAGACAGATGTGGGTGAAACACACACCTGCTGATGAACAGTGTGGGAGAAAGGGAGAACTTTCCTGGGAGTCTAGGCTGGAAGTAGCAGGAGGATGAGAGGGACGAATCTGAATGATCCTCAGTGATGACCTTATCCTTTCTGCCTTGCGTTCCCAGGGTCTCTAGAGCTGCACTGTCCCATACAGCAGCCACTAGCCCCATGTAGCTACTTAAATTAAAATTAAGTAAAAGTAAAATCCAGTTTCTTGGTCACATAAGTCATATGGCAAATGCTCAAAAGCCATACGGGGCTTATGGCTACCACACTGCATAGCACAGACACAGAACGGCTTCTTCATCACAGAGAGTTCTGGCTTGAGTGCCAGCATTGTTCTAGAGTCTGGCTGCCCCGATTCAAACCATCACTCTGCTACTGCTAAGTTTGGGCAAACTATTGGACTTCTCTGTGCCTTGGTTTCCCCATCTCCAAATGGGGATCACAACAGTTATTGAGAAGGTTAAATGAGTTAAATACATATAAAGTACTTAAAACAGCATCTGGAACATGGAAGAGGAATTGTGAATCTGCTGGTAGAGAAAGACACAGCCTATGCCATGGCATTAAAAAGATATTACTGTCTTTTTGGAAGGGTATATAAAATTTATATATACAGGAAAAAGCCACCTGCAGAGTCAACCCTCAGCCGCCCATTTCACTCTGCCATTGGAAGCCTGTGCCTGCCTTGTTTGCTAAGATAGCATCATCACTTCCTTCTGCAGAAGAGGCAAAGGACCTGCCCAAGACCAGCAAGGTTTGAGAAGGGAACCAGCTTTCTGGCTCCAGGTCCAGAGCGTATCTCCACTGCCCTAGGTAGGGCCCATGATTCCCTGTTTCCTTAAATGTGCCCCACAGGCGCTCTTCCTTTGATGATGTATATTACCGCCTTACTTCGCCATTAGGAAGTCCTTTCTCCTGTTTGATCTCAGTCCCACCACCTGTGGTACAACCCCTATGTCTAAGGCTGCCTGCCTGGAGATAGCACAGTGCCAGAGGGGGTAGCAGGTAGGGAGACGGGAAAGGGCTTCTGTATGATCTAGTTCCAGAAACCACGCTCACTGAGGAAGTCCTGGTATTTAACCTTAGCCCCACCATGGGTCAAGCCTGTTCTTCTTGCCTATCTTGGAAGATATGGGGCATTACTCCGGTGCTTCCATATCTGCCCTGCAGAGATAGGAATCAAGTCCTTGTAGTTCCTGACTTGACTCTTGGCAGGGGGACTCCAGGATTAAATATGAGGTAGACTCAGTGCTAGTCAAAGCAAGAAGGCACATCTCAATCCTGACTATCCAGGGAATGCTAGTGCTCCAGCAAATTCTGTATGGCTGTGCTACCCATTGTGAAGATGGGGAAACTGAGTCTTAGGGCAAAGGAGGAGAAACCCCAAGCACACAGGCAGGAAGACTGTGTTCATTGCAATCCTCTCCCTGGCCTATCCTGGTCACATGGAGGCACTGGTAGTTTGCAGGATCCCTGAGCCTGAGCCATAGATGCAGAAAAAACAGCTGATTGACTGTCCTTTACAGCTGCAAAGCAATAGTGTCATCCTTGCCTGCTTAAGATCCAACATGGAGTTTAAGAGAGAAGTCAAGAAAGAACCTGCTGCCAGTAGGAAGTGAGAAGGACTGTGGAATTCACTTTTCTGAGGGCAATTTAACTAGTAGACATGCAAGTAAGGCTGCCTAGTCCTGCAGCTCAGGTTGTTTGCTGTATCAGATGCAGGGCGGAGGAGGAGGAGGAAATTTCTTTAATTCAAACCAACACTTTCAAAAGGCTTGTAGGGGTGGGCGCTGTGGACTAGCCACCTTTGTGCCATGCGTTGACTGGTCTGGCCTGAGGGAGAAGCAGTGGTGCCCGTCCCTAGTCTTGCTCCCAGCCTTGTCTGCTCCCTGCTTCGCTCCCCTGCCCACCCTGGCTGCCTCCAGTCTCCCGTGATTGAAATCTCCCTGCTGGTCTCAGAGCTGACCTTCCCGCCTTTAATTCAATCAGGAATCACAAGCCCTTTTAATTTAGGAAATAAAAGACTGGCTGCTGAGCGGGCTGCACCTGATTGACGGGGCTGCCAGCATGGTCAGGCAGGCCTGGGGAGGGGGCATAGACCCATGACCTCAGCTGGCCTCTCTGAGTAGGAATGTTCCCCAAGGCCTGGGGAACAAAGAAGGACCACCCCCCTCCTGATTCCCAGCAGAGGAGGGGCCAAGGCCACATGGTAGGGGGTGGCTGCTGCCTGGCCCAGAGAAGCTGGGGAATGTCAAGCTGTCACTGCAGCCTGAAGGACTTAGGATAGACATGAGGGAGGACTTTCCAACTGACTAATTCCTTGTTATGTGATTCTGGATTGATGCTCCAACATATTACAACAACACATTTTTATTTTCCAAAAAAGTAGAAGAGGTGCCAGAGGAAACAATGCTAGCTTTTCTGGACTTTGGTTTCTCATCCATATTAAAGGTAGTCAGGGACCCAGCCACTGGGCTGTTGTGAGCATTAAATGAGTTAATGAAAGCTCACTGGCACATAATAATCTCTCATTAAATTATAGATAATAATATGCTTAATAATATTATTCTTCTAGGGGCATATGGAGGTCTCCACTTCTACTTGGAAGTGGAGGAGACTTGGGGGAGAGAGTCCAGGATCCTGGGCCCTGTTGCTTGCTTTCTCTCCTTGGAGACAGCCCAGGGCAGGTCCTGTCAGCACTCCTCCTTCCCCAGGAGAGACAGGCTAGGGCAGTGGAAAGCTGCCTGCTCAGGAGTAGAATTCTGGTTCAACATATTTTGGCCTTACTTCTCTGAGCCTTAGTTTCTTCCTTTGGAAAGTGGGCTAGTAGCACCTACCTGGTAGGATTGCTTTGATGCTGTGTAACGTGCCCAGGCCAGAGCCTGCCAAGTATTAACAGAAGGTGCTCAGAATGTGAACCTTTCTCCCCTAACCCCCCAGTTAAGTGCTCAGCACAGCCTACCCAAGTGGTCTTGGCTTCCATCCTGAACCTACACTGGCCCTATGGAAAACCCCATTTCCCTGTGATCTGAAGCTGAGCTCTAAGAGGCCACTGCTAAGCTCCTATTCAACCACATTGTGTGAATGTCCTGTGGCCTGATTCCCACAGGGTCCTGCCTGTGGCCAGGGTCTGGCCCAGATGCTCCTCCCACTGTGGCTGGTTTCAGTTTCTAGAGGTGAATGACTCTGTAGAATGAACTACCTTAGGGACGGCTGGCTGCTCCCAGCATGTGTACAGCCTAGTGCCTGGAAGAGATGCTCAAGGAGGCCTCTCCCCAAACTCTGCCCCACCCTCCTGTCCCAGGCTTACTATAAAAACATATAGTATAACGTCAGTCTTTGGTTTCTCAATAATCAGTTCTACACAGCTCCCGTATAAAATCTGTTTGGAGATAAAGGTAATAGTCACAGTGGACGCCCACCTGAGCTTCAGTCTTATTCTGTACTAGACTTGGTGTTAAGTGGTTGAGACACATTATCCCTCTCCTACTTCCGTATGAGGTAGAGATTGCACTACATCTTTGTGGAGACTGACACTCAAAGAGACTGAGTAACTTCTCCAAGCTGACCCAGCTACTAAGCAGCAGTGCTGGGATCTGAATCTAAGCCCATTGTCAGCCCTCTGCAGACTTGGCTGGGTTCATAGAAGATTCTCATGTCCATTATTGCATTTGATGGCATAACAACCTCAGGGTTTTGCCAAGCATGTGATAGATTGTCATTATTATGATCCCATCCTATAGGAGAGGAAATGGAGAGTCCCAGACCACACAGTAAGTAAAGATGAGACAGAGATTTGGACTTCTGCCTTGTGGTCAGGCCTCGACTGTAAGCACATCCCTCCCTCCTGGTTTAAAAACATTCCCTTACTCCTTAACATCAGTGTTCCAATGGGATAGTTCATTCATCCCTTTGGTAAATATTTATCAGGCACCTACTATATTTTAGGCCCTGTGTGGGAGATTAGTGCTGAACAAGCCAGAACCTGTTCCCTTCCTGAAGCTTTCCATCTCTGTGGGTGAGAAAAACTTGAAATAACTGCATACACAAAAATGATAAAAACTGTGATAAGTATTGTTCCCGGGGTGGGGCGGGTGGGTGGTCAGGGAAGAACATTGAAGTCTGAATGCAGATCAGCTCTGGGAAGTGGGTTTGGAGGCTGGGAAGAGCTGTCTAGGCAGAGGCTCTGAGACAGGAGTGAGCACATGAACAAGGCAGGAGGCACTCAGAGGAAGAGGAGGAGGAAAGGGGCCAGAGCCTGCACAGCCTGGGGGACTCACCCGCACCCTAAGAGGAGGGCCTAGGGTTGGTTTTTATTCCAGGATAGTAGAGAGGGGGCTGAGTGGGTACAGGGACCTCAGTCAGGAAGCAACCTTAGTGGTCCAGGCATGGGGGCTGGAGGGGGCTGGAGGGGAGGAAAAAAAGATGGGGCTGACTAGCTCTACCCACACCCACACCCACCATCCAGGGCCTCTCTAGCCCTTTCCTGGGTGCTTGCTGCTGTGGTCAATATTCAGGGTATCCTGATGCCCAGGCGGAGGCGGGTTATTGTTTTACAACCAGCTCTCTGGGTAAAAAAGTCTTTATTTGTAACATTTGCCAGTTTCTGTTGTGTAAATACTCCCACCATGGCTGGCTTCAGACTACCAACCTGAAGTCAATGGATGAGCAGTTGTGGAGAAAAGTTTACAACTGTCCAAACTGTGGCAGGTTGGCTCCCATACATTACTGCCCTCAGGTCTCAGAAAGGCAATGGATCTGTTGAAGCGGCATTTGTAAATGTCTCACCCTCTATGTAATTCCTGATTCCTGCACATATGGTGGGAGTTGTGGGGAGTAGAGTGGGTGAGGGCTGGATGGGGAGGGTTGTTGGGGGAAGGGAGGTTGGTAAGGAATTAATAATAATGACTACTCCCCCTAGTCTTCCTGATAACTCCAGGAGATTGGTACTATTATTATTCCCATTTCATAGATGAAGAAACTAAGACACAGAGAGGCTAAATAACTTGTCCAAGATCTCACAGCAATAAGGGACAAAACTGGGAACTCAAACTACCTCATTCTTGGAGTGAAGACTTTGCCCTCCTGAATCTCTGCCCTGTCCTGCCTGTGAGCCAGCCAAGAGGGAGGGAGAAGGGGAAGAGTTAGGAGGGGACAATGAATGGAGGATGGGCTAGCTGGGAAGTAGGAAGAAGCTGTGAGCTACAGGAGGTTGGGGACTAGAGTGTCATTTGAAATTATCTGGTTGGAACCCTAATTTGGGCAAGGTGGGAGGTTGGAGTGGCCTCTACAAGTCCTCTACAGTTTGGGGTGAATGGGATTTTTAAAAGCTGATCAGGAGCTTCCACTGAGAATGTTCCCTGGAAAAGGCAAAGCAAGTTGGGGTGGGCAGGAGTTAGGTACCCAGAAGCCCCCTCCTCCACAAATTTCCACAGGGTGGGGGCACCAGGCCAGAGTCCACACAGCCCACTGCCTCCAGATTTGTAAGGCAGGTGACTCTGCATCCCTGACAGTTCAGCAAGGACTGGGAGCAGTTGGGTCAAACAGGGATTGCCGCCTCTCCCACCCGCCTCCCTTCTGCAGCCTTCTCCGCTGTGCCCACTCCATACCTGGGGTCAATTACCTAGTATTTGGCAACATCCTCCAGGGCCCAGTGCAGATTGAACGAGGTAGGCAGGTGCAGGTGGGCATGGGGATGGGGCTTGCCAGGGAGCCAGGATAGCCAGTGAGGCCCCACCACGTGATCTGCGGGAGTTGGGCTCAGTTCTCCCGCCACCTGAGTTCTCTGCCTGCAAAGGCTGGTGGCTCACTGGCAGCTCCTCACAGAGCACCAGGCTGCAGCTCACACACTCCCACATCCACAGCCTGCTACTCCATGCGCTACCATTCCCTCCCAGCTCTCCTCTCTCCCTCTCTCCCTTTCTCCCCCCTGCTTGGCTCAGAATTGCCATTGTGCTTTTGACATTTCGTTTTTAAAGTTCTCTCTGCCCTGGGAAGCAAGTCCAGCTTGTGTTCTAAAGACCTAGTGTCCTCTCTTTGGCCCGCAGTTTCCTCGTCCTGCACAATGGAGAGAAGTTTTCATGAGACTCTGTGAACCCATGAAGCAGTCGGCATATTGTGTATGTCTGGGGTGAGGGGAGCATTATCCTTCAAACCTACCTGCTTGGTGCTAAGCACACAGTAGATGCTTTATGGATTGGTTGGTGAGTCTGTCTTGCTCAAAAGTTGGGGACGAGGAAGCTTCTAAGAGGCAATGTGGTTGTATCCAGTGGTCATCCTAAGGATTGGATGGGAGTGGCCATGCTCTCTTTGCCCTTTCAAAGAGCCCCTGGATACTCTGCTTAATTGTTATTATACTCATCATACTGTTTTACAAATGAGAGACCAACCCAAAAGAGGTTATATCGCTTCCCAAAGTTCGTCAGCTAATATGTGGCAGAGCCAAGATTTGAACTCAGGCAGCCTGGCTCCAGGGCCCACAAACTTAGCTGTTGGGCAACATGCCCTTCCTTGTAGTTGAAGTCAATGATTTCCAGAGTGGGAAGAGTTTTTATTATATATAAATAAAACTGAGTGCTGGAGGCACTCAGAGAAAGAGCAGGAGGAAAGGGACCAGATAATCTCTGACTTTTGATTGGAATGTTTAAGTCATTTACATTTAGTGTCATTATTGATATGGCTGGATTTATCTCTGCAGTTTTGCAATTTTTTTTCCATGTTTCATATCTTTCTTTTCTCGGCTTTCCTTTATTGCCTTCTTTTGTGTTAAATATTTTTTCAGTGTACCTTTTAAACGCTTCATTGTTTTATTATATATTGGGTTGTTTTCTTAGTTCTCATTCTAGGGGTTATAACACACACTATAATTTATTATAATCTATTTCAGATTAATACTAATGCAATTTCAGTAAATTATAGAAACTTTGCTCTAATGTAAGTCCATTCCCTTCCCCATCCTTTGTGCTATTACTGCTGTGTGTATTACATCCATATATGTTACAAATCCAACAAGACAATGTTGGGTTTATTGCTTTGTGTTATCTTATGTCTTTTGATGAATTTTAGGGAAGAAAGGAGGAAAATATAGACTCTTTTATATTAACCCACATATTTACCATTTTTGGTGCTCTGCATTTTTTCCTCTGGATTCGAGTTATTTTCTGATGTCTTTTTCTTGCTCCGATACAGCTCTATTTCCTTACATTTTTTGTGCTGTTGTCATCATATATATTACATCTTTATATGTTATAAGCCCAACAATATACAGTTGACCCTTGAACAACACAGAGACTGGGGCACTGACCTCCTGCACTGTTGAAAATCTATGTATAACTTTTGACTCCCCCCAAATTTAACCACTACTAGCCTACTATTGACCAGAAACCTGATAACATAAACAGTAGGTTAGCACATATTTTTATGTTATATGTAGTATGTACTGTATTCCTGCAATAAAGTAAGTTACAGGAAAGAAAATGTTATGAAAATCACAAGGAAAAGAAAATATATTTACTGTTCATGAAGTGAAAGTATACCATCACAAAGGTCTTCATCCTGATCACCCCCACATTGAGTAGAGTGAGGAGGAGGAGGAAGATGAGGGGTTGGTCTTGCTGTCTCAGGAGTGGCAGAGATGGAGGAGGTGGAAGGGGAAGCAGGAAAGGCAAACATAGCTGATGTAATTTTATGGAAACACATCCTAATTTCTGCCTGACTTTTTGCTTTTTCATTTCTCTAAACACGTTTCTGTATGGTACCGATCCTTATTCCACTATCTGCTTTAGTTTTGTGCTTACATCATAGAAGGGTCTATGTTGTAAAAGAAGTCAAAAGCAGTCTTGTATAATAGGAACTCATGTGCCTAATTATCTAACATCAATTTGTTTTCTGGCACTGCTTCTTCTGTCTTCTTCCTCATTGTCTCGCATGGGTTCAGAAGCACTCATCTACATCGGGTCATCTTCTGTCAATTTCTCTGGTGGAGTGTCTATTAGGTCTTGAATTTTTCCAAGATCCGCATCTTGAAATCCTTCCCTCTCCTCCTCTTTTGCCATATCTACAACCTCTTTCATGATTTCCATGTTTGGCTCATTTGTACATCCTGCGAAGTCATGTACAACATCTGGACACAATTTTCTGCAGTAAGAATTTATTGTTTAGGTCTTGATGGCTTTCACAGCTTTTTCTATAACAATGGCATCTTCAAAGGAGTAATTCTTCTAGACTTTCATGATGTTCCCTCCAACAGGGTTCTCTTCCATAGCATTGACAATCCTTTCGATAGAATACCATGAGGAATGCCATGAATACCAAGCCTTAAAGGTTCTTTTGACGCCCTGATTTAGAGATTGAATTAGACACATCATTTTGGGGGCAAATAGATCACTTTGACACCTTTAGTGCTGACATCATGGGTTTCTGCGTAGCTTAGGGGTATTGTCTAATATCAAAAGAAATTTAAAAGGCAGTCCCTTAGTGTCAAGGTAATTCGTGACTTCAGGGACAAAGGATCATCAAATCAATCCAGAAAAACTGTTCCTGTTGTTGAGGCTTTCTTCTTATTATTACTTTTTAAAAATAGAGACAGCATCTTACTCTGTCACCCAGACTGGAGTGCAGTGTAGTCATAGTTTATTATAACCTTGAACTCCTGGGCTCAAGCAACCTCCCACCTCAGCCTCCCAAGTAACCAGGATTACAGGCCCACACCACCATGCCAGCTAATATTTTAAATTTTTTTTTTTTTTTTTGGTACGCCATGTTTCTCAGGCTGATCTTGAATTCCTGGCCTCAAGGGATCTTGCCTTGGCCTCCCAAGGTGTTGGGATTAGAGGTGGGAACCACCACCACTGGGCCAGTTCAGACCTTCTTGTTGTACAACCAAAAGACGGGTAGCTGGTGTTTATCTTTTCCCTTCAAGGCTCAGGGGTTTGCAGTTTTATGGATAAAGGCAGTCCTAATTATAAACCCAACCGCATTTGCACAAAACAGTAGCATTTGCCTATCCTTTCCTGCCTTAAATCCTGGTGCTTACTTCTGTTTCTTATTAGTTAATGTTCTTTGTGGCATTTCTCCCATTCTCCCCAAGAAAAGGTCACTTTTCTCTGTATTAAAAACCTGTCAGGCAGATATCCTTTCCCCTCAATGATTTTCTTAATTCTGGGAACTTGTCTACTGCCTCATGGTTGGCAGAAACTTCTTCTGTTATCTTAACATTTTTCGAGCCAAATCTCTTTTTAAAATTATTAAACCATCCTTTGCTGGCATCAAATTCTTCAGCTTTAGATTCTTTACCTTCCTTTTGCTTTAGGTTTTCATATAATCACTTCACTTCTTCTCAAATATTAGGTATACTTTTCTTATAACAATCCTGCACTCACCATAAAAGCTGATAAAAAGATATTTTACAAAAAGTGCAAGGTTTTGTGCCTACTGGCAGAGCTGCAGCGATGGCTTTAAAATTTTCCATTTCTTTTTTTACGGTAGTCCTTACACTGGATTAATTTATCTTGAAATGGTGGGTAACCACAGCTGCAGATCTCAGTCTACGGTATATATCAAGCAATTCAAGTTTTTCATGTAATGTAATGACTTTTCTCTGTTTCTTGGGAGCACTTATAGCATCACTAGTGGTACTTCATATAGATTCCATGGTGTTATTCAAGGTTTACAGCATTGCGCTAAATACAATGAAAAACATGTGAGAACCGCAAGAGATCACTCTTTACTGTAATATGCAATTAACTGGAGAGATGAACTGCTCCTGCAGAGATGATCAACATCACAAAGCATTTTAAGCCATACAACACTTGAGCTCACCACAATAGCAACAAGAGGTAGCTACAAAGTTACTACAGCAATACAGTATACACTATAATTTAAGCAGTTTAATTTAATACATTTTTATGTTTGTTTACATTTCTCTCAACTATGAATGGTGCCATTTACAATCTGTGTTGGTGTGCATACATTATAATAAATTAACTTTTAATGTTCTATTTGTGTATATTTTATGTTAGCAAATGATAAAATGACTAGTATCTACACATATTTTATGCATTCGTGACATATCTACCTTTTTCTTATTTTTTGATATTAATAGGCTACACAGTTTGTCTGAAGGTTTCTTCAGATTGTCACAAAATCTCCGAAAAAATACCAATATATTTATTGAAAAAAATCCATGTATAAATGAACCTGTGCAGTTCTAATCTGTGTTGTTCAAGGGTCAACTGTAATTTTAGAATTAGTATTTTATGCAATTGTCTTTTAGATAAGTTAAAAGAAAAATACATTTATAATGTCTTACATTTACCTGTGTAATTACCTTTTTTGTGTTCTTTACTTCTTCAAGTGAATTCATGTTACGGTCTGGTGTCACTTCCTTTCAACCCAAAGGACTTCCTTGAGTACTTGTAGGCATCTATGCCAACAACAAATTCTCACCCTTTGTTCATTTGGGAATGTCTTTATTTCAGTTTCATTTAAAAAAAATACTTGTGTTAGATACGACTATGTGGTTGACAGTTTCTATCTTCTTTTCAGCACTTTGAATATGCCATCCCAGCTCCTTCTGGCCTCCATTGTTTCTGATCTGAAATCAGCTGTTAATTATAGTTTCCTTATATTTAATGCATGTTTTTTCTCTTACTGCTTTCAAGATTTTCCCCGTCTCTGTCTTTTTAACAGCTTTACTATGGTGTTTGTCTATGGATCTTTTTGTATTTATCCTATTTTAGACTCTGGTTGTGTACAGTAGTGTCTTTCATTAAATTTGGAAGACTTTTGGCCATTATTTCTTCACGTATTTTTTCTGCCCCTTTCTCTCCTTCCAAAACTCCCATTATGTGTATGTGATATGTCTGATGATGCTCCACAGATCTCTGAGGCCCTGTTCATTTTTCTTTGTTCTTTTTTACTTTCTGTTTTCCAGATTGGATCATCTCAATTGATCTATCTTTAGGTTTTCTGATTCTTTATTCTTCCAGTTCAAAGTTGCTGTTAGACCCCTGCTGTAAATTTTTCATTACAGCTATTATACTTTTCAATTCCAAAATTTCCAGTTCTTTTAAAAAATATATGTAATTTCTACCTCTTTATTGATATTTTCTATTTGATGAATCATTTGATATTTCCTTAATTCTTTGTGTGTCGCTTCTCCTCTTTTAACACATTTATAATAGCTGCTTTGAAGTCTTTGTCTGCCAAATGCAATATCTGGACACCTCAGAGACAGTTTCTCTTGACTGCTTTTTCCCTCTGAATGGATTACACTTTCCTGTTTATTGGCATGTCTTATAGCTTCTTGTTGAAAACTGGACATTTTTGATAATACACAATGGCCATTCTGAATGCTGATTCACTACCAACACCAACACCAACACCCACGTTGTTGTTGCTGAGTATTTTGCTGGTTGATTGGTTGTCTAGGGATTTGCCTAGACAGATTCTGTGGAATCTGTCTGCCTCACAGTGTGAGGCCGCTGATATCTCTGCTCAGTTTTGTTTTGTTTTTAAATTTTGTTTTAATTTTTCAGCCTGGCTTCCTAGGAATCGCCCCTGAGTCAGCATAACTTAGCGTTCAGCCAATATTGGTCAGAGATTATGCCTAAATACCTTGATCTAATAGGGCTTCTACCCTCTGCCAATGGATCTGTGTGTGGGTTGGGGAACATGTTCAAACTTCAGGGGATTCACAGGTCTTCCCTGAATTTTACTCACTGTATGCTCAGCCTGGGATGAGTAGATAGCCAAGCCTTTTCTGTCTCCCCCAGTGTGCATGCAACCTTCCACACTGTCAGGGGTATGTGGGAGCTCATCGAGGCTCACTATGGCTTTCTTATTCCTGGATGTCCCTGTTAAATGTCTTGCTGTTTTGATTATTCTTGCTTGCCCCAACTAATATTACACCTCAGCCTACCTGCAATGTTGGTCTTAACATACACAATTTTAAAATAAAGAAATATGCCTATACTGAGATGCACAATGATATCATGTTTACTGACAAAAGTGCACAAGGGAACAAATTTGGCAACTGTGGGTCTAGTTTTTGGTGTCTCTGACTGGTCTTCCCCATGTTGGAAGCTGTAATTGAATACTGAGCTCTGAACCTGGCACTCTTTGGGTGGGGTCTAGGGGGGACTTAGAAGGGCTTTTGCAGCAACAGGATTCTCCAGAAGCCAGCTCAGAGGCAAATGGTGGTCATCCAAGTTGGTCTAACTTGCTTCCCTGGGACATCCAGCACTGCCCATCCAGGCAGGGATTCTGCCCCTAGGAATGGAAGCCTGGAATTTCCATTAGCAGGCTTGGGGTGGGAAGCCAGTTGCCCTGTACACTGGCTTCAAGTCACCAGAAGCCTGCCAGACACTCAGGAAGAAGGTCTCGCAGAGCCAAGAGAATGGATTACTTTCCTCAGGGCAAGGCTTCCTGGGAGGTGGGGAGGGTCACCTGGAAAGCAGCTGGCTCCTGACCCAGAAGCCCAGGCTGGGGAGGGCTGGGGCCTCTACCTCCCTCCACCCCGTGAGCACTCACTTGGAAGACAAGGAGTCAGAGAGCAACCTCCTCCCCTCGGGTACTGCCCCTGTCCTTGGAGTGGGCACATAGAAAGGCCTGTGCCCGTGAGCTGAAGGTCAGTGTGCTCAGCAGGCACTGTGGGGTGAGGGAGGGTGGAGGGCAGAGGGGAGAGCTGGGCTGACAGTCACGTACACTGATGTCACTGGTCACTCCGCCTCCCTGAGGTATCGCTTTCCTCATGGCCAAGCCTGCAGCTGAGTTCAGGGGGGCAGTCACGTCCCATCCCTGGCACGGTTCTTTAGGCCACTCGCTGCACTGCCTCCAGGGCTGCTGAGGTCAGGGTGGCACTTACCAGCACTGCCCGGTCTTGGCTGTGCTCTGACAGCAGGGAGGAGGAGCCTGGGGAGTGAGGAGAGTGGCAGAGACAGGTGTCTGGGGGTTGGGAGTGGCCAGGCTGCTGAGAAAATGTCCCAAGATGCCTTGGGGGCCGGCCCAGCTGGGGGCCTAAGCTGGGCTTCTATCACAGGTGAGCAGGGGGACAAACCAGGAGCTTCCCAGTCTGAAGGAGGAAGACAGAACCCCTGCCCTCAGGGAGTTTCCAATCTGAAAGGAGAGTCAGCCCCTGCTTATAGGGAGCACCCTGCCCCATGAGGAGACCCAGCCCCGGTCTGCAGATGCAGCGGTTGTGTCTGGGCTAAGTGTGGTAGTGGCAGTGGTCAAAGCTCCTTTTTATTCTCTTCCCCATGTAAGGCTCCCAGGTCACCCAGATTAGGTCCGCTGGAAGGTTCCGTCCCTTGACACTTTGAGGACCTGGCAGGTGCCCTGCATATGACTGCCCACATGCAATGTGGAGGGGCTGCCAGAGCCCAAGTGCAGACAGATGGAGGCGTCCCTGTGTCTGAGTTTGTCCTTGGGGCTGGGTCCAGCAGAGGGAGCTGCCAGCCAGCAGGAGCTGAGTCAAGCTGTCCCTGACCCCTGAGATGGCCTTGAGAAGCTCCCACCGCTCACCCAGGGTAGGGGATTCATCCCATGACTGAAACTGAAGCGCCTAGATTTACCTCATGGCCGGAGCTGAAGTGGCTAACAGCATATATGGGAGCCCAGGCTGCTTCAGCCCACCCCACCAACCCATGCTGTCCCCATGGAGACCACTCTGCAGAATCACAAGTTCTTAATTCTTTCAGCTGAGCCTATGGAGTCCTTCTCACCATCCCCAGTGTAGGTAGTAATGCAAGGAATCAGACCTAAGTGTGAATTCTCCTCCCTCCCTTACTAGCAAGTGACTCTAGGCAAGTTAAGTAACCTCTCTAGGTCCTGGTTTCTTCATCTGCTGCTTCACGGGCTGCTGTGAAGGGGAAGTGCATGGAATTTGCCTGGCACATAGCAGGTGCCTAGTTGGGGTAATTTCCCTTTCCTAACAGACACATGAAGCTGCAGCCAGAATGAGGTGGCACTAAGGGGACAAGGGGCATGACCCTTGGCTCTTCCCTTGGCACTCTGCCTTGCAACTCTCCCACTCAGGTGCCCCTGGCTATAGGTCAGGTCACCCCCCAGCAAGACTTACTGGCCACGTGCCACCCCCATGGAGACAGGGCTACGGTCTCCTTGGGGTTTGTAGATTCTGGGTATTGCCTCCCTTTCCTATTGGGCATATTTACTGAAAACTTTCTATGTGCCAGACCCTGCTCTAGGAACTAGAACAGCAGTGAGCAAAACTGACAAGGTCCCTGACTTCATGGAGCTGGCATTCAAGTGGAGGGTGACAAACATGACACATGGGAGAAAGATAAAGGGACAGGGGATGCGAGTGAGGGGCCGAGGGTGTGATGCAGTTTTAAATAGGGAGGTCAAGGAAGGCCACCGGAGAGGGTAACGTTTGAGTAAAGACGTGAAAGGGGGAGCCTTGTGCCCCACTGGAGGAGAACACGCCCTGCAGAGGGAGCAACCCGCGCAAAGGCCCTGTCTAACCCCGCCATCTGCAAGCAGAGCTGTTTACTTGAGGAACAGCAAGGAGGGCACTGTGGAATGAACGAGAGGGAGAGTCGTGGGAGGTGAGATCAGAGAGGCAGGAGGGACTAGATTTTGTAGGGGCTGGTGGTAGGCCATTGTCAGAATTTTGGCATTGTCCACAAATGTGGACACAGAGAAGGAACAGGAAACTTCCATTTTCCTGATGGATCATGGGACAGTATGGAAATGCCACCTGTTTAATAAAGATGAGCCCAGAACTCCCAAGATGGGCACTGGAAGCACCTTCCTGACTGAGAGGGGCAGCTTGGTCCATGGATCTGCCCCATGGGCATCTCTCACCAGATTATGGGGCCATCTCACGGTGGTCTTGTGGGGAGACATGCAGGCCTGTTTAAGGGAGTGTCCACCACGGTGTGATGGCAGGGGTGTGTCTTGTTGATCCTACATCTTACAGGCATTGATAAAGAAAGAAGGAGTAGATGAATGAATGATGAACACAGGTGCTGTCCTTTAAGACTGGAGTATTTAAAAAGCCAAAGGCAATAAACTCCAAGACACAAGCCCTTTGAGGTGGTGTGGCTAACAATGCATTGCTTAAGCTTACTCTTTTTCCACTTGGAGGCCTCCTACAGGATGCCTCTGTTGGCCTCTGGGCGGCATTTCTGTGGCCAAAGCCCCATTACCCCGCCCCCCAACACACACTCATCTCAGACAACCAGCACCTTCAGAGGCTAAGCTGGGAGTCAGGAGTCCCACCTCCTGAAATCCAGCATCTTGTCTGAGGCCTTCTCTTTCTTCCCTGAGCCCCATCAGAAGGGGCCACCTCTTCATGGAGAATTCCCCCATACCCCTACCCCACACACAGTCCAGCCTTGTGGCCCTCACCCAAATGACCCTAAGCTCAACTGGCATCAGACAAGAGCTGCCCCAGGCAGGGGTGGGGAGTGGCCTAGAGTGGAGGAATATTATAACACCACCACAGTAGTGGCAACTCACACTCACAAACACTGCCCATGTGCCACTGCCAGATGGTTCACCTCCATCTCTTGCGAGACCCAAGCTGAGTATGTCAAACTCCAGCCCCATCCTTCAAAGCTGGACACTGAGCAGCCCCCTCTGTCCCTGGCTGCACTGCAAGGACAGCAGAGTTGATTGCCAGGGCTCGGGCCGCCCCCAGGGTGTGCTGCTGCTCCTCTGGACAGCTGAGGCTGCCTGTCTGCTCACCCTTCACCTCTGGGCCCCCTGGGCCCGCTGGGGAGAGGTGCTGTAAGCAGGGGCAGGCCCAGTTCCCCTCCCAGGCTGAGAATGTGTCTCCTGCCTGCAGAGAACAGAAGTGGGGGACCCACATATACAGAGGAAGACTTAGAGGCTTCCAGAGCCCATGCTTCCTGCCCTGGGAGAGGCTGCTGGAGAGCTAAGCCCTGCTCACTATGAACCCTGACCATTCTAGGCCTCACTTGCCCTTTCCAGGCTAGCAGAGCTGCTGCCCTGCCTGCCCAGCTCATGGCAGGTAGACTGCATGCTGCAGGAGAACTGCAAAGTGCTCAGCAAACAGCGGCTTCTCCCAGTTCACCCCCTGCACTCTCCTCTCCCCTTACCTCTGCATGCCCATGCCACTCCTTGCCTTCAAAGGCCTGTCCTGGAACCCCACAACTGGATGGCACCCACTTTCTTCTGAACATGGAATGCCAGGAACCATACCTCACATAACTACAGCTCGCCTTCCTCTTGACGTTTAGTCATTCACGCACAGGTTGGACTCCTAAACACGGAGGCGAGCCTGGGAGGGCAGGGCTGAGATCTGGGTCCACTCAGCAACGGGGCTTGATATAGAGCCCTGTTCTTCCTACTGCCTTTCCTTTCTAGAAAACAGTGAGGCAGAAGTAGGGGAGGAGTGGGGGAGTAAGCCTGGGGTGGAGGGCTGTGGAACAAGAAAAAGAACCTGGCTGGGAGAACACAGACCTGGAGTTGTGCCCTGGGTCTCCCTAGCCGCTCCTACCCCCGTTCCCCTCCTGTTTAAACATTTGAGAACAGAAGTGATGCCTCTAGGGGCTCAGGCTTAGTCTACCCATCAGACAAAGACTCCACTCATCTCAGAACCCAGAGTTGGCAGGATGGGAGCCAGAGACCTGATGGAGGTCACGAAACTGGCAGAGAGAAAACTCGCAGAAGCAGTCCGCGCTGCAGCCTGGGTGCAGGCAGCTGCCTGATTCATGGCCCCTCCTGGCAAAGCCTTCATGCCTCTTCTCCAGGGCAAGCGCTGGGTCAGAGTCTGCTTTGTGTTCCCAGAGCCTAGTGCAGGGTCTGGCCTAGAACATGCTGATAATACTTGATTGTTGAACAAATGAAGCCGAGTTGGATGGGGTCCTTGCCCACATCCATGTCAGTGGCCTTCTCACTTATCGCTCAGTGAGCACAAGGAAGTGGGCCTGAGGGTGGTGCACGTCCTGGACTCCAGGAAAGCGGTTTGTTGGGAAGCAGTTCCATGGAAAAGAAAGGATCCCATGGATCCAAAGTGTAAACACTTTGGAAGGCTTAGAGAGCCCAGAGAGATACCAGGATTTGAAATGGAGCCCTTCCTGGCCCATCTTGGCCGGGTAGAGGGAGGTGGGTGCAGGGTGCTAAAAAAAAAAAAACCCTCCATTTTAAAAGTCTGTGTTCAAAATCTGGAAAAACTGGACTTTTGGCCAAATACCATGGCACACCCTGGAGGAAGGAGCTGAGATCTCAGGGATGAAGACCTCAAATTGCATTCTTTCTCTTAGCTCTGTTGGAGCAAAACATAGGTCCAACTTCTCGCCCACAGTGGGGATAAACCAACAGCAGAGAAGAGTGGATCCAATGGGTGAGTCCCAGAAAAGACAAAAGGAAACGTTAGGATTGAGCAAGCCCCCTTCATGGGGCTTAAGTCTGGGGCTAGAGGGACTTTCATTTCCAGTACTGAAAACTCTCCTGCTCATGAGCACAGAAACCTCAGCTGTGGACGGAGGGAAGAAAGCCACACCTGGGCTGACTATGTTCTTATGTACAAAAGTATGAAGACTCTATTTAGGAAATGACAGACCTCTGAACTTGAAGTTAATTCCCAGCGAATACTTGAGAGTTAATTATTATGTGAATTCATAGATAAAGAAGACAGACGGACAAATAGTAGAGCCCTACTGCTTACATGTAATTTTATATGTATTCAAAACATGGAGAGATGGGTTTTGTTACCACCAGCTGGCAAGTGAGGAACCTGAGGCTTTTGGAGGTTAAGTAATTTGCCCCCAACCACATTGCTAGAACAGTGCAGCAGGACAGGCCCCCAGCTCTGTTGACCACAAAGATGAGGGATTTCCTCTCCAGGCCCTCCAGCTGGTTCTGCTAGAAGCAAACAGTCCCATGCTAACCAGCCTCAGCTCTTTCTTACTGGGATGCTGGACTGCTGGAGTTGAGAATGCTGGGTTTTGGCAAGGAGGGTAATATAGGCCTGAGAGGATACTCTAGTGAGGTCAACTCCCATGACAAGAACAGAGACTCACCCATGGTGACAAATGATGAATGGACACCTGGAATTCCTTAGGGCTTGTTTCAGGGCCCTTGTCCTTGGCCCCATCCCCCTCAGCGTTTTTACCAATTGCTTGAAAGGAGGCCTGAGAGGCTCCCCTCCCTCTGTTTGCAGATGACCCACAGCTGAGAGGAATAGGCTGGGCAGCACAATGAGGGTTCAAAATTAGCCTGACAGTGCCTTGAACAATGGGTAAAGCCAACAAGAGAGGTCAACAGTAGGCATACGTGACAAGACAAGCTGGAGGGAGAGAAAAAAAAAAAACAAGTCAAAAGGCACATGGGGATTGATCCTACAGAAATGCTGACTTACATGCAAAGGAAGTCCTGGCAACATTGCCTTAAATGCTGCAAAGGCCTAGCAACAACCTAAATGTCCACCAGTGGAGGATTGGTTGAATACTTCAGGTAGATTCACACAATGGAAGGCTATGGGGCTGATACCAAGAATGAGGCAAGGAGTTAAATACTGATAAGGAATGTTCCCCAAGATACCTGGTTAAGTGAAAAAGCAAGGTGCTCAACAGTGTACACTGACAGTATAGACTATGCAATTCTTTGTATAATTAGGAATGCATGTCTCTATTTGTATGTGTTCTGATCGTCTCCAGACAGATACACAAGAAACCAAGTGGCTGGCGGGGGTCTTGCTTTGTACTCTATGTATATCTTTGGTGTATTTTTTGTGCCATATATATTTGCGTGTGTGTGTAAATGGGTAAAGCAGACCTCGTAGCAATTTTAGTGATTAAAAAACAACAACAACACAACTGACTGTAATGTAAGGTTATGCCCACAGGAACACAGGGCCCTGATAGAAGGAGGAGTATGGTCTGCTATGTTCTGAGCTGGTCAGGCTGTACCTAGAGTGCGGGGTCTCTTTGAGGGGCCACGTTTGAGAAAAAACATTGGAAGCTAGAACAGATCTAGGGGGGCTGTTTGGCTGGGGTGGAAGCAGGGTGGAGGAGAGAACCTTGGTGGTCTTGGAGACGATGGAGGAATGGAGGGCCATTGAGTTTGGACAAGATGCCTGTGCCTGTAGGATGGGAGAATATGCCACCTCTCTCTGGTTTACTAAAGGACTGGCATGCAGAAGCGGGAGGAACCTGATTATTTTACTTGTTCTGAAGAACAGAACTTGGAAGCGGGAGGAAACTGATTATTTTATTTGCTCTGAAGAACAGAACTTGCATCAATGATTTGGAAGGTACAGAGAGATAAATTTTGACCTTAGGAAGTCCTGTCAATAATAAAAACAGCCCATTAGTACAGGAATGGGCTCCCCATCGCCAGGTGTTTTCAGGTAGTCACCATAGTCATCTATCTAGGATGTTGGAGTGAGCATTGACAATCACTGGGGCCCCTATTTTTGGGCTTACTACAGGCCCATTGAAACTGAATCTCTCTAGTTAAAGTCTAGAAATCTGCTTTATTTATTTATTTTTACCTCAGATACAGATAATTGATTCAATTATACTTATTGGTTCCCAGCATTCTATCAGTAGCCTACCCAAAACCCCCTTTAAATGTTACTGTTCATTCTATTTTTTCTCCTTCACCCACATTTCCACTCTCATCCTTCTTGCCTTCCAACCAGACATAGACCTTCATTCTACGTGTTTGATATAGGTCTCGAAATATGCATCTTTTTTGTATGCTGGGTGGTGGTGTTTTCTGCATGTTTTATAATTTACATAAATGGTACTATGCTGTAATTCTCCTTCTGTTTCTTACTTTTTTCATTCAACATTGCTATTAAGATCTAAGTCTATACATCTCGCCTGTTTCTAACTGCCACTTGGTAAGGAGCCACCCACCTTACTTATCTACTTCTCCAGGGATGAACATTTATATTGCCCCTAACTTCCTACTACCCCAAATTTTGCTGCCATGAGCACCCTGTACAAATCCTCTTTCATTTCTGCATGATCATTTTCCCCTGCTATAGACCCATTTGTGAGATTCTGGGATGCAGGCCATACACATATTTAGTCTCACTAAATACAGACAGATTGCTCTTGGAATGGCTGTACTAGTTTATCCTCTCGCCTGCAGGAGACAAGAGTCCCATCTCCCTATATTGAGCATGATCCACCTTTCTAATGTGTGCCATTCACTTAGGTGTGAAGCTATATTAGTGCTTGAAGCATGCAGCTCTCTGATGACTAGTGAATTTGCATATCTCTTTATATAACTATCAGCCATTGCACTTCCCCTTTTATGATTTGCCTATTCATATTTTTTGCCCATTTTTTTCCTAATGAGTTTCCTGTCTTTTTCTTGATGATTAACAGGAGTTCTGTGACTATTTTTTTCTCTCTCTCTCTCTCTCTCTCTCTTTTTCTGCCTCCTGTGCTCAACCTTAAGCTTGACTGTTGTAGATATTAATCCCTGCCAGGGTTTTAAGTGGCAAGTATCATCTCCCAGTCTGAGACTCTCCCATCTTAGCAGGTGTGCTAAGGATCAGCCAGGTTTGGGAAGCCCAAGGACAGATATATGCCACCTGAAATCATTTCTAATTCTGCCACTTCATGCTTTCTGAGAAGATTCTTTGTGAGGGTGGGTGAGGATTGGGGAATCATTGTGAATGTAGTTGTGGAGCTGGGGTGTCCCCTGCATTTTGATCACCTCTAGCAGCAAAACATTGTCTTGTGAAGATGTTTATGTGACCTGGCTGAGCCAGGCTCGTTAGATCTTCCTGTGGCAGAAGGGTGATAGGTAGTTCTTTCGGATAGAGTATAGAACATCTCATTGTTCAGAAGAGATCGCCAATCTACTGGGATTTTCTTAACTATAGAAGCTTAATTCTTTTACCTCTGTGGAAGTTTTAAAATTTGGCTGCAAATTTTTTAGTACTCCTATTGAGAGGTAGGAGGATCTCTTATCCCTCCCCTTGAATTTATTCTCCTTGAAGCTTTAGTCACTTGCTGTGGCCAACAAAACTCAGAAGAAATGATGTTTTGTGACTTCTGAGGCTAGGTCAGAAAAAGTCATGCATCTTCTGTCTGGCTCTTTTGGGATACCCACTCTGGGGAAGCCAACTGCCATGTAAGACATCCAACTACCCTGAGGCTACAATGTGAAAGGGGTCAGACTGCTACGTGACAGACACGTAAGGAAGCTCTCTTGGATATCTAGCTGACATCTGACAGCAACTGTGTGAGAGACTCTGAATGAGAACTGCCCAGTCAAGCCCTTCCTCAATTTCTGACCCACCAAATTATGAAAAAACAAAATCATTGTTTACACCACTAAGTTCTGGGGAGTAATTTGTTATGCAGCATTAGTAACCACAACAATCTCCTTGAACATAGTAAGCATAGTTTCTTTAAATCTTTGCTGATTACTCTAAAAGATGTGGCCTCTATGGGTCTGTTTCTATTGTCTATTATTTCTGGTGTTTTAAATTTTCCATTGAAGACTCAGGGCCCCCATTACAAATATCTCTTCTGTAACTGAAACACTGATTCCGCTAAGAACTGGGGTATGTCATCTGCTTTGCTTCTACCCCAAATAACAAGATTGCTTTAAGTTTTTTAGTTCTCAGATCTACTTTTTATCATTGTGTCTTTGCCACCTGTTTGCTGTCAGCTTTGTTGCTGTCAATGAGAATAACCCTAACAGCCTTTTATTCTTTTAGTACATATGCAAATTATATAACCAAGCCTGCTGGAATCTTGTGTAAGGTTGGAGTAGATAGGCTCTGATTTAGGTAGGGGAAAAATTGATGAGTGAAGCTCTAACGTTTAGTTTTCAGACACTTGTCAGACAATTGTCGGGTGTACCCTTAGTCTGCTCAATAGCCTTTTGATCTCAGCTCTGAGTCTAGATGGTAGAGGTTGTCAAGTATGTGGGCTTTCAATAAATAAAGTGTTGCTGTACTTGTTCGGATTTATGTACCCCCACTGGAAGTGGGGAGCTTGAGGGCACAGGCATTGCCCTAAAGTAGCCCAAGGGCTTTTGCCTGACCTAGGCTGCCCTCTCTTTGTTTCCTAGGCCCCACCCTGTCTCCTGGCCAAGCAGACTCAAGAAATCCTGGCAGAGGATATTCCCTGCTGCTCTGCGGAGATGACCACTTCATGGAGAGCAGAGAGAGGAAGGAGGAGAAAAATGAAAAGAAAGGTCCTCTTTCAGGCTTAAGTTGATGTGGAGTGGCTGCCCCATGGTCTGCCAAGAGCTGACTCACCAAGCTGGGACGAGGCACTACAGGTGCACTCAGGCCATCAGACAATAGGCGCCTGTTGCAAACAGCCCCACGCCCTACACAGACCACCGGGGTGAGGCGGAGGCAGCCCCAGAGGAAGCATGAGAGCTGGAAGAGGGGGCAGCAGAGTGTCTGGCCTGGAAGCTGTCACTCTCCAGCCTTCCCAGGGCCTGGCTCTGAGCACTTACAACCATGAAGACCTTGTGATTTTATGACCAAGGAGTAGGAGCACTGGACCACTGGTGTGGAGACCTCGAGCAGCCTTTAATGTGGACTTCTTTCCTCATCTCCCAGCTAGAAAGTACCAGTTCCAACTGCTGCTAGGACACTGTGTGATGCTGGGAAAGGCACACACCTTTTCCGAGCCTCGCTTTACTCCTCGTTGGGTGAATCCTGCACCTTAGTATCTCTTTAAATCTTCACTGTCCTTTGAAGTAAGTGCCATTATTAGTCCCATTTTACAGATGAGGAAACTGAGGCACTGATCATCCAACATGCATAACTAAGAGCTAAGTTTCAAAGCTAGGGCTGTGTGAGTCTGTGGCCCATGCAGCTACTTAAGTAGAGACCAGGACCCAGCAGCCTACATATTGGCAAACACAAGGGCTGCTCTGGGAGTCTGACAGAGGCAACAGGGTGGGCTGGTCAAGAAGCTTCCTGGAGGGGGTGGGGTTGAACAACTCCTGGCATGGGCATGTGCAGTGTGGGAGGTGAGGGCTGGTGGGGTTGGGGTGAGATGGGATTCCTAGCTGACTCCTGCATGCAGCAGATTGGGGGTAGGGGTGGATGGGCTGGGTGTGGGGTGGGCTGGGTGTGGGGCAGGCTGTTCACTGGTCTGCCCATTGCTAGCTGCATGTACTTGAGTAAGTTCCAGAGATGTTATAGCCTTCAGTGTTCTCATCTGTAAAATAGGAATAATACCTCACAAGACTGTAAATATAATAACATGTAATTGGTAAAGTGATTTGACTTTCTCTTCTCTGGGCTGAGGTTTCACTTTTCTCACTTTTCCTTGAGGCCTCTATGGCCTAGTGCTGGTGTCTCTGACGTCCTCTGTGGCCCAAACCATCCCTCCTCATCAGAGTTAACTCCCTGAGCGGGCCCAGCTCTTTCTCACCTGTGTCCCCTTCGTGCCTCCTCTTCCCTCTGTGACCTAATGCATCCTGTGCTCTCTGGCTCCTCTCCCAGTGGGACCCCTGCCCAAGACCCCCTGGAAGCTGTTTCTCTGCCTTCACCCCACTGGTGAGGTGTAAATGCCCCAGAGTTGAATGGTGTATGGAGACCTGGGTTTGAGGCCTGGCTCCATCTCACTTACTGGTTGCATCAGCCACCGGCCCACACTGAAGTTTTCTGTCTGTAAAACAAGGCTGTTTGGAGGCCCACTCTCCTGGGGGGCTCCAGGGTAAGCTGAAATGGTTTGAGTCCATGGCCACATTTCTGGGGAAGAGGGATGGATGAGACTAGGCAGGTGAGGATAGAGGGAAAGCCTCCCTCCCTCCTCCGGCCCAGAGCTCCCAGGGTTCTTTGTCTGCGGAAAGAAAACGTCTGCCCTCCGGTGTCAGAGGACAGGGCCTTGATAAGGAATTAGGTGAGCAAATCCAGCCTGCATATTAATCCTTCCTGGCTCTGAGCTGGCAAGGCTTGGGGCCAGCCAGGCAAGGGAGCTGGGCAGGATGAGGGCCTAGCCCCAGGACCAGTCATGTCTAGACCTCCAGCTATCAGGGTGGCAGATGATTAGCCAATTAGCCTGGAGAAGATCAGGTCTGGCTCCTATGGGCTCTGCACTGCATCTCCCAAGAGAGCAAGGGCTTCTGGGACTGCTGGGTTACGTAAATAGGGGCAGCTATGGGGCCATAACAAGAGGAGGGGAACTTCCTGTCTGCCATTTACAAGGGAGGAGACAACAGAGCTGAGGCCCTGCGCTCAGCACCCCAGGCTGGCCTCCTGGATACGAGTCCTATAATGACAGAGAGGCTTGGCACAGACACTACTCGGTCATGGTCAGCTGCTGTCATTATCATTGCTGTTATTGCCTCTAACATGCATTAAGCATCTACGATGTGACATGATCTCTATGAAATCCTATTACTAACTTCATTTTAAGGATGGGAAAAAATTGAGCAGAGATTAAAACCCAGGTCTCCAAAATCTGATCTCTTTAAAACATTGCACTTTGCTATGCTTCTGCCACTCTGAGTCACCTGCAGTCCTTGCTAAAAATGCAGATTTCCTAACTCACCCCAGGCCAGGTCAGTTGGGCTTTCTAGCAGGGAGGATGAGGGGCAATCTCAGGCATCTGTGTTCTTCATAACCCCAACTACCACCACCGCCATCACAGCCGACTTTGATGCAGGAGATCTGTGGTTGTCACTCAGAAATGGGTAGAGGCTGTGAAGAGAACATCACTCTTTTTGCCTCCTTCACTCCTGTGCACCTTCTAAGCTGCCTGGGCCAGGGAGTCTGACTGCTTCCAGGCAGTGAAGAGGGGTAGGGTATGGTTCCTCTCAGCCACTTGGCTCTTTCATCCACTGAGGGAAACTAGGTGGCTCTGGCCTCCCTCCAGAGGCACAGCAATGGCAGGGTCGAGTGGGCAGCATTCCCAGCTGAGGGGCTCACCTGCATCATTTTGGGGTCAGCCTGGCAGCTCTGGACTCATGAATCCCTTCTCTGCATCCATAACAAGGAAGGCCCAGACAGGCCCTTGGCTGGTACCAGGCCATCCAGATCCCAGGAATAGGGCCCTCAGGCCAATGGGTTCCCACACTTGGGTCATCCGTGCCCACAGGCAGCTCAGTTGGGTCTGTTTTTCATCAGCCTCTCTGGGCCTTGCGAAAACCAAGGCTTGGGGCGGGCCAGAAGCTCTGTGGTTTTGGAAGGAAGAGGAGACCAAGTCCTCAAATTCCTGGGGCCTCCACATTCACAAACCGACACAGGCATATGCACACACACACATACACACAGTTGGGGGGAATGGGCAGGCACACGTTCACACATATAAGCACCTACATGCACACACACTCCAGGGGCAGGGCTGCAGGCCTGAGAGGGAGCGGGGGGCTCAGGGGTGACCTGTTAGATCTTGGCAACCAGGGAAACAGGAAGATCTTGGTCTGAGGTCTCACCCTGGCTGGTCCCACCTTTTCCCAGCTCTGCCTCTCCCTCTTCAGGCTGTTTGGCCCCAGGACAGGGGAGGTCATCAGCTTTGGCATCGACTCTGAAAGTTTCTCCTTTTGCTACCTGGCACAGAAAGGCTTCGAGGCCAATAGGGGAGGCTTATGAGGTGTGAGGAGCCTCCATGGTGAAGCTCCCTCCATTCTCTGTCCCTGTAAGACCCTGAATCGTGGTCTCTGCACAGTAAAGACCAGAACTGGTGCTGGAGGAGCACTCATCTCCCCAGTGCTGGTTCTTGCTGAGTGGAATACAGAAAGGCACAGGTCAGACCTGTCAGCCTCAGACAGAAACGTCAGACCTCAACTGTCTCCCAAAAGGTGCCTCCCTCCCTGGTTAACTTCAGGGCTGGCGCTCACATCTGTGGTTATTATTCAGGCTTGGATTGAGGATAGGTGGTGTGGTCCTGGTGCTCTGGGCCAGGAGACGAGGGCATCAGGGGCCTAAGGCCTGGGACACATGTCTGGTCATCTGACCCTGCCTCTGCTGTGACCTGAGCTGATCTGGGAACATGTCATCCCACCCCAGCTTCCCCTTCCCTACTTGGATTTTGGGACATATGGGATGTAACAATCTTTGGGAGCTCTTGGAAGGCTAGAGCTGTTCTATGCCTGACATTGTACACCCAGGGCCAGCACAGTGCCAGGCACACTGTAGGCACCCATCAACACACACTGAGCATACAAATGCACCACTATTGTCCCTAATTCGTTTCTTTCTATATATTTGGTTTCTTCCTGCCTTCCTATGTCTCAGATCTTGGACATCCCGCAGAACTTCTGAGTCCTGCTTAGGAAATCTAGGGAGGGGCATAACTGGAGCTTCCAAGGCCCATCAGGGCCAAATCCCCAAACAATCCCTGAGATGAGGGCTGTTTCTTACAAGCGTCTCTGGGCCTTGAGGAAACTGAGGCTTGAGACTGACCAGCAGGATATTTGCTTGACTGAAGACAGACTTTCTCAGAGGGGTCTGGGGAGGCCTTGGGGGTTGGCAGCTACCCCAACCAGGTTTCATGGTCCTTACAGGCAATGTAATGACCTCCCCTAGTGTTGGCCCCTTGCCATCCCTCAGCACCTATTCTCCCTCCTGGTCTGGGAGCTGCCAGCTCCAGGAGTCCGGTGCTGGGCCCATTCAGTGCCTGGTGCTCAGGAGGTTTGGGGCCCTGCCTGCCGGAAGCTGCCAGTCTGGCCTGGGAGATGCCCAGTCTCCACACATAGAGAGGCCACAGGCAGCAGGCCATGCCCAGGAGTACTGGGACAGGCAGGGCGGGAATGCAAGTCACTTGTCTCCAAGATGACTGTCTCCATCCAGACAGGGAGCTGGTGTGCAGCAGGACTGTCTGGGGCCCTCTGGGGGCAGGGGGTGGGTCTGACGGTACGGAGAGAAACACCTCTGTCACTAGGCTGTAAGGTAAGCAGCACTGGGTTTAAGAGTTTAGCCCCTGGTCCAGACCATCTGGGTTTTTATTCAAGTCTGACTCTCAGACGTTATGAACAGCTCCATGCCCAGGTGCCACCCTCTGTGAGGTGGGAGGGTAGCTGTCCTACCTGCTGGAGTTGTTTGGAGAATGAAATAAGTTACTCCATGCGAAACACTTAGAATGGTGCCTGGCACCATTCTAAGCCATTCGTAAGCCCTCAGTTGGTGTTAGATATTATTGTTAGACCAGGGTAAGCTGAAACTCACCTGAAAGGGGCTTAATTGACTGTTGACATCTGGTTTGCTCCACTGGACACCAAAGTCTCCAGGCCCTTTATCTTTTATGCCTGGCACAGCTCAGGGACACGAAAATATGTGTTGAAAGGATGGACGCATGAACGAGTGAGTCGGGGGAGCAGGGCATCGAGAGAAGCTCTGGGAAGGGGTGGCCCCAGGGAAGGCCCCCTCACAGGAGGGGAAGTGGGTGAGGGCCTGGAGGCCTCTGGCTGGGCCCACATCTGCCAGGGCTTTGGGCAGATCCTGAGGAGAGGGGTCGTGGGGAGAGGAAGGCTGGAGGGAGACCAAGCTGGCCAGAGCCTACCACACAAGCTGGACAGGGTCATGAGGGTCTGGGGCCGGGTGAGAGCTGCCATGGAGGGGAGGATGGATAGGAAAGGGCCTGGAGAGGCCCCTGGGGCTGTCAGTGTGAACCTCCTTCCTCCTCCGCCCAGGCCGGTTATGGAACCTGCATTCTGTTCTTGCTGAGAGAAAAAGCAGCCTCGCTCCACAGACAAGGTAACCAGTGGAGAAACAAGTGTTGGAGATAAGAGGATTTTAAACAAATAAACTCCCCCTGAAGGAGATTTAAAAGAAAAAAAGATTGTGAGCTTTTTCTCACTCTGCCTTTCCCTTTCTCTTCTTTCTTTTGCTTCCTCCAACCCTCACTCACTCTCTTCCTCCTTCCCTCCTTATCTCCCTTTCTTCCTCCTTCTTTCCTTTCTTTTTTCATCCTATCTTTATGAACAGCTCAACCGCCAGAGTTTTAAAAAGCTGCCGCAGCAAAACGAAACAAGACAAAACCACAACAAAACAAAACCACACAAACAGACCAACAAAACCACTCACCATCAAGGTATCATCCTAGGCTGACCACTGAGGGTCTATAGAATGTTTTAGGGACCCAAAGATCCTCAAGGATCAACCTGTCAATTTCTCTTCCTTAAAGTGCCCTGTCCTCAGGGAGCCCCAGTCTAAAAAAGACACAACCTTGACTCAGGGAGCCTCAGTCTGAGGGGAGACACAGCCCTGTCCTCAGGGAGCCCCAGTCTGAGGAAGACGCAGCCCCATCCTCAGGGAGCCCCAGCCCTGAGTGGAGGACACAGCACTGACTCAAGGAGCTGCAGTCTCAGGGAGTAGGTAAATAAATGTACCACAGATATTAGTGTATTTCTTCACTTTGAGATCAGGGGTATAGGAGTGTGTGTGTGGGGAGGTGGGGGTGGGGCAGAATCTGTATTACAGAGGGGTGAGTGAGAACATATGAGAAAAGCTGGCATCCCAGAGTCCCCATATCCAGACCCCCCCAAGTTCCCAGAACACTCTACCCCTTCTCTGTGCTCAGCCCGACTGTGACCAATAGGAGGGTCACTGGAATCTTGTGTCGCCTTAGGGCAAAGGAGAGTCAGGGCTGAGAAGCAGACGGCTGGGAGAGGCCCGCTGAGTGGCTCTCTGGAGTCTGTCGGGTGAGTGACCGCAGGAGATAAGCTGTCTATGATAAGGGGCATTCAGGCCACCCCATTTAAGCTTGTCGGTGACAAGCTGAGCCTCGCACGGGCCAGGGCATGTGTGTGGTGAGGAGGTGGGGGAGTGGGCATAATTCAGGAGCCGTCTCCAGAGGTCAGCACTAATGGAGCAAGAAGTCTTAAAATGTAGCCCCCAGCTCCTGACTGTCCCTATCCAGGTGGAGACATTTCCGTTTCCTCATGAAGACAGAGATGGCGGGGACTGAATGGGGAGGAGGTGTCTTGATTCCCAGCAGCTTCTTGGCTCCTCCACTGTCACATAATTAGTGCATGATGACTAGCAGCAGACACTTCTCTGGGTGCTCATTGATGTTCCCATGATCTACAGGTGAGGGAGAGGCCTCCAGGGAAGGAGGAGCGGGAGCCTCAGGGTGGCGGAGTTGGCTGTGGCCTTTCCACAAAAGGAGGATCTCCTGTGGGGACCAGATGATGAGCTTAGCTTGTCTGCAGGCATTTGCAAACACCAACACTGGGAACATCCTCATGGTACAGAAGGGGAAACTGAGGCACGAGGCAGAGAAGGGACTTGTCTAGGGTCACACAACATTGAGAGTTCCCAATTCTCTTCTCTACTCCAGGCTGTACAAGATCTGCAAAAGTCAAACTTCCACTCTGCCTACATACTTGTATGTGTGCCCGGGTGCTTGTGGGGCGTGCTCTGCAGGCCCAGCAGCTGCAGCCAGGCCCTGGAAGGAGTCCCAAGCCCAGCCCTGTCCAGGCACCTAACCCTCTGGTCAGGCAAGGTGACCCACATGGGATGGCCCCCAGACTTCCAGGCGACACTCATCACCCTGTTAGCTGCTCTCCCACTGAGAGTCCACAGGCAGTTATCATTCTGGCCTGGTGCTCCCCTAGGCCCCACAAGAGCATCCGAGACATGGTTCAGTTCACTCCAGTCTTCATGGACTGGACTGTCAAGCTCACGGTGATTTTAGCCACAGCACAATCTGGTCAGGCAGGCAGATTAGCTCTCACAAAAGCCAAGTTCAGCCTTCACCAGGCAATGCCACAGAGAAACACTGGGATTTTCTGCAGCTAGGCATGGTCCCTGCCCTGTCTTCTGTTCCAGAAGGGGGAACAGAAGGCATGGGGACAGCCAGCTGTGGGGAGAGGAAGCAAAGATGTAAGTCATAATGCCTGATGTGAATTTGGGTAGGAGCATGCTTTATGCAGATAGGCACACACATCTATCCCAGGGTGGGGAGGACATGTGCCAATCAAGGCTCCAGAAAGTCCTGACAATGAGGTTCCCTGGTCTAATGAGTGGGACACTGGGATCCCTCAGGTTTGTCTGTGGACTGAACTTGGGTCTTCCTACTATATCTGAGACATAGCCCTCCCATTCCAGCTCCTCCCTTGCCCTTGTGGACCTCCTTCTGACTGCCTTATGTGGTCTGACCCTGAGAAGCCTCCCCAATGGCCTGGCTTTCCTCTACTTGCCCGAGGCTGCACCCCAAATGCCCTCCATCTCCTAACCACTGCCCCCTTCAAATGGGAAGGGAAGGATCTGTGGCTCCCTGTCCCCCATAACTGCAGTCTCTACCTCAAGCTTGGCCTGTCTCCACAAAAGGGGCCAAGAGAGTGGTCTGCCCATCAGAAACACTGCCTCCCTCATTGGCCCTCATGCAATTTCCAGCAATGCCCAGCACACAGAAGATGCTCAGTAACAGATGAATGGTGGAATCAATGAATGAATAAATGAAAATTCAAAGGCACGATCATTTCCCTCTGGGGACCTGGAATGGTCCCCTTCTGTTTCTTGCTCACCATTTCTCACAGCTGTCTGTGCATTGGAGCTGGAGTGTTTGTGCTCTTTCTTCATGTCCTCAACCAGCCTGAGCACACCACAGGCAGAAGTGTGCCCTGTTCATCTCCCTTGTCCTGATGCCTTTCATGGAGGGCTCTCAAATTTTGGTGCCTCAATGAATACAGAAGCATGTGGTTTACAGATGTCTGTTTATTTCTCTGTTCCCCTCAGTGGACCAAGAGTACCTAGAGAGGGGGACAGGCTCACTCCTCTCCAGAGCTCAGGATACAGTAGGCACTTAATACATGGGGGATGGATAGATGAATAGGTGAATGGGGACCATAGGGGGCCCTGACCTGCTCTTAGGTCTTTCCCATTAGACTCTGAGGGGCTTGGCTCCCTGGGCAAATAAAGGATGGAGTGAAAGGTGACAAAGTGAATGAGTAAGTGAATAAATAAATGGTTGAGTCCTGTCTGGGATCAAAGGAGACCTCTGGCTGCCTTACAGCATCACTGTCCCCAGCCCAGGTAGCCCAGCACACACACACACACACACACACTCACGCACGCGCGCATTGAAATGTCTCCAAACTTCTGCTCCAGCCGCTAGGCCTTTGCTCCCACACCCCTCCTCACTCCCATGCCCTTCCACTTCCCTGATTCCCCTTGGCTCTTCCAGTGGCCTGACCCCACCTGCCCAGCTGTCTGACTGAGAGCCCCACAGCCTCAGGGTGGGTTTTTTTTCCTGCTTTCCTTTGAGAATGGGGGTCAAGTACAACTCAGGAGCCAGCCAGACTTTCTGGGCTTGAGTTCCTTCTCTTGCCTCAGGGCAAGAGACTGAATTTTCTCTAGTCTGTAAAATGTTTACAAATCTGTAAAATGGGGATAATACTGACCATTAAGAGAATTAGATGGGGTTCCGAATTTCCCCTGGGATGGAGTGGCTGCTTGGTCAATAATCGGTGCATGGGGCTTCCCTTCCCTTCTTGTCCCTGCCCTGCCCCTGCAGCCTTCATGGGGCTTCTGTCTGTGGGGCCCAGGAGAGCCACTTTGCTTTCTAGAACAGGACTAGAAGACACTCACTTCTCTCAGAAGCAAGAGTCCTGGAGCTGGGTTGGCAATAGGGCCCAGCCTGTGAGCCGGAAGGACCATTTAGACAGAAAAGAGGAGATCCTGAGAGAGGATCAGAACTGGAACATAAGCATGAAGTGTTCTAAAGGAACACCTGGAACTGAAATGAGAGAGCTTGAGGTTAGACAAGAGACACGACTTCCCCATTCTGGAGGCTGAGGAAGAGCATGGTGGCTGAGGCAAACCCAAGGCACTCCTGCCTGAAGTTGAAGGGAACTTTGAGAAAGGAATAATTTGAATTTCTCTCCAGCTTCCAAGTTTTCAGAGTGTTTGCCTGATCCTCTTCTTATTTCATCCTCTTAACAAACCCTTAATTTGCAGCAACAGTGTAGCTTATAAAATAGAGATAAGCATTGGACTCCCCTCCAACATGGGGAGGAAAGTAGGCTCTGAGAGGTCACCGGCCAGGCCTGAGGTTGCCCAGCAGAGGCCCAGGGACCTGGGCTAGAGCTCCCTCATGGAACGCTCAGGTTATCACATGTCCCTCACACTTTCTGAGACTTAGCAAATCTGCATATTTTTTTGATGCTGTGGTTTGATGCTAATTTCTTTGCTTGGTTAAGAACAGCATAGGAAATGGAGAGTGGAGGAGGTTTTCCCATACTGTGGAGTGCCATGACACCCAAATGTGTGCCTTTACCTCTGGTGCTAGACTGGGACCAGCTTGGAGGTAAACAGAGGATTTTCTCCCAGGCAGGGAAAGGAAGACTCAGGACAGCCGGCGGGGGCTGGGCCTCAGATGGAGCCTGGGCTTCCATCAAAGGCAGATGCCTCTTTGACCCCATCTGGGCAGCAGTCCTTTCGTCCACGAGGCCAACCCCCACCTCATTCTCATCCCAGCCCCGGCCCATCTCTGCCTTGCCCCAAGCCTGCAAACAACGTGTTGTTGACAATTGTGGGGGCTAAACACTCGATAACACGGTCCCCACCACGCCAGACATCCTAACAGCGGACAGGGCTGTGCACTGTGATGGGAAGATGCTTTGAATACATCATTCTGTCAACTGAGTTTATTATTCTTTTGCTCAAGATAAACTGCAGCCGCCAACGAGGGGCTGTATAAATTCCAGGCTCAGAAGTCAAGCAGGCCCCACTCCTTGTTAAACACTCACTCACACACACGCACATTCACATAAATCCTGCTGAGAAAATACCACCCCGCCACGGCCCCACAGGTCTCTTAGGGGCTCAGTAGCCTCTATCTCATGGGGTGGTCCCGGGAGCAGCTGCAGACATCAGGGGACCCAAGGCTCGGGCCTGCCTTTGGGCCACTTCCCAGGCTAAGGCTGAGCTGACTCTCCCTGAGGGCCAGAGAAGGTCTCCCCACAGAAGCCAGCTGTCCTCGGGGGTCAACCCCAGCCTCTTGACTCCTGGACTTCTGTCTGTCCAAGGCTATAGCCCTGCTGTGGGTGGCCAGGGCACCCACATGCCTGTGCTGAGCAGGAGACAGGCTTCAGCTCCAAGGGTAGCCAGGCAGAGAAAGTGAACCCCAGTGAAGGCTTCAGAACCAATCAGCAACCATCCTGGGGGGAAGGAGACTCCATGACCCACCACTGCCCACCCCCCATGTAAAGGAAATGCTGAGGAATCCATGTCACTCCATGTGCTGGCAGAAAGGGGCACCTCCGTGCCCAGAGCACACACCCAGCCCATTCTTCCCAGGACCCAAGCTATTCACAAGCTGGAGGGGAGGAGTCCTGTGGGCTTCATTTCCATCTTGCTCTGTCTCACTTGGGGACTTAGAATTAAAACAAAAACAAAACCGACAACCACCATACTGGGTGCAGGGCCAGTAATAGGAAGCAGCAGAGTATAGTGGAAGGAGCGTGAGCTTTGGCACTAGACCTGGGTTTGACTCTCCACCTGTCAGTTTCCTCATCCACAAAATGGGGAGAACAATTTCTACTGTGCGGTACTGTCATGGGCCTGCAGTTGAAGTGTGGCTGTTTTACTGTTCACAGTGCCCCTTTCCTAGTCACAGCCAGGCCAGGAAGTTCAGCATTATTATCCCCATTTTATGGAGGAGGAAACTAAAATGCCAAGCAGAGTCCAAGGCATCTCAGATTGTAAGTTCGTTTCAGCTCTAACTCCAAAGCATGATTATCGCAATAATTTAGCACCTGCTGTATGCAGGGGAATGCACTGGTTGTTGAGGGAACATATAGGAGTTTGACTTGGCCCTGAGGGTACCCCTGGCCTCCCAGCCTGGAATATGGGCTTTGTCAGGGCAGGGGGCTGTCTACCTTCTCCAGGGCATGTCTCCCCTTGTCTAAGAGGACCCCAACACTAACAGGCAAAGCCCTGAATTTGTGATTCAAGGACTGGTCCCACTACAGCTTTAGCCACATAATCCCAGGAAAGTTGCTTGATCTCTCTGAACCTCATTTTTCTCCTCCCCATAAGATGGAATCTCTGGGAGGATGGCTGTGGAGGGACGGCCAATTCCAACTGCCTACTCAGGCAGAGGGATTCTTACTATTCCAAGTCAAGGAAAGGGTAAAACCAAGATGTTAAAGGCCCTGCTGGTGTGGAGCTAAATTCCTGCCTCCACCAACTGGATGGCTGCTACCAACTGTACGGGTCCCTAACACTGGACCAGGGATCATCCCAAGTGCTTGGGACACACAACTTCCTCTTCCCGTGCGAGGGCAGCAAGTGGAAGACACTAGCAAGCCGAAAGAGGCTCACTGTGTGCCCAGCCACAGCTCCCTGCCTCATTGGCACCAGGTACCCAGGACTCCTCAGAACGCAGAGCCAGGGTTTGAGGCAGCCCCCCTCAATAGGATTTACAGAACTCACATCAGGGGCTGTGGGCCATTCCAGAGGACAGTGGTCAGAGACTGGAGCTCCAGGGAATTGCAAAGTTATGCTCCAGAGGTTGCCAAGGAAATTTTTGCCCCTCCCTGCAAAATAAAGCTCCTTTGACCTGTTTTGTATTTTGGGCTCCACTTAGGACCTAATCGAATGAAAGATTCTACTGCTAAAAAGCAAGTGAGAAGTTCACTGATGGAGTTCAACCCTCTTATTTCACAAACAAAGAGACTGGGGTTCGGAGAGGACTGGCGAATGCAGTCACTCAGATCAGAGAAGAGCTAGAGTTAGGCTCCTGGCCAAGTGCTTGCTCCTCCAATCTTGCCTGCCCACAGCCATCCCCCAGAAGGTCACCAAAGCTAGTGTCATAAGATTCTGCCAAAATCACCTAGGCAACTTGTCAAAATTTGGAATCTGGTCATCTCGATTCTTTGCAAGTTCCCTGGGTGATTCTAACCCATACCTGGGACTGGGAACCAGTACTCTGGGCCAAGAAGGATGCTCCCAAATCACTAGCGTAGAACCGCGTGCCTGGAGTGTGACCTTGGGTGGATTACTTTTCTCTGTGTCTCAATTTCCCCATCAGCTGGTACTCGGCATTTGCGGTAATGTCAAATGAGTTGGCCTATGATTGACACAAGGCCTCATCTTCTACACTGTGCCACTCGGCTCTTTCCTCACGGTGCTCCAGCCATACATTCAGCTCCCTGGGTATCCTTGAACTCAGCAAGCACGTTCCTGCCCCATGGCCTTTGCAATGACTATTCCCTCTACCTGTCATTTTTGTCCTCCAAATAGTCCCATGCTTCCCTCCCCATAGCTCTTTCAGGGGCCTGCCCAAATGTCACTGAACCAGAGGCTTTCCACTGTCCACTCTTTCTCCTCATTTACTTTTTACCACCTCACTTATTTCTTTTCTTCTCTTTTCTTTTTTTTTTTTTTTCTTGTTGAGGCAGGGCCTCCCCCTGCTGCCCAGGCCAAAGTGCAGTGGCACGAATATGGCTCACTCCTGCCTCAATCTCCTGAGTTTAAGCAATCCTCCCACCTCAGCCTCCCTAGTAGCTGAGACATCAGGTGTGTGCCACCATGGCCAGCTAATTTCTTGATTTTTTTTGTAGGGATGGGGCCTCCCTATGTTGCGCAGGCTGGCATTGAACTCCTAGGCTCAAGCCACCCTCCCGCCTCGGCCTGCCTATTTGCTGTGTACTCACTCCTTGGTTTATTGTCTGTCTCTCCCACTAAAATGGGAGCTCCCTGAGCACAGGGACTTTGCCTTGATAACTGCCATATCCTCAGCACCTAGAAAAGTGCCTGGTACTCAATAAATATTATTGATTGAATGAATGAAAAGAAGGTACTTAAGTAGTGCCAGGTATAAAGTAGGTGTCTACTATATGCAGTTACTGTTTTCATTCACATTTTCACCTACACTGGGATGTGGTAAAGGCCAAATATGGGGCATGGCTCCACCCCTAAGGGAGGGAGAAGAAGAAAAGGTGCATCTACAGGTTGAAGTAGGCCCACATGAGCTGTGTGACCTCAGGTAGGTGTGTCCATATTCCTGAGTCCTGGTTTCCTGTTTCATCAAATGGGACACCCATGTTTGTTCTGTGTTCACTGTTGCTGACAAGGGTATCCAGGCAGTCATGTCTCCACAGTTATTTTGGCTCTTAGCTCAGAAGCAGACAGGACCTAAGGACAGATACCTGAGTGAGGTCATGACTTAGGGATCTAATGTCACCCTGACACCAGAGCAGTGTGGTCACCTTCTTAGTGATGCGAATACAAGGATAGCCCCCCTCACCAACAGGGGACATGCTGAGAGCTCCTGACAGGTGAAAAGATGCCTTGCATGGCTCCCTCCCTGCCACCACCTCCTCACACTCAGCTTCTGTTGACTGTGCTGATGTAGCTGGGAGATCGCTGTCGGTAACGTGCAGGCCCTGCTGGGCTAAACACACAAGGTGGCCACCGTCAGCCCAGCTCTGGCAGTCTGCCCACCCTGGAGGTTGAACTTGCAGTGGGGGCTGGCTTCTGGGACATTCTCCCAACCCCATCCCAGGGCCAGGGACTTCCAGGGAGCCTGTAAGTACCTTCAGGGTGGTATACAAAGCTGACAGGTCTGAGCCTTCCCTTCCCAGACTGCTCATCCCTGCCCCCTCCTCTCACTACATGTATTGAGATGACATGAATGAATAAGTGAATGAATGAATGAATGGATGAATGGTTGTATGAACAAGTTTTCCAGACTTCACCCCAAGTCCCAGGCCTCAGGCTACATCTATCTACCTCTTGCTTGTTGTAGGAAAAGGCAGCAGTTCGACACAGAAGACGTTTGTGAGGGCTTGACTATTGGATGCTCAGTTCCTCCCCCAGGTAGCTCACGGACTCTGGGGGACATGACACCCAAGGACTTGCTAGGCTAGAGCTTGCTCATGTTGGGGAGCACACAATAACCACCAGGAGAAGGGGTTCTGGGACGAGGGGATACTAATGTGAGGTTCCTAAGCTCAATCTTTTAGTTTTTTCTTTTTTCTTTCTTTTTTGTTTGTTTGTTTGTTTTGAGATGGAGTTTTGCTCTTGTTGCCCAGGATGGAGTGCAATGGCATGATCTCAGCTCACTGCACCCTCTGCCTCCCGAGTTCAAGAAATTTTCCTGTCTCAACCTCCCAAGTAGCTGGGATTACAGGTGCCCACCACCATGCCCAGCTAGTTTTTATATTTTTAGTAGAGATGGGGTTTTACCATGTTGGTCAGGCTGGTCTCGAACTCCTGAACTCAGGTGATCCACCTGCCTCAGCCTCCCAAAGTGCTAGAATTACAGGTGTGAGTCACCGTGCCCGACCCCTCAGGCTGAATCTAAGTTGGCCAGGTGAACAAGGGGAAGGGCAATCAGGGCAATGGGAGCAGCTCACACAAAGTTGTGGAGGTATGAAATAGCCTGGGGTTTGCTGGGAAGGACCCGTGATTCAGGGTAGCTTGTGTTGCATGTGGAAGGAAGTGGCTGGAGAAAAAGGCAGGGCCCAGGCTTGGGCAGCCTGTGGAACTTACTAGGCCCTGGGACTTTGGGACGGGGGACCCTTTGATGGGGTTCAAGCAGGGGAAGAGTGTGATCAGCCACAATTTTTAGCAAGGTCCTGTGGCTGCAAAGGAGCAAGGAGATCTCAGGGGCCAAGACTGGAGACCTCTACGGTCATCCAAGAAAGTGATACTGGGGTCTTAGCGAAGGCAGTGCAAGTTGGGATTCCCTCCTGATCTCCTGTCCTTGCTTGTTGAGAATACCTACTCCTCTCCGTCAGTTTGGTTCAAGTCCCTCAGTCAACAGAATGTAGGTGTGAGGAGGTGGTGATGGGGATAAAGCTGAGGCCCAGAGAGGATATGGAGGCCCCAGAGAAGCTGAGGGCCACAATTCAGAAGGCAGCTGCAATCTCCCCACTGGAGCCAGGTCTTATCCAAAGAAAGTTTCATACAAGGCAATTGCTATTTTTCTGTGCTTTTCCTTTCAAGAGAGAACTGAGTTCATTGAACTTAAGGGCAAATCTATATCCTTGTCCTTCCTTTGCAGAGATGATAAAGTTAATGGTATTATTTCCTGTGTATAAGAGGAGGGCTGCTAAGAAAACATTGTGGAGTAAATGCTGTTTGCAAAGGCTAAACTGAAAGGCCAAATCTTCTACCGGGGAGGAAGTTAAAGGGTTTGTCCACACAGGCTTAGAGGGAGCAGTGCCACCAGCACCTTGATATGCCTAAGAGTGACTTCCCCTCTACCTCACTGGGCCCTGATTCATGTAGATGGCCAGATGGCAGGCTTCCCTGGTCTCCAAAGTACCAGGTGAGCTTCTCTCCTTATAAATGAAGAAACTGAGGATGTGGAGGGGGAGCTGGTCTCAGATCACATAGCCAGTTGTGGCAAGTTCTGGTGGGGAAGTTGAGACACAGAGATGGAAAATAACTTGCCTGGGTCCTATAGCCAGCAGTTGGTTTGTAGTGGGGAAGCTGAGGCCCAGAGAGGAGAAATGGCTTGCCAGGGCCCCTACAGCCTCCCAGTGGCAAAGTTTGGGATGGAACCACATATTCAACTCCCAGGAGAGAGCTTACTCTGTCATCAGCCCTGAGCTCCCATCTTCCCCTACTCCAGAGACTGCTCACGGAATCACTCAGGTGCATTCCTGTTTGCTGAGTCTCAATCATCCCTGACTATATCATGCCACACCTCAAACCCAGCCCCTTTAGATCTTATCAGTCCAGCCCCCATGAGGGCTCCTCACCTGGACCATCCTCAAACAGCATCCGTGTGCACAGGTGCACCAGGTGGGTGGAGCTGAGGGACATTCCAGTAGAGGGTAGACAATGGCTAGGTTAAGAGGGCTATCTTCTTTTCACACCTCCTGATTTCCTTGAGTTTGTAAATCATTATCCCAGGCGACACAAAGCAGGTATTGAGTAGGTCTTGTTGCTGTCCCTAGACACGGTAGACAGTGGCTGCTCGGCTCTGAGTGGTGGGTGGCAGCTCCCGGGCCCTATGTCCCTCTTCCCGGCATTGGGATTGGGTTACCCTACCTAATCCCTGCTCTTCCATCCACCCTCTTTGTGGCCATTGTAATTTATAATCGAGGGGCATGATGCAACCTGCTAATTACATTGCTTGATTTTGAACACATCCCGGCTTCTCTGACTCAGGCGGCAGAGGGAGGAGGGAGCAGCAGGCGCTGCTTTGTGGTTTATCAGGCTTGGGTTATTCCGCTCACACCCGCTCACGCCTCCCCCCATCCCTCAGCCTTTGTTAACCAGAGCTTGCATCACCTCCTGCTTTCCATTTCCCTGGAATTTTTTTTAACGGCTTTTTTTTTTTTTTTTATGAGCCGCTCTGTCTTGTTAGCTAATGAATGATTGTGGAGCAGTGATGGGGATCGCTTTGTGCCTCTATTAAATGTTACATGATTGCAATTATGAGTTAACAAGGGACAGCTAATAAAAAAAAATAATCATCTATTTTGAGGCCTGAGGCAGACATGAGACGGGCTGCCTGGTTCACAGGCTGAATAAATCAGAGCCCCAGGGACCACAGTCTGGATGTTTGCAGGCCCCCGGGAAGTGCAGCAGGCTGGAGGGCAACAGCTCCATCCCCAGGCCTCTTTTGAGGCCTTCCCACCTCTGTGGAGTGTTCAGGCCACCACAGGCAAGTGTCTGGACTATTGCAGTTGCTTCTTATCAGCCCTTCCTATGTCCACCATTGACCTGCAACCCCTTCTCCACATCACAGCTGAGTGATCTTTTAAAGATAGAGCTGGTCATGCCACTCACTACCCTGCTTGAACTCCCTCAGTGGCAGCCCAATACCTCCCTTCAGCACTGGGTCCTCATTTCAACTTTCTGCTTTCAGTTAGCCCATTGCCACATCCTGGCTGTCCTCACCAAGACTTGTTCAGAGTGGGTTAGGCCCTGGAAAACAAGTGGCCCCAAGAATCAGGCAGAGGTGGGCCTGAACAGTGGGATGGGTAATGAGCAGGAAGGGCTGCAGCTGCTGTCCCTTTCCTCAGATTTACTCAGCAGTGCCCAGGACCATCACGCACAAATAGAGTGACGCTAGCCTCTTTGTCACTGACCCAAGAAGGCAAAAGACAAGCACCTGGCTTGGGATCTTCTCTTGAGGATTCTTGTCGTGTGTCCCAAGGCTTTACAGGTCCTGGGTATACAGGAGGTGCTTAATAGTTACACAGGCCAGGTGCAGTGGCTCACGTCTGTAATCCCAACACTTTGGGAGGCTGAGGCAAGGAGATCTCTTGAGCCCAGGAGTTCGAAACCAGCCTGGGCAGCATGGCAAAACCTCATATCCACAAAAAATTAGCCGGGCATGGTGGCATGAGTGTAGTCCTGCTACTCAAGAGGCTGAGGTGGAAGGATCACTTGAGCCCAGGAGGCAAAGGTTGCAGTGAGCCGAGATGGTGTCCCTGCACTCCAGCCTGGGTAACAGAGCAAGACCCTGTATCAATAAACCAACAAACACATAAATAAATACACAATGATCCGAAGGGGTAAGAAGAGGCATGCATGATGTCCAAACAGTGGGTGCCACAACCCGTCAAGAAGATCCCAACTCATACCCTGAAGACAGCCTGGACTTATTAACACAGCACACAGTGTTAGTCACATCCTAGGACACGGCAGAGTTTGTGTGTGTGGTGTCTGCTGGGCAGAGAAACAAGACTCCTGGGTACTGGTGTAGGCAAGTCATATCGCCTCCCTGGGCCTCGGTTTCCCTATTTGGGCACGCACTCCATTCTAGTTGAGCTTCTTATGCTTCTGCTTATAGCCACCCCTCTCCTTCCCCTGCCCCCCTGAGACTGTGAGCTCCTTCAGTAAAAGCTATTCTTTGCCGCCTCATCTTCTAGTAGGCACTCAGTAAATGGTGAATTAATGAGCGGCCAAAATGAAATGCTCTCCAGGCACCCACTCTGTGCCAGGCTTATTACCAGGTGCTTCCTATATGTTGCCAGGAATCCTCCCACCAATGCTGCTGGGAGGACTTCTGAATCCCCATGTTACAGCTGAGGCAACTGAGATTCAGAGAGCTTAGCAATGATGTGCGTTAGGATGGGGCTGGGATGAGCAGTCTACACGTGGACTCCTAAGTCAGAAGCTGAGTATAAACTGAAGGACCTCCTTCCCGGCTTCTCAAGCCCTGGCAACAGCAGGCAGGTGACTGTGGGGTGGGAGCTGGCAAGGGCGACCACAGGCTGGGCGACAGAAAGAACACAGTCTGAAGACACCACCGAAGTGCATCTTCAAACACTGTGGCCGCACTGTGGGCGCTGGGAAACCACAGCTGCCCACATCTCAGCAGACTGGGCCAGCCCAGGGCAGGAGGCCGAGCTGGCAGTGGCAGGGCTGAGAAGGGGCATGCAGGTGGCAGGAAGTGGGGAGGGGGCAAGGCTGTGCCAATCACCCACAGAAATCCTCAGCCAGTGGCAGAACCAGCTACATAATTTGTGGGACCCTTGTTCAAAAACTGTTAAGAATTTCAAGACGGCAATAGCAGATTGTTAAGCCAAGCACAGGGTCCTTCTAAGTGTGGGTCCTTCGGGTTTCACGTCCATGAAGCGACTCCTGGCCAGGGTCATTGTCCCAGCTCCAGTTTAAGAGTTCATGGCATGGCACTTGGGTAGTAGAAGCTGCCATACAAAAGGTCTGGCCCCCTCCCTGCCTGGACAAGGCCCATGTAACCCATTGCGCAGAGCATGACAGGGCTGGCAGAGGGGCTGGGCAGCAGGAAGACTTGCACTGTGCACCTCTGTGGGGGAGTGTGGACAAGCCAGCCTGGACGCTGCTGTGACAGCAGATGCTGGGTATACAGGAGGTGCTTAATAAATACACAATGATCTGAAGGGATGGCAAGCATTTGGGGTTGGGTGTGCCCGGTGACTCATACCCACCTGACTGCCCAGGGACACTATGTGGTTGCTTCCATGGTAAGTATGTTGGGGAAGGGTCCTAACCCCTCCTCAAGTCACCCAGAGTCCCTGGCTAGGCCACCCCCAGACCTCAAACCTGCAAGAGAGCCCAGGTCTGCAGGTAACCAGAACTAGGCAGGGAGCTGGGCCTCCAGAGGCAGGTACACCATCAGCAGAGAGGAGCTTAGAGCCTGCTGGAAGCATGCATTCCCCACGCCAACTTTTGGCAGTGGGGATGCCTGTGCTCACTGGCTCATGGCCCCCTCTGCCCTGCACATGGCACGCTTAAGGGGCTGGGCTGAGCATCAATTTGAGTCTTTCACTATAGTACCCAGCGTAAGGCCCTGCATACGGTGGGTACTTGGGAAATACTGGTTGAGTGAACACATGTAATAATGAGAGAACATCCACTTCTGCCTTGCTTGTCCTAGGACTGACACCAAGTTTGGGGACCAAGGAAAGGAAGTGCAGTATGCTCTTGGTTAGCAAGGTAGCAGGACCTGCTCTGTCCACAGGATTTTGGCGTGTGCAGTGTGGGAAGTTTGTGTGTCTCAGCGTGGGAAGGTGCCTGAGGAATGTACATGTGTAGGGTGGCCTCATGGATAGGTGTACATGCATATGTATCCATGTGCTCATGTATGTGTGTAGGCGCTTAGATAGATAGGACATGCACATGTATGGGTGGGGCAGGTACAGGAGATGTACGCACACATAAAATATTTGTGTGAGAGGTGCCCTTTCCCACCTAGCACGGGCCATGTGCCTGCATGTACAGGGGAACATGTATATGGGAGTGTGTCACAGATGCCCAGAAATCCTCTGCTTCCTGGACTCTGTCTCTCAGCTGCTCACCCTGCCCCTTACATGGGCCAGATCTGCACAGGCAGTGCTCATGTCTTGGCCAGGGAGAGGAGAGTCATGGTGCTGAGAGTGCAAGCTGCCTTGTGAAGTCTGGACCTGCCTCTCACTCATGGTGTGTCCTTAGACAACTTATGCAGACTCACCATGCCTCAGTTATGCTGTCTGTGAAAGGGGCTCACAACAGCGCTCCTTTCATTGGGCATAAAAAACAGTGCCTGGTACCTAGTAAAACTCCAAAAGGTTATTTGTTATTTTCTCTTGGCTAGGGGCTGCGGCTGCAACAGATCCCAGCCTATGTCCATTCATCACCATAAACATGATGGACAAGTTCCAGACCCCGGCTGCCCTAGCCAGAGAGGCAAGAAGGAGTGGGGTGGGGACACTGCTGCCCCATCAGCTCCCCTCAGACTCCTCGGAGGGCACTGGGGAGCCTGCTGAGGAATTCCTGGATTTGGAATATACCTGTGGTGGGGCACAGCAAGGTGGGGGCATAAAGTTTCTCGTGCCAGGCAGCTCTTTAAAAACAGTCCTCTTGGGACAGAGAAGCTGGGCGTCAGAGGCCACCCACCCACTGCAGGCCACTCACGACAAGGTAAATCACCCGAGACTGCCCTCTGGAATGTGGTCACTGTGAAAGGTAACACGCATGTTACTGCTGCATAAACACAGTTAAACTATTTACGATGGCCACAGCCTGGCGACCCCAGGAAGACCCTGCCATGTGGGAGCGGGTGGACCCACCCCAGCTCTGCTGGCTGCAAAGGTTAGGAGATCGATTTATTTTGGCAAGAGCCCACTGCCATCCCCAGTATTGGCCCAAGGAAAGCATCTTCTCACAGGCCAGAAAAATGTGTCTTGAACTTACAGTAAGGAGAAGAACAATAAAATCCCCTCTTTGTTTTATTTTGGCCCTTGTTCTTTGCAGAGGACACTTTTTCAAGTAAGTAGGAGCTTCTTCTCCACCCCACATTCCAAGGGTGCACTGGGGCAGATTTCTGTATGGGATCCTGAGGGAGAAACTGAGATGGAAGACTCAACCCTACCCCTGCGACTTCCCGGTCCATGGGGAGAACCAGCCTCTGCCCTTGGGGGATTCAGGTCTGAAGACAGAGACTCACTTCTGCCTAGTCCAAGAGTGGAGGCCATTCTCTGAGCCCCAGGAGCCCCTCCCTGCTTCTGAGGGTGAACTGGACCCGTCGAAGACTCAGAGCCTCAGGTAACCTCTGGAGACAGTCTGCACTGGAGGGCAAAGACCCTAAGGGAAGCCATGGCAAGTCAGACCTCCCAAAAGGCTGAGTACCCAGCTGTCCTCATTTCAGGGCAGGGCTCTTCTCTGCCCTGGTACACGTCCTAGCTTTGGTCTATTTTCTTCCCCCAGAAGTCCAATCACCTGCTGTTTATTTTTATTTTATTTTATTTTATTTATTTATTTTGCGACAGAGTCTTGCTGTTGCCAGGCTGGAGTGCAGTGGCATGATCTCGGCTCACCACAACCTCTGGACTCCCTGGTTCAAGTGATTCTCCTGCCTCAGCCTCCCAAGTAGCTAGGATTACAGGCACGGGCCACCACACCCAGCTAATGTTTGTATTTTTAGTAGAGATGGGGTTTCACCTTGTTGGTCAGGCTGGTCTTGAACTCCTGAACTTGTGATCCACCCACCTCAGCATCCCAAAGTGCTGGATTACGGGTGTGAGCCACGGCACCAGCTTTGTTTTTGTTTTATAATTTGCTTATTTATATCAATGAATGCAAAATAAAAAAGGTCAAAAAGCAAATCTTTGTCCCTGCCCTTTCCCAGTCCCACTGTTTCCTCCCTTCCAGCAGCTTCTGCTGTGGTGGACCCACCCTGAACTATCCCTTCTCCAGAAACATTCGTTTGTCAGAGCATTCTTGCCTGCTCTTCTGGAATTTTAGTTACAAGCACTTTTTAAAATCAATCAAATTCATACCTTATCACATCAGAATAAAACTTTTTTTACCCAATTTCATTCATCACATTATTTATTCAACTTGATTTCAAATAGTTTTTTAAAACATGGGAAATAAGTTTATCGGCTAGAGTACAGTGCTTATGCGCAGTTCCTTTTGCCTTTAGACTTACAGACTCTTCTCATTTCCAAAACTACTTTTATCAGCTTCTTTTCCCCCTTGTCCCTTCAGTGAAGCTGTTTTATACTTTTGTAATACATTTAGATTAGATTCTGTTGTCACATTCTGCATTGCCTGTTGCAATCTTCCAACATCCTAAATGACTTTTTAAAATTTGCTTGCACTGAAGTCCCCTTTGCTCTGTAACATTGGGGGTTTTGACAGTTGCAGCATTACATATTCACCATTACAGTATCATACAGAATAGTTTCACCACCCAAAGAAATTCTTTCCCACTTCACTTATTCAGCCTCCTCCTACCCTGAATCCTTAGCAATCACTGATCTTTTTACCATCTCAATAGCTTTACCTTTTCCAGAATGTGATATCAATGGAATCATATACTAGGTAAGTCTTTCAGACTGGCTTCTTTCACCTAGCAATATGCATTTAAGATTCACTCACCTCTTTATGTGGCTGGATAGCACCTTATTTTTTATTGCTAAATAGTATTACATTATGTGGATGTACTATGGTTTGTTTATCCATTCACCTATTAAAGTATGTCTTGGTTACTTTCGGTAATCACATCTTTGACAATGTTTTTTTTTGTTTTGTTTTTTTTTTTTTTTTTGAGGCAAGGTCTTGCTCTGTTGCCCAGGCTGGAGTGCAGTGGTGTGAGCATGGCTTATTACAGCCTTGACCTCCTGTGCTCAAGCAGTCCTCCTACCTCAGCCTCTCAAGTAGCTGGGACCACAGGTGAACACCACCCTGTCCAGCTGATTTTTTCTTTTAATCTTTTGTAGAGACCAGCCTGGGCAACCATGTTGCCCAGGCTGGTCTCAAACTAGGGGACTTAAGTGATCCTCCTACCTTGGCTCTCAAAGTGCTGGGTTTACAGACATGAGCCACCATGCCCAGCTGATCTTTGACCATTCTGAATAAATTATTATAAATATGCACATGCTGGTTTTAGTGCAGACTAAAAGGAGTTTTTAAATGAGTTTTAAAATCGAGTAAATACCTGGGGACACAATTGTTAGATCCTATGGGAAGACTATATTTAGTTTTCTGAGAACTGTCAAACTGTCTTCCAAAGTGGTTGTATTGTTTTGCAACAAATGAGAGTTCATTCCCAAGAATTCTATTGCTCTGCATTCTCACTAGCAATTGATATTGTCGATTTTTTGGATTTTAAGCATTCTAATAGTCTTTTTACAGGAGAAGGAAATGGAATTTTGGGAGGGGAAGTGGTAGAGCGGCAGAGACATTTAGTGCTTACCAAATACCCACATGCGCCCCACACTCCTCAGGCCCCTCGCCATGAGGTGCGACCACAGGACCAGTCGTGGTCAATAGGCTGAGAGGGGAAATGCTATCTGGCACTTCCAGGCCAAAGTGTTTAGGAGCCACTGCACAGCCCTCTTGCTCTTTTCTGCCCTTGCAGCAGCAACCAGAAAGCCATGTGTTGAAATTTGGTGCATCCAACACCCAAGGTCCCTAAGCCACGATAGGGAACACAGCCCCTGCCCATCTGCTTTGGCCAAATAGCATGAGCAAGAAAAAACCTCTGTGGTGTTATCCCACAGACATTTCTGGTATACTTCATCACTGCAGCACAGCATGGCCTATCCTGACTCACACAGCCAGCCACTGGGTCATGCGTTTGGCATTATGCTGACATCAATCATCAGAGCCTCGCACCTGGCGGTGTACTGGCCCAGAAGAAAAAGCTGCTTAAAGGTGGGAGATAGTTTAATAAACTAATGTTTACCAAGACCTACTGCATGCCTGGCCCCACTCAGGCACTGTACCTACATTGTCTCATGTACTCCTCAGGCCTGTCCTGGAGGAGAACTGCCCCTGCTGAACAGTATGCTCTAGCCTCTCCCCAGGCCTTATCTCCCCTGAGGCCATGTGGGATTGACATACAATTGGGCTAACTTTCCCCCAAGTAGTGCAATCCTTACAGGATATTAAAGGCGGATCTCTCCACCCAAGTCAAGCCCTCAAAAATTCCTGTATGTCCCCATGTTGCCCAAAAGGTTTTACCCAACTAAGAGGAAGCAAGTCTCAGAAGTTCTTTTCTATCTTCTGCTGCATCTTTTCTTCAAACTCAAGCTTTGCTTTCTGCTGACCCCATCCTTTCTAGATCCCCAGTTGTCCAGAAGACACATTCCCATAGCATTTAATAGGACTCTTCTTGGCCAGACACCAGACCTTCCAGTACGCTGAGCCTCAGCGAGCAGGCCACAGTCTGCGCTGCAACATCCACACTGTCCCTATTTCCTAATCACAGTGAGGGGCGCTGCCCTTAGGGCAGGGAGCCAGCCTTTCTCCCATGAAGTGAAGTGATGTGATGCTCACAGGGTTCAAAATCAAGACCTTGACCTCATTAGCACAATGTTCTGGTCAGCGGGCTTGGGGAAATGTGATGATGTTAATTATGTGCTGATTTATTTAATCCCTGGTCTTGTGAAATGCAGGGCACTTGCCTTCCCCTCCTTCCCCCAGGGACTATAAACTCCTGCGGACAAGGCAGGGGGTGGGGCAGGAGGGTAAGGGACAGTGGACTGGACTCTTAGACCATGCAAACCTGGATTCACTTCCTGGCTACTGTGACCCTGGGTTACTTTCCTGAACTCAGGATTGGGTAAGGCTTATGGTCTTGGCACTGTGCCTGGTACGGAGGAAGCTCTTGGTAAATTGTAGCCATTGTTATCATTAGTGTTAATTATTATTTTAGTCTACTAACTGAAGGATGATTTTTAATTGCTCCATCTCTATTCTGGAAAGGCAGTAGGTTGTAGACCAGTGTTGTCCAATAGAACATTCTGCAATGATGGAGACATTTAATACCTGTATTGTCCAATGTGACAGCTGCTAGCCACATGTGGCTACTGAGCACTTGAAAAGTGGCTAGTGCAAATAAGAAACTGAACTTTAACTGCATTTAACTTTAATGAATTTAAAGTTAAATAGTCACATGCTTTTAGTGGCCACTGTATTGAATGGCACATGTGTAGAAGGTAAGAGTAGGGGCTCCGGGATAGAACCTGCTCCCGCTACTTCCTTGCTGTAAGACCTTGGGCCTTTTACTGGCTGCTCTGAGCCACAGCTTCCTCATCTATGCTGCTGTGATAGCACCAATTTCCCAGGGTGGTTGCAAGGATTAAAAGGATCCATGTCAACGGATAAAGTGCCGGCTTTGGAAGTGCTCGAGAAGCCTTAGCTGTTATGATTACTCTCTTTGGCACTAATGCTGGCCTGTAATCCATGGGCATGACTGTGTCTGCATTCTGATGGAAGCACCTTGAGGGCAGGGCTTCTGTTGGCTCCTATTCTGAATCTCTCCTGGACCCAGCCCAGGGAGGAGAAAACCCATGTCCATTGGCCAGGGAGTGTAGGAGACTTGGACAGCTTCAAGGATAGGAGATGCCCCAGTGGATGGCCCAGCCCAGGCTGCCCCTCTCCCCACAGCGGCGATGGTACTGCCAGCCTTCTCAAGAAGGGGAGGGCTGTGAGGGGCAGGAAAAGGCAACCTAGAGAGGGGCTTTGATGGGCTCAGGGTCAAGAGGTTTTCTCTGTCCCAATATCCTGAGTCAGGGAGTTGTCGGAGCCAAATTGTGTCCCTTCAACCCCTCTCCAAACACTGGGGTTTGATTGATCCCTGCCAAACTCAGACACAAAGCCAGAGGTCAGAAGGCTCTATCAGAAAACAGCAGGCTTCTAAGAAATGAAAGCTCTAGGTTCAACACCAGGGCCCTGGAGCCGGATCTTTGGAATTCCCCTTTCCTTTTCACCCAGATGAGGAGCTGAACTCCTCGATTTCAGGGAATGGATGCAGGCTTGTGTCCTTTCTCCTCCGCTTCTTCCACAACTAGGGGCCTGAGGGCAGCAAGGGTGTGAGGGCCATGTGGGGATTTCCAAACCCCAGGACTTCTCGGTGTCCCAAGAGGCATGACTTCAACTTGTCCCAAAGAACAAAACAGCATCAGAAGCCAACGGCCCTCTGAACGTCTTCGAAGTCTCCACCTTCCTTCTGGCTTGCTCCTCACCTGTCTTGGATTCAGTAGGAAATGGTAGGGTCTGAAGGCCTGGCTCAAGTCTCCTCCGTGAGGCGGCCCAAGAGAACACTGGCATCTCCCTGCACAATGTTAGTGTCCCTTCCTTCCCCAGTGTTTGAGACTCTTCCTTCTGCAGCCAGGAGCAACCCACCCTCCAGAGCCACATAATAATGCCACAGTCCCATGAGACACAGAAACAGAACGTGGGGCAGGGTGTGGGAACCATCTTTGCTCCACCTTCCCTGATATCAGGGTAAAAGACAGCAGGAGGTGTGAGCTTGGATTCCAGGAGGGCTTCCTGATGGTGGGACATATGAAACGGTGGGTTGTAGGAGCCAGTGATGTTCAGCTTTCTGATCAGGCTGCTGGTCAGGGCTCTGGAAGAGTGGGAAGTGTGGGATTTAAAAGACACAGGATATATGGCTGATATGATTTCTCAGCTGGACTTGGAGTCAGACAGATTTAGGTTTAATCCTGGCCAGGCCGTTGACTGGTTGGGTGACCTTGGGTTAATTATTTAATGATACTTCTATTCAGCTTCTTCATCTGTAAAATGAGGGTGATGAGATTCACCACCAAGGTTTGGAGGAGTCAGGGAGGCCATGTCGGCAAATGGCCTTAGCCCTGTGCCTGGCATGTACTGGGGAATAGAGAGATGGCTGGGGGTTTAGGGTGCAGAGGAAAGGGAAGACCTGCAGGAAGGTAGGCTGAGAGTGGGGAGCTAATTCCCCCAGCGGGAAAGACTGATCCCCACATCAGGTGATGGTCTGCGGTCCTGCTCCAAACCAAGAAGTGGGCTCCCGTCCATATGCCCAGGCTGAGAGTCTCCCGCTCCACTGACCTGCTCCTACACCCCACTTTAGGGTAATTCTAGGGGCATTGCCAGAGAACTGGAAGGCCCCCCTGGAGATCTAGGCTCTTCTGGCAGATGCCCATCACTCTTTGGCCTGGGGCCTCTCATTTGCCAATGCCAGGAAGCCCCTTGCTCAGAGGGAACTGATTTCCCCTAGACAGTCTTGCTCCTCCTATTGCAAGGCTCTCGGAGCCCTTAGAAAGACCCTGGGCTGTGGGCCAGCTGCCTAGCCTGCTTCAGATCCAGTTCTGGTGAGTGTTGGGGCCAGGAAGCCTCTGCTGATCTGGTGGTGTCAGCTGGTAGGCAGGCAGGTTTGCTCAGAGACCCGCTTCCCACTAGAATCAAGTGTAACTTCAAAGCCTATCTGGACTTTGTGGGGGTGCGGGAAGGAAGCTGGCTTTGCTCGACTGGCACCATGGCATCAGCTGGCCTGAGCTAAGTGGCCTTTGAGGACCTCCCTCCCCTGTGCCCCCATGATGAGTGAGAAGCACTCTGCCCACTGGGCTGTAAAGAGCCTCGCAAAGTCAGCTCAGGCAAGACTCTGGATTGCTAAGGAGGAAAACAGAGAGATGGGGAGGACTTGGGATTCCAGAGCTTGTGGACCCAGTGGGTATTTTCAACTTATTTCCAGGCCTCTTGGATGCAGAGGGACAAAGGTCTTGTTATAAGTTGAGACACAGCCCCTACCCACTTAGACTGGGATTTTCTGGGAGTAGGGCTGTGTTCCCACATCAGATTGGCCTTGGTGGGTGCAGGTAGGGGTAGAGGGTATCTCAGTTAGCTATAGCTTACTCCCACAATTAGAGTAAGACTGCAGCGTCTCCAGAAGGAAGAAATCTCTAACTCGTGGTGCACAGGATCTGAGAATGATTCATTACCAATGAGGATAATACGGGGGGAGGAGGGGGCATTTTTAACTTTCCTGACAAGCTGTGGATCCCTGAAAAGATCTCTTGGTTTTCCTCCCCATCTTCTTCTTCTCCTCACCTCTGCCACTCCTAACAGAGAGGAGAGCCAGGGATGGGGTGGCATCAGAGTAGGGCTGGGAGAGTAGCTGAGGTGTGGGGAGCCGGCCTGCTCCAGGGACTCCCTCTTGTTCTTTCAGTACCTTGCTCTGCATCCCTAAGCTGGCCTCTCTGCAGCCCTGTCTTGCCCAGTGAGACACCAGCTGGGAACCTTCCTCCCTCCAGCTGCCCACTGCCAGGTACAGAGGATAAAAATACCCAGTGGAAAAACACATGGCTCCGCGTCAAACATTAACCTGCAGGGCCTGGCAGGCCGGCCACGGTTTCCCTTCCAAGGCTACCTGGCCACCAACATGTGGCTGGTAGCAGTGTCCTCTTCCTCTGACCATCATTGAAATTCTCAGACACTTACCCACATGCTTCCTGCAGGAATTCTCCGGAAAGCAAACAAACACCCACCTAAGGACCCCAGCCCCACGGACACAGGTCAGCCAGCCCCACCAGACTGGTGGCTGCAGGGATGCTCCTCTCTCCTGCTCAGCCTGGGGTCTTCCCTAAAGCTCTCTGGGTCTTCCCTAAAGCTCTCTGGGGTCCAAGTCACCCCAGCTCCCAGCTGAAAACAGCCCCTCTGACCCTCTGGAGAAGGAGCCCACCTCAAAGACCCTTAATTCCTCAGGTTTCCCTTCTACTGCAAAGCTGAGCTCACTTAGAGCCAGAAGGAAGGAAGACAGAGGGAAGTAAGTGAGCAGGGCGGGGTGGGGGAGGATTGGGTCTGGCCAATGCTGGCATCCACCTCTTAGCCTGCTGGGAGGCCACCCGGAGGAAGCACTGGGGAGAGGCATGCTGGTGAGAAGTTCCAGCCCTATTCCTAACAGCCCTACATGCCCAGCTCTGTTTTTCTCTGGGCTGTGAGGCCAGACAGGTAGATGTTCCTCCCGTGGGCCTGGGTGGTTCTACCCACACACCTCAGGCCCACCAGGTACTACCAGGCAGGGCCTCCTGGAGCCCATCCCCACAGCTGCCTGAGGCATGGGGCTGGGAGAGACTGACCCTTGGCCCTGACTCATCACACACTTCTGGGGTCCAATGCCCACTGGTTCTAGGAAATGCCTACACTGCAGCTTTGAGCCTGGGCCAAATGCTCCATTTTCTGTCAAGGAAGCTTGACTGTGCACAGTGAAAAGAGCACAGTCCATCTGGCCACAGCATGGCTGCCCATCATTCTGGCCGCCTGAGGGTCAATGGGCCCTGCATGGAGCATGGAGCCTAGGAGGTGTTTGGGGGGCCCTGGGGTGTCTCTGGGGCCAGGAAGCACTTTGATATGTATGGTAGCATCACAGGGGCATGACAGAAAGTATGTAAATATTAACTTTGATGAGGATGCCGAGGGTTTGAGCAGAGGTCAGCAAGGGCCTCGCCAAGAGTTAGTTCTGCCCTGGGTCAAGAGTCCAGCACTGGACAGAGAGTTGAGAGGCCTACAGTCTGGCCTCTGAGAAACAGTGAGCTTCCCCCAGGTACAGGAATTCTTACCCAGGACTGTTCCCAGGCTCCTTGAGACATTTCCCATCAGGGTGGTTGTCACTATGTCAGGACAGGGGTCTGGAGACCGGTCCTGAAGCTCTGGCCCTGCTGCTGAGCCAGTTAGGGCACACAGGAAGTTCCATGGGCCTTGGAAGCCTTTGGTTTGGAGCCAAGTTCTGCCACTTAAGAAGCCATATGGTCTTGTATGAGTTACTAAGCTTCTCTGAACCTCAGTTAGCTTATCTATAAAATGGGGACAAGGGTGTCCAGCTCTCAAGGTGTTCAAAAGCATGCCTTGTTAAGTTAGCTGATCTTTATGTAGTGCCTGGAACACAGAAGTTATTCTATAGGTCATTGCTCCGGTCAGTTTTTCTCTCCATTCTGGGCCTCAGTTTTCTCATCTGTAAAGCGGGAATAAGCAGGCCCAGCTCACAGGACTAATGGAGCTGGTCTTCACATTGTTACACATGGACCTTGGTCTGTAATTATTAGCATGGCTGTCATCTGCTCCCCTCAGCTCTCTCACCTGGATTTGGTCATCTCTGAGGACCTCAGCTGGAGGTCAGGGCTCTCAGCACCTGCTCCCTCAACATAAACACACATTCTGCTCTTCCCCCTCCCTGCCTACGCCAGAACAGCATCGTATCTCCCTCATTATCACGCTGACATTTGCTTTGGCTGTCAGAGCAATTACCTGTTGACTTGAACAAAGGCAGAGGAGGGAGGCAGATCATAGGATGGCCAGAAGCCGGGCTGTGGAGCGAGCCACAGGCAGTGGTGTTAGTCCATGCCCTGACCTCAGACCCCAGAAACAAAGCTGATGATGCAGGGAGGTGGGTGTGAGGTGGGGGGCAAGATTCAATTCCCTTAGCTGAGGAGCCAAAACTGGGGGAGGGGAGGTGTTTGCATCTGGATGCCATCTGGATGAGGGCAAACACCGAGGGGCCACTCAAGGAAATGCCTGAGCGGCAAATCAAATCCTGCAAAGAAATCACTGAGCCCTTGAAACAAATGTCTGAAGGAGAGGAATGTGTCTGAGGAGTGCTGGGGGTGGCGGGAAGACCAAGCTGGGAGGAAGGCCAAGATGGGGGAAGAAGGGACAATCCAGGGGGCCTCTGTAGGGGGCACCCTAAATTCCCAGTCCCTTACCCCCAGCAGACAACGAGGCTAAGAACCTTTGGGCTGGAATTGATTCAGGCAGGATCCTCAAACGTGAAGAGAGTCTGCATTGCCTTTGAATTCTGGAACTGACTCCCTGGAGCCCCCACCACTTGTCAGACCCCATCCCCTAGAGCGCTGCCATCCTTTAAATCAATGGCTGTCCACATTGATGTAGCTCCTACTGTGTGCACAGCCCCAGCCTGAGACTCCCAGGAGCTCAGAGGTGTGGAGCAGCATGCTGTGGAGGCTTTGGAATCCCTTCTCTCCTTAAACTGGTATTCACAAACATTAACTTGCTTTGTCAAGCCATTTTCTCATCTCTTAAAGGGCATAATCTGGCAGCTTTTGGGGCCTCCCTGGGAGTGTGGCCAGTGGTTAACCCTGGCTGGGACTCCAGAGAAAGGGAAAGGTTTGGGGGTCTCTCAAGCCTCCATGGGCTGGGGACTATTTACTTGAATTTTTAGGCAACCTTCCTTGGCTCGCCCTGCTGATGTAATGAGAAGAGGCTGACCTGGCCCGGTACCAGCCCTGTTCAAGGAAAGCACTTTATGATGCAACCCCAAGGAAAGAGTCAGGAAACACACTCACCCTAAGTCACCAGACAAATACAGGACCTGAAGAGGCCAACGGCCTTCTTCCATCACTCCCCATATAAACTAGGCCAGGCAGGCATACCTGATTGTGTGCACACACATGCAGACATGGGCATGTTTCTTTGTGCACAAAATATGAATGTGTACAAGTATTTGCATCTGTGAATGTGCACATGTGCTTGCAAATGTTTGCACTGTAGGTTTTTGTATATTTGTGGATTTATTTGTATATTGTGTGCAAATGTGTGAAAAACATGTGTATGGGCTTTGTGCAATAGTGCTTGTGTGTGTTATGCAAACATGATGTGTATATTTATGTGAATATAGGTATATATTTACATATTTGTGTATGTCTTCATCTGTACAATATGTGTACATGCGATGTATGTCTATCTCTGTGTGAATATATAGTATACACATGTTTGTGTTTGTAACAAGGTGTTTGTATAATGATTCTGTGTTAATATGTTTGTGGGTTTACTATGTCTGTGTATAACTGGTATGTGTGTGTATTATGTGAGTATGTGTGTGTACATGTATATATGTATATGAAATGCAATTGTGTCTATATGTATGTGTATATGTGTCCATGTGAAAAATGCATGCACATAAGTAGCATTTGTAAATAATGTATATATGTGTTTGCACATTTGTGTATGTAGTGTGCACGGTGTGTACATGCCTGTGCCTACAGGGGGCAATTCAATGTATTAGGAACATCCCTGGACTGGCAGGTGAAGGAGAGAGTTCAAACCCCATTTCCCTGGCCATGAGGCCTTACGGCCCTGATATGGCCTTCCTGAGCCTCTGTAGGCCCAGCTGTACCTGAACCAGCAGTGCTCCCTGTCCTGTCTCTACCCACAGGGCCCCAGGGTGGAGAGCATGAGGATGAGTAGACAGTCTGGGGCAGGAACATCCTGGCAAAAACAAGAGGGCCTGTTGGGTCCAGTTCTGCTTCCAGGACTGCAGAGGAGCAGGACAGAGGGCTAGCTTACAGTCTAGGCACAGAGACAAGACTGAACCCAGAAAACAGTGAAAGGGTGAGAAAGGGCCCAAAGGAGACTGATAGGAATATATGTTCCCAGAGGCCATGGGAGGCCAGATAGAAACAAGCCCTACAGTGGGAAGAGCATGGGTTCAAATGTCTGCTGTGCAGTATACTTGCTCTGGGGTTGTGAGAAAGTCACTTAACCTCTCTGTGCCTCAGTTTATTCATCTGTAAAGTGGGATCATAATAGTGCATACCTCGGCGGGTTATCATAAGGACTAAAATGTGTTACTACAATGAAAGGACTTAGAATAGTACCTGGCACCCAGAAAGTGCTCCATAGGTATTAGCCATTATTACCAGAAAGTGAGAAGCCATTGAATTCACTCTAAGTGCATTGATAATTAAATGATCAATGAAAGAGACCATCATCAACTTCAGGGAGGAAAAAAGTAATGCAAAGGAAAAAAACAATAATCATAGATTACGAAATGGCTCGACCCTGGATGTCAATGCTTTTACAAGGTCATGCTCCATCCCCATCTAACCAGTACGACATAGGGATTACGGGAGGGGGCTGGGGTGCATATAAATTGTGGGCAGGGGCAGCATGGGACAGAGCCATTCTGGCAGAATCTGTCACTGAAAGTGAATGTGGCCCCTCTGCTCAGTGAAGCTGCTTTGTTCGTAAGGAACCTCTTAGATCTATGTGACTCTTTATGTGCATAAGCAACTAGGATAAAGACTGAAAAAAAAAAACTAAATCCATTTATCCCTTTTGAGATAGAGGTTTTACTCTGTCACCCAGGCTGGAGTGCAGTGGCATGATCTCGGCTCACTGCAACCTCCGCCTCCTGGGTTCAAGCGATTATCTTTCCTCAGCCTCCCAAGTAGCTGAGATTACAGGCGCACATCTGGCTAATTTTTGTATTTTTAGTAGAGACAGGGTTTCACCATGTTGGCCAGGCTGGTCTCAAACTCCTGACCTCGGGTGGTCCACTTGTCTTGGCCTCCCAAAGTACTGGGATTACAGGTGTGAACCACCGTACCCAGCCCTAAATCTATTTAAATACATCAAGTAGAAAACTGTGCCTTGTGGTCAAAGTGTAATTGAGCTTTAAGTATTGAACAGGGTCATGTTGGGTATCTGTCTCAGCAGAGGGTGCGACCACGTTCTAGGGCCTCCCAGAACGTGAGTGCCTGGAGAGTGCTACTTCTCACTCAGCCACTCCACAAATGCTCACTGAACGCTCAAGGTGTGGAAATTGGGTTCTAGATTCAGAAAGCTGGAGTTTGAATCCTGTCACCTCCTGATTGTGTGACTTTGCATGAGTTAGCCAACTGCTCTCTGCCTCAGTTTCCTCTCTACAAATGATCATAATAGCATGGCTCTCATAGAGTTGATGTGAGAATTAAATGAATTAGTACCGCTAACATGCTTAGTATAGTGCCTGGCCCATCACATGTGACCAATTTATCTAGCTACTGCTATGTCCCTCTGTCAATATCTTTGCAGATACTAAGAATAGCAGTGTTGCACTTGATCTTCACAGACCTAATCTCTAGTAATGATAATACGAGGAGTAAGAACTTGTCTCTCAGCCCTTACGGGATTTTCAGTCCAAGGGGAACTTGGACAGATAAATACCAACCAAACTAAGACATAGCTGAGTTAATTGTGCCTGACAGTGTGACACCTAACACTGGTCCATGGAAAACTAGCCCATTCATAATGAGCTGGGGAGAGTCAGAGGGAGTGCTCCCCCTCCTACACCTTCCATCAAGGAGAGCAAAACATGGCTCCTCTAAAGAAGGGGTGGGGTGTCAGAAGGTGGCTCCGAGAGAGGCCATGGGAGGAGGCACTGAGAGGCAGGGGTGGCAGCTCCTCTATGGCTAGCAAGCCCTGCTGGGGCCAAGGCCTGCACACACACCACGCATGCTGTTCTTCCGCCTGCCCTCTATCCTTCAGACTGAGTCTAGACATCCTCAAATCCACCTGCAGTGAGAACCCTCGCCACCAGCCAAGGAGACTTTTTAGCCCTTAAGGTGATGTTTTCTCCTGGATATGAATGGCGTGCCTTCTGATTGCAATTGGCTTCCTTCCTGCGGTCCCACTTCTCGGCAGGGAGGGGACGTGCTGACAGTATTGATAGGCACAGGCCTGGCCTGGTTAACAGGCTGGCCACTCCTTCCTAATGAATACCTAGGCAATCTAGGGTCTTCCTCAGGCCAAGATCCCTCGGTCATTGTGAAGAAGGAGGGCCTGCCCCGCCCCCCAATCTTTCACACACTGCCAGATGTGCCAGTAGATCCTCACCAGCAGCCTGAGGCAAAAAGATATGCTCACATTCTGACCGCCAGGCTTCCTTCTGCCCCACCCCCATGCTGTGATCCATTCTATGAATATTTATTGAGCATCTGTTTTGCACCAGACACCATCCTCCACCATCCAGCGAAGTAAAAGTCATCCCCATCTTACAGGTGAGGAAACCGAGGCTTTGAGGGGTTAGAAAGGTTAGCGCTAGAATGACGCAGAGTAGGGGCTGGGCATGGTGGTTCACGCCTGTAATCCCAGCACTTTGGGAGGCTGAGGTGGGTGGATCACTTGAGGTCAGGAGTTCAAGACCAGCCTGGCCAACATGGTGAAACTCTATCTTTACTAAAAATACAAAAATTAGCCAGGCAGGTTGGCACCCACCTGTAATCCCAGCTACTCAGGAGGCTGAGGCAGGAGAATTGCTTTAACCCAGGAGGTGGAGGTTGTGGTGAGCCGAGATCACGCCACTGTACTCCAACCTGGACAACAAAGTGAGACTCAGTCTCAAAGAAAAAGAAAGAAAGAAAGATGCGGAGTAAGGATTGGAAACATTGACTGCAACTCTTTATTAGTCTTCCCATTGAGATTCTAATGACAGTCATCATCATCATGAACATTCACTGTGCACATCCTGTGTGCCAGGCATTATTCAAAGAGCTTCACATGTCTCAACTCCTTCCATCCTCGAACACAGAGATTAAAAACTTGCCTCAGGTCAAGCAGCTAAGTGTAGCAAGCTGGGCTTTGAACCGGGGCAGTCTGGCTCCAGAATTTCTCATGCTCACACTAACATCTCAACACAGAGAAATGCTGTAGAGACATATTATGAAGTTTAAAAAGCCAAGGAGCAGAACAGTACGATTAGGAGGTCACCGCTGATATGAGGGAACAATAATCACAGGGACCTAGCTGACCTTGGGGGCTGAGGGCTCTGGGGCTTGAGGGTAGGGGCTGAGGAGCAGCAGCCCCAGGCATGTGGTGGCAAAGCCCCAGCATGGGAATGGACTCTAAGCTGTAGCAGGGCCGTAGGACACAGAGGCTGAGTCCTTGGGTGGCGCTGGCTCATTGGCAGGTGTGGGGCTCAAGAAATCTGGCTAGAAAAAGTCCCTGGGGAAACACTGAAGAAAGGGCCCATAGCCACCTAAGGCAGCCTTCAGTCCCTCCCAGAGCTGACAGTACAGAGCTCTGGACCAGCCAGGGGCTAGGGACAGGGGGGAAATGCCAGGTGAGATGAGGCTGGGTTCTGGCCACTAGCAGCAGGGGTCAGAGGGCTCCAGTGACCACCTAGGATGTTTATTGGGCCCCATAACCCAACCCTGGAGGCTCTGATTTATAAGAAGTTCTGGCTGTGGGATCCTGGAGCTATATTCTTTTTGATTTTTATATTATTTTCATATTTTTGAAAAGGTATAAAGAAGAAAGAGAAAGAGAAGGAAGGAAGAGAGAAGGAGGAAAGAAGATGGGAAGGACGGAGGGAGGGAGGGAAGGAAAGAAGGATGGGAGGAAGGGAGGGAGGGAAAAGCAAGCAAGAAGGAAGGAAGGAAGAAAGGAGGGAGGGAAGGAAGGAAGAGAGAGAGAGAAAGAAAGAGAAAGAAAGAAAGAAAAAGAAAGAAAGAAAGATAAAGAAAGAAAGAGAAAGAAAGGAAAGAAAGAGAGAGAAAGAAAGAAAAGAAAGAGGGAAAGAAAGGAAGGACGGAGGGAGGGAAACCCAGTGAGTCCTGGAGAACATAGTAAAAAGCAAGTCTTCCACTCCTGTGTCACCTCCCGCAGACCATCCCCTGGGGCCAGAGGTGGCCAGTTACTCACCTTCTTCCTGGAGATGCTCTAGGCATATACATGCACCATATTGTTGCACAGAGAGCTGCCATATTCTTTCTCTGGCCTTGTTGTAAAGAGGATGTATTTTTAAAAAGCTTCTCAGCAAATTTGGATAAACAGCTGATTTGTGGAAAAATTGGCTGAGCAAACTTCTTTGGAGCTCACAGCTCTATCTAGATTCAAATTTTGGCTGTGACATTTGTGAGTTTAAGTGACCTTGGGCAAGATCCATGACCTCTTCAACCTCCAAGCCTTAGTTTTCCTATACATGGAGGGAGGATAACTGTGGCAGAGTTTTAACGATGATTAGAAACAGTTTATGGCCAATGCCTGGTGCATACTATGAGATAATAATAATGGGGGGAGTGTGTGATACATTTACATGCTATGCAGTGACATAAGAATAATCACAAAGAAAGTTCCAGCAAACACAAAGGGTTCTGAGGTGGGCAGTGCTGCAAAATGAATCCTTTCAGCAGAGGTGGAGGAAGAATCTGTAGAAGGAGCTGTCATTCTAGGCAGTGAGCCCCCATCCCCAAATTCCGTAAGTAACAGCAGAGGACCCTCTATCAGGGATTATACACAAGAGAGATGACAGGCCAGATGAGATGTCTTCCAGGCACTACCTAGCTCTGGGAAATTGTGCATGGCCATACACTCAGAATGCTGAGAGGTAGCTTTCCAGGTAGAACTGACAAGCCTTAGGTGTACCTGTTTGTAGGATAATCCGCTGTTGGTCTGCATGGGAGATGTCACTAAGTCAAGGGCTGGCAGGGCCGTGATGCCAGGAAACTGCAGCCTTGGGCTGACTGGGGCCACTGTCATGAGTGCTTTCATCAGGCCCAGTGCTCTGCTATCCCTTGGCCGGGTGGCTCCTGACTGACAGGGACTTGGGCTTCCTGTGCATGTTGTCTGGTCTTGGACACACAGGAGCTAAATAACTCTTTGTAGAATTACCTTTTGAATCACAAAACTAGTTGGAAAAAGGATAATTCCACGAAATTCAGAAGAGTCAGGGAAGGGGTTGAGTCAGAAGTGAGTCCAAGTCCCAGCTCTGCAATTTCCTAGAGGCACAACTTCAGGGGTACTGTGTAATTTCCCCTCCTTAGAGCCTTAATTTCTTTTTTTCTTTCTTTTTTGAGACAGGGTCTTGCTCTGTCATCCAGGCTGGAACACAATGGCATGATCATAGCTCACTGCAGCCTTGACCTCCTGGGCTCAAGTGATTCTCACACCTCAGCTTCCCAAGTAGCTGGGACGACAGGCATGCAGCACTGTGCCCAGCTAATTTTTGTATTTTTATTTTTTGTAGAGATAAGGTCTCACTATATTGCCCATGCTGGTCTCAAACTCCTGGGCTCGAATGATCCCCCTGCCTTAGCCTCCCAAAGTGCTGGGATTACAGGCGTGAGCTACCGCGCCTGACACCTTCATTTCCTTGTTTGTGAAATAGGGCCTTCCTTAAAGAATTAAGTCACATAATGTCTGTTAAGAAACTAGCATAGCTACACAACAATAATAATTAAATTTGTCATTTTTCCCTTCAAAATAGCCAGTTGTTGAGATTCAATTGCTTATATTTGCAAATGAATTTTATATGCACTGCTTTTGAGTAGTTCTCACTGAGGTAGAAAAGCTTTATCAAGGAGATTTTTTGGTAGAAAGTGAGTTCTGAGTCGAGGTTGAAAAGGACTCTAATTAATTCAGTAACTTCTTATTGAACACCTACTATGTGCCAGGCTTGATCTTAGGCTCTGGGAATGAAGCAGTGTACAAAGTGGACCAGAACCCCTGCCCTCATGGAGTGTACCTTTTAGTGAACTGTCTTAGAACCAAAGCTGCCAGTTTGGGAAGGGCACTTACTCAGACCCAAACAAGCCCCTTTTCTACTCTTTCTCTGTCAATAGGGTCAGACCAGGATTCTTCCCCACCCCAGGAAAGAATAGCCTGGCTAGTACTGAGGCAGGGGAATCATTTGAGCCCAGGAGTTTGAGACCAGCATGGGCAACATAGTGAGACCTCGTCTCTACAAAATATAAAAATACAAAAATTAGAGATCCATGATGGCTGATCACTAGCAGCTTGGGATTGTAGCTCCCAGTGAAAGCACAGAGAACGAGAGGACGCCACACTTTCAGACAAATTTTTGTTGCTCACGCACCAGGAGATTCCCAGCAGAGGAGCCCCACGGGTTGCCAGCATGACTCCTGTGGCTGGAGAGGCGGTTTTGCCGCTGCCTTGGTGCGGCGGTTCTTGGTGCAGAGTCAGAAAAGCACCATCAATCATAACGCCACTGTTTTGGCTGGCGCAGTGGGTTGCTCAGATTTTAGCGCTGGGAATCAACAAGCTGGACGTCCACTCAGAAACCCAACTATAAAGACAGTAATTATAAAGACCACAGATGGATAAATGTATAACGAAGGGAAGAAACCAGCCTAAAAAGGCTGAAAATACCCAAAATCAGAAGCCTCTCCCTCTACAGTGGATCACAGTTCCTCATCAGCAACGGAACAAGGCCTGATAGAGAAAGACTGTGTTCCATTAACAGAAGCAGGCTTCAAAAGGTGGATAATAAGAAACTTCTGTGAATTAAAAGAACTTGTTCTAACCCAATGCAAAGAAACTAAGAACTTTGAAAAAAGGGTTGATGAAATGTTAACAAGAATACACAATTTAGAGAGGAATGTAAGTGAATTAATGGAGCTGAAAAACACAACATGAGAACTTCATGAAGTATGCACAAGTTTTAACAGCTGAATTGATCACGCAGAAGAAAAGATATCAGAGGTAGAAGACCAGCTTAATGAATAAAATGAGAAGACAAGATTAGAGAAAAAAGGATAAAAAGAAATGAGCAAAGTCTCCAAGAAATATGGGACTATGTGAAAAGACCTAATCTACGTTTGATAGGTGTACCTGAATGTGACGAAGAGAATCAATCCAAGATGGAAAATACGCTTCAGGATATTATTCAGGAAAAATTTCCCAACCTAGCAAGGCAGGACAATATTCAACTCCAGGTAATACAGAGAACACCACAAAGATATTCCTCAAGAAGACCAACCTCAAGGCACATAATCGCCGGATTCACCAGGGTTGAAATGAAGTAGAAAATACTGAGGGCAGCCAGAGATAAAGATCAGGTTACCCATAAAAGGAAGCCTATCAGACTCACAGCAGATTTCTCAGCAGAAACCCTACAAGCCAGAAGAGAGTGGGTGCCAATATTCAATATCCTTAAAGAAACGAACTTTCAACCCAGAATTTTACATCCAGCCAAACTAAGCTTCATAAGCGAAGGAAAAATAAAATCTTTTGTGAACAAGCAAGCACTCAGAAATGAGTAAGCAACCTCATCACCACCAGGCCTGCTTTACAAGAGCTTCTGAAAGAACCACTACACATAGAAAGGAACAACCAGTATCAGCCTTTCTAAAAAATACCAAAAAGTAAAGAATATCAACATAATCAAGAATTTACATCAACTAATGGGCAAAACAGCCAGCTAACATTAAATGGCAACATCAAACTCACATATATTATTATTAATTCTAAATTTAAATCGACTAAATCCCCCAGTCCAAAGACAAAGACAGGCAAAAAAAACCAAGACTCATTGGTATGCTACATCCAGACCCATCTCACATGCAAGGATACACAAAGACTCAAAACAAAGGAATGGAGAAAGATTTACCAACCAAATGGAGAGCAAAAATAAATAAATAAATAAAAAGCAGGAGTTGCAATTTTTGCCTCTGATAAAATAGACTTTAAAGCAACAAAGATCATAAGAAGCAAAGGAGGATATTACATAATGATAAAAGGATCAATGCAGCAAGAAGAGCTAAAGATCCTAAATACATGCGCACCCAATACAGGAATACCCAGATACATAAGACTTATAAAGAGACTTAGACTCCCACACAATAATAGTGGGAGACTTCAACATCAATATTACATAGATCAATGAGACAGAAAATTAACAATGATATCCAGGATTTGAACTCAGGTCCAGAACAAGTAAACTTAATTAACATTAATAGAACTCTCCACTTTAAATACACAAAATATACACTCTTATCAGTACCACATCACACCTATATACAGGTTTAAATGAAATATTGGTTGGCTGCTTGTTATTTTCTTCCCTCATTTTTTTTTTCGTGTCTCTATTATTAAGCACAATTATAGGCATACCCATTTTTAGACTGCATTCTAGCCTGGGTAATAAAGCAACACCCCTGTTCCCTCTCCCTCTTCCTCTCCCTCTTTCTTCCTCTCCTTCATTTTTTTATTACTCTTTTTTTTCTTTCTTTCTCTCTTTCTTTTTTTTTTTAAATGCCTTGGTTAAAAAAAAATTTCATTGATTTTGTGAGTACATGTGTAATCACATCCCATGCAAACACAAATTCTATTATAGTTCTAACCATGTGAAAAAAAAAATACAAAAGTTAGCTGGGCACAGTGCCGCATGCCTGTCGTCCCAGCTACTTGGGAAGCTGAGGTGAGAGAATCACTTGAGCCCAGGAGGTCAAGGCTGCAGTGAACTATGATCATGCTACTGCATTCCAGCGTGGATGACAAGGAAAGATCCTGCCACACTTCACTGACCCTAGGGCACCCAATCTGGGTCTGACCTGCAAGACTCACATGGAGTGAGGGGCTGGCAGGAGGCTCCAGGTGCTGCAGAACACTCATCCCACTCTGGTATCTGTCCAGGCCTGGAAACGTTCCCTCCAGAAGGCTGTTGGTCTTCTCTGGGTAAGTAATTGTTAAGTGGAAAGGGTGGGCCCTATTTCCCACAGTCCTGGCCTGTTTGATAGCCCACTTTCCTGAGTCCATAAGCTCTGACTATGTTACAGCCCAATAGGTTCTTCTTGCCCACTGCCCTGAAAATACCAATGCACTGGGAACAGCAGGTGCTGCAGCAAAGAAGAATTGAATAATACCATGGCCACCCAAGCAGGATGGAAGTTCTCAAACCCACTTTCCTGAGATTCAGAGGGCAGGGTTTTTAAGGGTACTTTGGCAGGCAGGGGGCTGGGGAACTGAAACAATTCATTGGCTGGGGATGAAATCACGGGGGTGTCTAAACAGTCTTCACGCAGCTGAGTCAGTTCCCAGGAGGGAGTCTCAGGATCAGGTATCTTCTCTTGGTCTGTCGAAATGCTAAATCTGTAAACTATGTCAAAGACCTAGTGGCTTCTGGCTGATAGGGGCTGGGACTCCCTGCCTGGTCTCAGACACACAGAGGAGCTAAACAACCTTTTAGTGTCTTTATTCTTTAGATTTCACAATAGCAATGTTATCTATAGGAGTAGTTGGGGAAGATGTAAATCTTGAAACCTCTAGTTATGTGACTGTGGGGCAGTCAACAACTTATAGAAAAACAAGCTAAGTGATGGTTCAAGCCCCTACCATATTTCTAATGTCTTGACCTTTTGCTAGTCTTTACAAATGTGGTTTCAAGTTTTGAACAGGTAGGGAATCAGTTCAAGGAAAGTACTATTATGGCCTCCACACAAGGATGAGCTAAGCTGATAGAAAGCCTGGGAGCAACAAGATGGAGTCAGTGACATCAGGTTTCCTTTACTACTCCAATTTTTGCAAGCGCAGTTTCATCTATTCCTCCCTCAGACTGGGCTCCCTCAGGGCAGGGCAGTGTCTCTTCCCTCAGACTGGCCTCCCTTTCCTCTCTGCTCCTCTTGCAGGCCCTGGCCTCTAAGGAGAAGGGATGTTCTTACCAATTTCTACAGTAACAGTCAGCCAATTAAGGTCTGAGCTGGCTGGAACCCAGCTCTCTTGATGCTTGGCCAGGAGTCTGTCCCCTACCCGGGACATCCTTAAACTCCTAATTATTGCCCGTGATCTTCTAATGAGCTCTACCTCGGCTCTACCCATTTGTTCACAAAAGTTTCAGGAGGCCTGGCCTCCAAGCCACTGCCTCCCCACCTGAGGGAGAAAGCAGTCCGATGGCTGATACTCCATATCTCACCCCTCCCTGCGGGCTGTTAGGCAAGTGAAGCATTTCCTTTACTGAAGCCCTCACTGTTTAGCTACAGGATTAGTTCTAGTCCATTTACTCACCAAGTTTGCTGGCCAAATACTGAGACCAGAAAAGCACATCTCCCTTGAATAATAAATACTTAATAATGACAGTTGGGTTTGGACAGAAAACGCCCTGGCTGGCGGGCCCGAAGCTAGATCAGCTCCAGAGAGCATTTAAAGTTCAGCTCCATTGCCCCCATCTACTTGTACCACCTGCCTCCAGGCACTGGAACACCACGAAGCCTTCCTACCTGCCTCCTTCCCACCTGCCCACCCTGTGAGAGCAGAGCCGGTGGGATTTATCCCTTTCCCACCTGCCTCAGGGTCTACTGGGTTTCCATGGGTGGCCTGTTTCCTTCCTCAACATCGGAGTGCCCCCAAGTCAGGGCTGTGTCTCCCCCTCAGACTGGGGCTCCCTGAGGATAGGGCTGTGTCTCCCCCAACACCCACTCCAGCCTGGGATCTCCCATCTTCAGGCCTCCCTGCCTAGCCCATCACAGAGCTGGTTCCATCAGAGGTTGTGGTGTGCCCAGGTTCCAGGCTCATTTGCAAACAAAGACCAGACCTGTGTCGGTGCTGGCAGATGTTAAAGACAACCCCTCTCAACCCTTTAGGAATTAGTCTAAAATACATGATTGTATTTCAGGAGCCTTAAGGGTGTTTCTGAAACCTTGGGGCCCAGGACAGTTATAACATATGTCCATTTTAGACTTTGGAAAATAGGGCGCTATAATTGGAAAAGCTAGTGCAGTGCTAAGTACAGGGAGCCGGTCTCTTTACATCTCAAATACCAGGTATTTAGGTGGCTTTCTTGGAACCTGGCATTAGGGACACGTGTGAACGGGCCAGGCTCATTTCTGAGGAGTGAGTGGGAGCGGCCAGTGAGGGTGCTCCGGCGGGGTGGGCAGTGCCATCTCGGAGCCCTGAGGCTAATGCTCCTGCTCCTGGCACATGGACCCCAGATTTGCCCCCTTCACCCTCTTCCCTTCCAATCTGGGCCTTCCCAGGTCCCCAGGAGCACTTGGTAGACTCAAGGTTGGCAATTGTGCCCTAACGCATGCCAGGCCCCAGCTTTCTGCAAGAGTGGAAAGTGGGAGCCCTGCTATTTGCCAGACTGTGGTTGCTGTGTTCTTGGGTGCTGGCACCAGACTGTCTGGGTTCAAATCTTACCAACCCCATTCAGGCAAGTTACCTAACCTTTCTGGGCCTCTACTTCCTCACCTATAAAACGGGATGAAAATTATAATACTTACCTGCCAAGGTTGTTGAGATGATTAATGCAACAATTTACATGAAGCATTTTGCACAGTGCCTGGCACATAGTAAGAACTCAATAAATGTTCGCTACTATAATTATATTTTAAAGGGGTTAAAAATATTTCCAAAGCAATCTTTCATTAAACCTGGGACTGTCTATGGGCCTCACCATCCCTGGAGACCCCCTAATACCCCTCTCACCTTGATCTCCTGCTCTGAACCAGATGAGTTACTTTTCACTCACCATTCAATCATTCATTTCATTTATTTGTTCATTCTTCCAACCTGTATTGCATACTTATTCACGTGGGCCCTGGGGATCCACCATTGACACATTCAGACCTTGCCTCCAAACACTCCCCTCAACCCTTCTCTAAGGGACATGGGTCCTCAGTAGCCTAATTATGAGACAGCAGGTGTGGTCTACAGAACCCACAGCCGTTCCTGGAGCTAAAAGTCAGTAATAAGCCAAGCTACCACCACCTGACAAGCGCTGAGAGAAGAAGGGCATGTTCTGGAGGGAAACGTGGCCAATCCGTATTTCCAGAGCATCAGTAAGTTCCCATGTGTCTAGTGTCAAGGCACAAGTGAGACGTGTTTGCTATTTTGGTGTGAAAAGGCACAATGGACTTGAGTTTTTCAGACGGTGCGGAAGGCTCTGGACCATCCACATGTGTTTCGGTTATCTAGCACACGGCAATTAATGATTTGTTCACAATCCTGTAGTCTGGACAGAATGTGACAAGGACAGTTTGTCTCTGTTTCCTGAGGCCTCAGATGGGAGGATCCACTTTTAAAATGGCTTCATTCACATGTTGGCTACTGGCTGGAGCTGAAGGCGGTGCCTCAGTTCTCCTCCACATGGCCTCTCCTTGTGCCTAGGTTGGGCTTCTCAAGATTGACACTTGAGTTTGGAGATAGAACATCCCGAGAATGAGTATTCCGTGTGGTAAAGTCCCACTGTGCAAGAGCTTACCAAATTCCTGCTGGCATCATGCTTGCTCATGTCCCATTGGCCAAAACAAGTCATGTGGCCAAGTCCAGAATTACCGTGGGAGGGAAGTACACAAGGGTGTGAATATTGGGAGGGATGATCTATTGGGAACCACCAAAGTCTACCAAAATAGGAATGTCCCCAGCCCTGCCACCAGTAACCAGGCATATCCATATAGGCCCAGAGGTGGCCATTCCATTGAGAGGCATACAGTGATGGGTATGTAGGATGGGACAAAGCAACCCTAAAATACAGAAGCTTACACAGGATAGAATTTGCTCTCTCTCACACATAAACATTCAAGTAGGTAGTCCAGGGACGATGTGGTGGCTTAATGGTGTCGGGGATCCAGTTTTCTTCAGTCTTGTTGCCCTGCCTTCCTCAATGTGCAGTTTTCGTCATGTGCTCCAAAATGACTGCTCCATCATCACATTTGCATTCCAGCCAGAGGGAAGAAAGAAACATAAGAGGTAATGATCCCTCCTTGCCATCCCATTGGCCAGGATCTAGTCACAAGCTAGATCTAAATGCAAGGGAAGCAGGAAAATATAGTCCTTGGTGGAGAGCTTTGTGCCCAACTGAAGCTTTCATTAATATATTCATAGAAGAGAGGAAGAACAGATACAAAGCAACAAATGATGGTCTCAGCCACAGGAAACAAACCTCCAACCCCAGGATATTTTGTCTGCTAATCTTGAGTGTTAGGAGGGACCATATTTCTCACATCAGGAGTAGAGATTTTTAAAGCAGTGTGAAGCTGTGGCTCATGATATGAGGAGATAGCGCCCTGATGAGTGATAGCCGGCCTGTGCTTTGCACAATCAGGAGCTAGGCAACTTCCTAGGAAGCCAGCAGAGAGGAGCACCATTTCCTACCTCTTCTATCAGCCTCATTGCCTATGGGCAGCTCCTGAGTCTCTCCAGGGCCTGGCAGAGAAGGGTTCCCTGAGAAGCCACCCACAGTTCCAAAGAAGAGTCTATGAACTAACCACCATGACCTGAAACACTAGGCATTTGCTGGCTCCAGGGGCTGTGATGCAGCTCTGGATTGCAGAGGCCAAGGCCATGGATGGAATCCCACAGGTAAACCTGAATCCCTGGCTTCAGAGAGCACTGCTCATTACCCTCTCTCCCCAGCCTCCACAGCTGTGAACAGCTGGCCCCTTGAATGGGTGACTTGGTGCAAAACCATCTGGCTGCTGAATGAAGGCTGGCCTCATAGTTGCCTGCCATCTCTGCCCGTAGGGGCTTCTCCTGCCTCAGAGCTGTCTGCCCTAAACACCTGTCTCTCCCTGGGCCCCAGAGCTTTCACTGTCTCTGTCAGCTGCATAAGAATTTGTAGCATATCACCTCCTGGGCTTTACACTCCTTTGTGGAAGGCTCCAAACTTCAATGCTAAAATAATGGGCACTTTGTTACCTACAGGATCTAGGGATAGAAGATGGGACAGGACCTTTAGCTTCTATAAGTAAGGGTATAACACATTTTCACAAAGAGAGATGTAGGTATAGAAGTTTTGCTTCTGGGGACTTGGAATTAAAAGTGTGCACATAGCCCAGAATTGGGACAACCAAAAAGCCTCAGACCAACAAAGACATGGGATGCAGCTCAAGAATGAGCCCCACAGTATGAGCAGCAAATCAGGGTCCCTGAAAACTCCTCTAGGTTGATTTATTCATTCAGAAGGGGCCAGGCAGGAGAGGGCAAACTCAGAGATTCTTCAGCTAGAGAGTTCCCTGCTAACTAATGATTGTCTAGTCCAAGCAAGAAGCCATGTTGTGAGGGAGAAGCAGGTTCTTAGAAACATGGATTAGGAAGGCTGTCAAAGCCTACCAGGCCTTAGGGACAGAGAGAAAACCATGTAGTGAGACATCATCCTCACTCCGCCTGCAACCCCTCTCAGCATACCGTTGTTCTGTCTGGCATTAATATCTGTAAGATATAGAGCATGGCCAAGATGGGCAGAAGAGGAAGGCAGTGCACACAAAAAGAAAGGAACACAGAAACATGTTCAGCCTGCCAGATAATCCAAGAAAGGCAAATGTGAATAAGCTGCACTTGATCTTAGCCAAAAGGCTGGGACACAATTCAAGGCAAATAAGTAAGATTTATATCAGTTACATTACCTTTTAATATTTTCCAGCAAAGTCCAATGCTGGCACATCAAGACAGTTCCTCCACCACCCCGCTTGGCCCAACGACCCCTTCTGGCATTCCTTGCCTGACCTCGCCCGGGTCACAGCTGATTGGGTCTGGACTTCTCGGGTTCCAAGACATAGGCAGGGCTGAGCCAATCAGATTCTCCCTCTTCAAAATTTGAACTCAGGGACCAAGAAATGATGGGCTGGCCTGTTGGGGGTGGATGTGGCACCTATGTATTCCCCGGGAGACTGGTATGGGTCATGGGAACATGTTTAAAGACAGATAGGTCAGTCAGCGGGGACTTGTTCCCACCAGTTACTGACTGTGCATCTTTGAACATGTGACTTAGTCTTTCCCTGTTTTAGTTTGTTCATCAGTAAAATGGGGATAATTATAATTCCTACCCCAGAGGCTAGATGTGAAAATTAAAATAAGCAATGTGAGCAGTTGGCATGGTGCCGGAGACAAAGCAAGCCCTCAGAAAATGTGAACTGTTATAATAAAATGATGTATGCTCCAAACTGATGGCTCTGCTGGGTCAAAAATAACACATAAATACAGAGCAAGAGAGATGGAGCAGAGAAGAAGAGGGATGGAGAGAGAAAGCAGAGAAGCTGAAACAAAGCAGGCCCCTGGGAGTGGGAGGCAGCTGTTTGAGCTCTGGTTGGCTCTCAGCTCCAATTTCCCTGAAGCCTGACTGTACTTGGCTCCCAGTGTGGGATGTATCCTCACACTAAACCCTCCTTCATTTACTTTTGGAAAGCAACTTGGCAAACCACATCAAACATCACCAAAACAGCCTAACCCGCCGACCTGGGCACTTATCTTACAGAAATAATTAATAAGAGGGAAAAAGCCACATGCACAAAGATGTCCGTAACAGCCATATTTATAATACTGACAAACTGGAAGTCATCAAAAGCCCAACAATCAGGGAATAGAAAAGAGTTTTGGGTGGAATACTATGCAGCCATTAAGAATGACAAACATGAAGACCACATAGCAATATAAAACTGTTTATAAAATAAGTTTAAAGGAGCAGAATACAAAATTGTGACAGATTTAGATTATGTTTGGTAAAAAAAAAAAAAAAAATTGTGTGTGGCCAGGGAGGGACTGGCTGGGATTGCTGAAAATGAATAACACAAGTTTATTTGTAGGCTGTCTTCCCTACCAGGCTCTCTAGAGGAAGGGGATCCCCTTCCCAGGTATCCCAGTCCCAGAAAGGAGAAGGAGAAATACTCTTCAGACTCCCCATCCCCATACCCCCCTCCTTGCCATCCCCTACTCAGCCTCTCTGGGGAGAGGATGCTCAGGCTTGGGCTGCTGGTATTTTTAGCCAGACCTCTTGCAGTCCAGTGTTCTTGGGTAAAAATAGCTGGGGTGGAGGGCACAGCACTAACTTTGCTGCTTTCTGCCCCCGCCCCCTGAATCCAGGCGCCTCCTGGTCTTGGAGCCACAGTTTTCTGCTATTTGACTCTGGCTCTATCCCATCTCCAAGTGGCCAGCGAGGGATGTTCTGATCTGGTACACCTTGGAGCTTGGAGCTCATGGGGGTCAAGCATTCCATTTTATGGATAAGGAAACCGAGACTCTGGCAGAAGAAATACATCAGGAAGTAGGCGATTAAAGTAGGCTCCTCCTCACCCACAACCCTCCTTCCAGCTCCACTCTCCCCTGACCTGACCCCTCTCGTTCCTCTCACTCACAGGAGGGAGGATGATCCAAGCAGCAGCCGCAGGACATCAGCAGGAGGCAGAGTCGGGAGCACTGGACCAGAGATGTGCATTCGACTCTTGGTTCTATCATTTGTCAGCTGTGTCATTTTCCATGCTGAACTGCAATTTCTACATCTGTAAAATGAAGGAGCTGGATAAGACCAGCTCCAATGCTATATCCTCCATCCCAGGCTGTAGACCAGACTTGCCAGATTTTCTCACCTTTACCATATCAGTCCCACCATCCGCCCGGGAACCTGACAGAAGCTGTGAATTCTGCTACCCAAGTGGATGGCCCACCTCAAGGATTATCTGTAGCTGATACTGCCTCTCAGGCAAGCTTCCCCCAGCTCCAGGCATATATTTGAGCCCCCTCCATCTGTTGGGGTACAACCTTAAAGCATGCACACTAATTTTAACACTAGCTGAAGCCAAATCTAATTAGGGAGGTGACTCTGCTGACAAAAATGAATCCTATAAGTGTAGTTTAAGGCAAAATGCATGACACTGGATGCCAATTGCCTGCGAGAAGCCTGGTGCTCCCTGCCACTCCTACAGAGCAAAAAGAGGTATCCTGACAAGAAAGAGCCTGAATATGCCCACTACACCAGAGACTATCCCAATTTTATGTGCCTTCCCTGCGGCCCAATTCTGTTCCCCTCCTGGACACAGCGTATGCACCTGCCCATAGCATGTTTGTATGTCATGTATGGCCTTGGACCCGTGATTTCAGTTCACAGGCCTCATCTCCTGACTCAGTTGGAAGCCCCTGCCTCCTCCCCAGCTCACAACCCATATAGGAGGGCAAGAAGTTAACCTCAGGCGAGAAATCACAATTCCTGGAACTGAGAGAGAAGCTGAGCCTAGAGAACTGGATTGGCAAACAAGACACTTCCCCTGGGCCCAGCATTCTGGTTCTTCTGGGACATGGATGTGAATGTGTGTGTCTGGAGCCCATGTGTGCCATGGAAGAGTCCCATGACTCCCCTGTGTCCTCCATGTGGGAGCCCGAACCCTCGGAGGTCTGTGATAATAGTAAGGACAGCCTCAGAGCTCTTTCCCTTATTTCAAACATTTACCTGGAAGTCCTACCTGTTCCCTCGTTTAGTCACATCCTGTAACTCAAATGTCAAACCTCTGCCCTTACCTGGCATTTTCTCAGTGCAGTAACGCTGGAAAGACGGATCATCTCAGGGGGAGTCATCACTCATGTATAAAATGGGGAAATAGATCAGTGCTTAATAAACGTAGACAAAACACAGAACTCAGGCAGGGACATTAATCCTGGAAGTCCTGGAGCTGAGTGAGGCGGGAGCCCCAGATCAAGGACTCCAGAGGATTCTGACTCAGAACTCAGAGTCTTGGAAGCTGAGGTGCCTGAACAGAGGTGGCCTGTGGGGAGCTCTCACAGGACCAATCTGCTGTCCTTGTCTTTTGTTGCTCCCCATTCCTGGAAGCCAAGAGCAGAGCCATGCACTCAGCCTGGTATGAAAAGCAGGGAGAGAAATAGATAGCAGTGTTCTCATCCGGCCCTTCTCTCTGCCTCATGTCACCTGCGGGCAGGACTAATGTCCTATCCCCTGGCAGGGCCATGAGGGTACAGCTGGAATTCCTAGAGCATAAGCTCTAACCCAGCAAATTGACTGGAAGCCCCCATGGTCATCCCAGCATAGCCCTGGGACCTCTAAACCTTCTTTAAGAGCCAGCTGTCCCCCAGACACGCGTCTACCATGTGGAGGTCGGGAGGTAGTCCAGTCACTATGGTTTGAAAGAAAGAGCCCAGAACCTTAGGTTTTAATCTGGACCTTGTCTCTAATAGCCTCTGTTTCCATTACGCTCTGCCTCGATTTTGCCGTCTGTAAAATGAAAATGACAGACAGACTCCTGGGCTTCTCACCAGTCTCACTTGCTAACCAACCTTGGGCAAGTTACTTGACCTCTTTGAAACTCAAGTTCCTTTGACTCTAAAATGGAGATGTGACTCCATGCTCTGCCTTCCTCAACGGGCAGGGTGAGGAGCAAATGCTATGGTGTCTGCTAACGAGGTTTGAAATCAGAGGCTCCTCATGACTACAGGAGAGTATCATTACTATCAAGGACATCAGGTTCACCCCACCTGGGCCAGGCCCTGGGGGCCAGAAGAGAAAACAAAGCTGTAGCCCTTCCCTTAGCCACCTTCAGGTCTGCTGGGGCCATGGAAATGACCAGCATCCATTCCAACAAGGTGGGAGAGCTGAACCCATAGAAGCTGAAAAGATTCAGTGGTGGGAGGGAAACCTGGTGACCAGGCTGCTCTAGGAGGCTTCCTGGAGGGCTGAACCACCACGAGGAAATGAAGGCTTTTTAAAGTAAGCCCCATGGGGTCACTTAGAGAGGGCATGAGCTGCTCCTGACCCACACCAACCCCCCGCCAAGTCCCTTTACAGGGCTTTTTTGTTAGGACACATCCTCTCATTTGATATTGACGGTAGCCCAGTAAGTTAGTTAGAGCACATGGCCGCCAGCAGAGGAGTCCCCCAGCCAAGACACCACCCAAGAGGTGGGTTCCAGACCTGGGCTTTTCCCTGAAATGCAGGCTCAAGACACCAAGCACAGTCCTCTCAGCACCCCTCCGCCATGCCTGCTACCCGCCCTTTCTCTCCTCACCCCTCCCCTGCTCCTCTACCTGGAGGAAACACAAATGCAGATGGCTCTTTTGATGTCGCTGGGGATCAAACGTTTGGCTTTGGAGGAAAGATGTGCTGCTTGAAAGCCACCCAGAGCCTGGTCTGCACAAAAGCCCTTTGCCGAGCCCCTCCTGCCCGCAGCTGACCGGCCTCCAGTCCTCCCCGCGCTCCCCCACCTCGCGCACACAGCACACAGCAGGACCCGCGCTCACGCTCACCTGAAGCATGTTCCCCCTCGCTTTTGTTGGGTCATTTGTCTGTGAAACATGTTGTCCCTGCTGGGTCAGTCACTGCTATGTCTCAGAATAATGAGAGAGGGAGAAAGACGAAGAAAGACAGAAAATGACAGAGACAGCGCGTGAGGTGGAGAAACGCTCGGAGAAAGAGGAACAGGTGGACGGAGGGAGAGAGGAGGAACAGACAGGGACCCTGACGGGCGCACAGAGGAGACGCAGGAGAAAAACCCAGCCATGAGAGGAGCAGAGAGAAGCAGAGAACGGGCCAGGCAAAGACAAGACGGTGAAGAGGAGACGGATGAGGCATCAAAGGGATGGAGTCCTTAAAAGACAGGCCAGAAATGAAGAGGGAAGAATGAAATGGAAAAGGGGAAACAGCTGTAGAGACTAGAGAGTGGGGCTTCCTGAGCTGGGTGCCCACAGGGAAACTGGGCCCCTTGTCGGGGGTGGGCAGGGGCAGCTCCTGCCATGGCTCTGGGTACCCTACCCTGTCACTGACAGAGCCCTGGGAGTGGGACCCAGGTTCCCCTTAGTCCACTCCCTCACTGCTAGCTCCCCTTATCACCTCTCAGGCCCCATGCCTCCCAACCCAGATGAGACTCCCAGGCGGCCTCCGGACAAGGTGGCTGGAGAGGGAGGGCCTGGAGTTAGCAGACCTGGAGGAGGGAAGGATCCGTGGCAGCTCGGTCAGGAATCCCTGTGTCCCTCTCCACTGAGGAGTGAAGTATGTGCCCTTCCCTCCCCTCGCACTGAAAACCCTCCAGGCTAGAAAGTAGTAGAAAGTAGCAGGCTGGGGCAGGGCAGGAAGGCTGGTTCCTTCCACGCAAGTTCTCTAAGGCACCTTCCTGCTACCGTGTCCTGAGACGCCACAACCAATTTCTTCCACCGACCCCCACCTACCTCTTGCCTGGCCCTTCACTGTCTCTAGGGTACAAAGACCTCGACTTCCTGAAGCCAGGGCCCCTGTGTCATCTGTTTCCACCCTCTCACTGACTGGCTAGGTGACCTTGAGCCCATTACTTCTTCCCTTTGAGGCTTGTTTTCCTTATCTGTGAAATGGAAAAAAAGCACAGTGCCTGCCCCTGAGGCTGATGTGAGGGTTCCATGAGATTAAGGTGGCCACGTGCCTCACATAGTGCCTGGTATGGGCAAGAGAGCGGCTGAGGCACCCCCCGTCCCTGCCATGGCCATAGCAGTGGTAGTGCTGATGGCTAGCGTGGGATGAGAATTCTGGCCCTGCCCAACTCCCGGGGACAGTATGAGGCTTATAAAAGCTAATGGGTGGTAATCCCAGCACTTTGGGAGCCCAAGGCAGGTGGATCACCTGAGGTCAGGAGTTTGAGACTAGCCTGGCCAACATGGTGAAACCCTATCTCTTCTAAAAATACAAAAAATTACCCGGGCATGGTGGTGTCCTGTAATCCCAGCTACTCGGGACACTAAGGCAGTAGAATTGCTTGAACCCAGAGGGCAGAGGATGCAGTGAGCCTCCGGAGATCACGCCATTGCACTCCAGCCTAGTCGACAGAGCAAGACTCCTTCTCAAAAAACAAACAAACAAACAAAGCTAAAGGATGGGAAAGGCATCCTCTCCAGCAATGCTGAGGCTCAATGTGGACTCCTCCAGCCAGACCCAGCCGGGGCCCCAGCCTTCAGGGCACCTTCTCCACCAGACTCAGCCAGCTCAGCCTCGGCCCAGGATACTCCTAGGAGCCCACAAAATATTCTGAGTTATTTTTAAATCAGAAGGAAGACATGATCTTCTAAGTCAAAGGAAGTGTTTTGACGTGTATTGTGAATATATTTACCTTTATTCCAACACAACTATAAAATGTAATTTTTTTACTTTTTTAATGGAGAAAGGGGTCCACAACAACAAAAAATGCTTATGGCCCACCATGTCATAATGTGGTCCTGTCAGCTGCTTCTGCTGGCCAGGGAGGAGCAGGACAAAATGCACTCTTGGTGGCTTTAATAGACATAGCCCCGACCAGAGGGGTGTAAAGCCCTCCTGGGATGTAAGGCTGGGGGTGGCAGGAAGGAGAGACAGGAGTGATGGCAGCAGAGACACAAAAAATAAGAGACTTTGAGGCCCTGCCCTTGGGGAGGCCTGAGGCCAAAGGGCACATGGTGCCATCCTTTAGAGATCCCTAACGTGAGAGAGCATATTCTCTCCTCCGGGGAGCCCCTAATCTGTCCTGAGCCCATCCTGAAGGAGCCCCAGACTGAGGAGGCACAGCCCTGCTTTCAGGGACCCCAGTCTGAGAGAGGGAGAGACATAGCCTTGCTTCTGTGAGCCCACATCTCGTAGAAAAGACAAAATATAAAACTAAGATAAAGCAAGCAACTGGTGCTGGAGCGGGGAAGACATGCACAGCTGTGGTGTGAAAAGCCACATGGCCAACAGAGAAACCTAGAAGAGTTCCTTCATCACTGGAGGTGAGAGGGAGACATCTCAGCAGAGACAGAGCCCCTGGCCATGGGCAGGAAGAGACATGGGGACAAGCAGCAGGCCGGGACATGCAGCAGAGGGGGATCCTTGCTCTGCCTCCCGGGCGAGGGTTTGAATGAAGAAGAGAGGATGGTGGGGTCTCGATGCCCATCCCTGCCCCTGTATGTCTTGCCCACACCTGTGGACTCCAAAGACCGTAGCTGTCCCTGGGGCTTCTCTGTCAGAGCCGCACAGGGACACAAGAGTCACTCCTGGTGCGGTCAGGTAACCGCATGCCTCAGGTGCCCCTAGCCAGGCACCCTGCAGAATTAAATTACCGTATTGGAAATAGCAAAGTAAACATCAATAGGTAAAGTGCAAATTAAAGCCGTTCCTCCCAGATACCTTATTTTTAGACCTAAGCTCAGCAGCCGCACCCTCCTGGGCAAGAGCCACAGGAGCAGAGCAGGGCACCTGCCCTGTGCCCGCCTGTACGAAGGACACTTGGCTTCTTTCTGGCAGGAGTTGGGGCAAAGACCTGCCTGCAGCCTGGCCACCCCCAGCACCTGGCCTCCGTAAGGCAAAGTGGGGACCATCCATGTGACCCAGGCTTCAACTGTACAAGAGCCTTGGGGCCAGTGGAGGTTTGGCTTGGTGTGAGGGATGGTGTCTATAAGGAGTGGGGACAGTGAGAGGAACCATGTAGAGCCAGAAATCCATATAAGGGACACGGGGTCCATGCAACTGGTGTTGGGATTGAGATACTGCAGTGGGGCCAGGCGCAGTGGCTCATGCCTGTAATCCCAGCACTTTGGGAGGCGGAGGCAGGCCGATCAACAGAGGTCAAGAGTTGGAGATGCTACAATGATAACAAGAGCTTACCACTGTCTAGCCGTTCCTCTTCCACATGCTCCCAGGCTTCACCTACTTCAGCTTCACAAGGGGCCCTGGAATCTTCTCCATTTTAGAGATACGGACGCTGAGGCACACAGTGGTTTTGAAACTACAGTGCTACTGAGTATCCTGTCAGGGATTTGAACCCCATGGTCTGTCCTCTTCACCGTCACACTCTGTTACCCCTCCGGAGGCTTCTCCAGGCAGTTTAGAAGTCTGACTGAGCGGCCCTGTACCTGCCTGCCTGCCACTTTCCCACCCACACATGGGGTAAGCCAGCCTTCACATAAGAAAGGACCCAGCCTCAGGCCGGCGGACCAGGGAGAGAACCCCTCAGGGGTGGGGGTCCACACTCCACAGGCTCACAGCCTTCCCAAGGCCTGACCACCACCAGCCCCAGCCCAGGCTGCACAGGCCACAGCTGCAGGCTGCGGCCACAGGACAGAGCACACCTCTGAGTAAAGCAGGCCCAGCTGGGGCAGATCCTGACCTTGGCCTCATTGGCATGGTGCTCTAACCACGGAGCACAAGGCCACGGATGGTTAGCCACAGGTTTATTAGCAGAGGGAAGATGCCGGGCCAGGGCCAGGAAACCACACTTTGCTCAATTTGCTTATCCCACCAGACCTGGGAAGGCTGTCACCATCTTGGTGGCAAGGAGCCAGGAACAGAAGCTGTGGGCTTGGCAAGACGGCGGATGGGAAGGAGAAATGGCCACATCTTGTAAGGAAGAAGAAAGGCTCTCCAAAGCCTCATGCTGTCAGCCAATCTGTGGCATGTCTGAGAGAAGTTTCCAGTTGGAAGCCAAGGGACACCAATGGCCTTACCCTTCACAAATATCCCCTGCCACTGGGCAAACACCACATGCTAAAAATAGCCTCTGTCCCAAATGGGTTGACTGGAAGTGCTGGCCAGAGGGGGGGCAGGCCCAGGGTCTGGGCTCAGCCTGGCTTCTGCTGGGCAAACACCTGTGAGAGTCCTCACCTCCATTGCCGGGATGGCCAGGGGTGTCCCTTACCTATTTGGTGAGGCGGGTGAGGAGGAGAGTCAAGCAGTCAGTGATCAGAGGGCCTGGATTCTACCAATCCCAGCTGTGCAACCTCAGAGAGGCCACTTCTTCCCATTAGGGCTCAACTTCTCCATCTGCACAGTGGGGACAGCAGTCCTGCCTGGTCAGAGGACAGAAACAGTGTGAAGAATGCCACTGTTGCCACTCTGCATCAGAGCCTGCAGGAAGAAGAATGCCCCTCAGAGTCTGCATGTCTTCTATGGCCCAGCTCAGTGCTAAGTGCTCACCTGTATTTATTCTTTTAACTTCATGAAGACCCTATGAGGGTACTAGTACTAGCTCTGTCTTACAGTTCAGGAAACTGAGGCACAAAGAGGTTTGGGTACCTGCTCAAGGTCACACCTAATGAGCAGCTGAAGTGGGACTCGAACCCAGGCAGTCTGGCTCCAGGGTTTTAACCACACTAGACACCACATGACAGATGTGTCATCATAAGAGTGAAAATGGAAAGGGGTTGGCATGTCTCATCCCTGCTGCCCCCAGGAACCCAACTCTTCTCAAATACACTCAGTGAGAAGCCAGAGTGCAGGATGAGGAGGCAGGTCACCCCTCCTGTCCCCCCATCTCTGGTCCTCCCTGGGGTGGCAAGGAAGAGCTGGGAAAGCCACTGCTGAGCCGGCGGGCAGGATAACCAACGTGTGAAACGTGCCCGGGTCACAGCATCCGTGTGGGGTGGGGGCAGCCGGCTGCCAGTCCTGTGGTCCCCAGCCCACACACTGTCTGGCCGCCCAGGGGGTGGGATGGGGGGCCCATAAATAGCAGGTCTCTCACCGGTGTTGGGAATAGAAACCCAATCCAAACAGTGTGGTGAGTCGGGGCTTTCCAGACTGGCCACAACCCCCAGGGCCCTGGAGGCAACTCGAGGGCCCCCTTCTCCTCCCATGTCTCCTAAATGACCAGGCCATCTTGGGGAGAAAGTCCAGCTGGCCCCAAGCCCCAGTCCCAATCCCCAATCCCAGAATCCTTCAGAGCTCAGGAAGGAATGCTGGGAGGGTGACAGGAATACAATAGGTGATATTTATTGAGCACCTGTTAGGTGCCTGGCACTGTTCTAAGCACTGTACATGAATCATCCCAGTTAAATTCACCACAGTTCTATGAAATAGGCCTATAATTCTGCCCATTTTACAGAGAAGGAAATCGAGGCACAGAGGGGAAAAGTCACATGACTGAGGTTGCACAGACAGTGGTAAAGGTAGGACTTGAACCCAGCCCCTGTCTGCTGAGTGTGCCTCCCTCTCTTGGGCCTGGGGGACACAGGTCCATCTCACTAGATCCTATCCTTGAGGTCAGCTAGGCACAGGGGAGACCCAACATCCAAGGAAAATACAACAGCAGCTGGAAGCACATATGCTGAAGGCCCACCAGATGGGGCCGGGTTTTTAAAGTTCTTGGGCAAGTCTGCCACATGGAACTTGGATTTTATCCCCCTACAGGAAAGACTCCAGAGGAGCAAGGGGGCCCAGGAGTCCCCCTCATGGCGCACCTGCTGCATGGCCAGCTCAGACCCTCCAAAACGAGACCTCTGTTCTGGGCCCCCTTGGTTCTACCATAAGGAGGGAAGGGAGTGGGGAGAGGGCAGGAGTCCCCAGGGCCATCAAGGGGTATGCACAGAATCCGAGGGAGATGAGTCCTGAGGCTTCCACCTGCTGCTACCCACAAAGGGGCCCTTCTAGGATTTGGGCCAGAGAGGAAGTTCATGGTCAACTGTTGATGGCTTTTTGAGATATGCCCAGGCTCAGATGCCACCTCCTGCTGTATAGCCCCCACCAGACTTGCAACCCTGTGTGTTCACCTGTTCCTGGCAGCTGCCCCTCCCTCAGAGCCTTCCTCAGGACATCCGTGAGCACTGGTTTGCTGACCTGGTAAAGGCCTTCATTTCTCTCCTCCTTCCAGGATGCTTTACAGTGGCCAAGAAAGACGTGGAGAAAATTGGACAACTGCGTACTGTCTCTGGATTCTTGGAACGAGGAAGCCTGTATATACAGGGGATGGGGGCAGGTGACAGCATGAGGCTCTGAGAACACAAGTACAGGTGGCCCACCGCAGCCCTGGGGAGACGCGGGTTGGATGGGGAGAACCAGACCCCTGCCACAGCTCTCAGGCATTTCCAGAGGAGGGGGCTGGGCAGGCACCAGGCATGGCAGGGAAGAAGGGAGGTCAGCAACTGGGGCAGGCAGGGGAGGGAGGCTTTCTCAGAACTGGGTTTGAGGAAGAAGATGCAGCCTGGCAGGTATCCCTCAAACCAAACGCTCAACTCACACTCCCTCCAGCCTGAGGCTGGCTCTCCACGCTATTGGCCCCAGGAATTGTCTCTCTTCCCCAAAAGGCAATTTAGGGGAGAGAGGCAATTTCTCCCTTTCCTACTCACACATTCCCAGGAGGAGGGTGAGCAAGGGGAAGGGAGGCAGGGGCCCTGCCTCTGGCTCCAAGCACCTCTGGCTTTAGGCGTCCATTATATGGCCTCCCGGGCCGGGTTGGACTGGTGGTGACACAAAGAACTGGAAATCCCATTCTTCCTCCTGTTCTCTGTGTGCCTGGCACATAGAAGATGCTCAATAAGTATGATTTGAGTGAACAAGTGATCAGAGGATCCAGTAGGCTGTTTGGAGAAATGGCTAGAGTCTGCCAAGTTCCTCTGGACTTGAAACTCAGGCCAAGAAAAAAAGGACGTTGCTTCCCCCAGGCTTCAAAGTCAAGAGGAAGGAAGTGAGAGTGAGCCGGCCAAGGATGAAGCAACCCAAAGAAAGAGGCTGCACAGAAAGCCGGAGGCAGCCTTCTCATGGCCTGGCTGAGCTGAGCTGGGGCACAGGAGGCGGGTGCCTGGGGCCAGACTCTCCTGAAGGTGGCTGTGAGCTTCTCAGTTCCCTCAGGCTGTGAGAAAAAGCAAGTGTGCACAGAGCCACAGATCCCAGGGTCTGCAGGGCCTTGCCAGTCACCCTGCCCTGGCCCCAGGATGGCTGCTGATCACCGCTTTGGAGCTCAAGTCTTGGCACTGCGCAATCATTCAGCACGCATTTATTGAGCAGCCTGACATACTGATCTGGGACCTGATCTAGCAGTGAGCAAGAGGCAAAGTGGCTGCCCTGGTGGGGCTTACATTTTAATGAAGGGAGACAGGCAATATGTGCGCGCGCGCGCACACACACACACACACACGCACACACATGCACACACACATACACACACATGCACACACATACGTACACGCACACACATGCACACACATGCGCACACATACACACATGCACACGCACACACATACACACACACGCACACACAGTACACAGAGTGAAGAGAACAGAGAGTGAAGAACCAGCTGGGTGGCTCAGGAGGTGACACCAGACCAGAGACCTGAAGCAAGTAAGCCCAGAGCCACACAGGCATCTGGGGAAGAGCCTTTTAGGCAGACAGCAGCCAACACAAGGCTCTGGAGGCAGGAGTTTGTGTGGGATGTTTCACAGACAGCAGAGAGGCTGCCTCGGAGCCAGAGTGGAGCTAAGTGAGGGGAGGGTGGCCAGACACAAGATTGGGGCATGGGAACCACACTGGGCAAAGGCTTGGGGGCCTGTGGGAAGCCTTGGGCTTTTACTCAGAGTGAGCAGAAGCCACTACAGAGCCTGGAAGAGGGCAGACCATGTCCCACCAGGCTCACTGTACTGTGTTAGGAGTACACTGAGGACGCAGAGATGGAGCAGGAAAACCAAATGGGAACTGTGGGACTTAGGGCCTGAAACTTGGCCTCTCTGAGCTTGAGTCCTTACATGTGAAAAGAAGACCCCTGAGCAGCAGCCTCACAGACTTGCTGAGAGCCTTCAATAAGATGGTCCCTATTAAGGGATCCACCTGGAATGTGGTGATAAGTCAATGCATGGTAGGGGATAATGTGTTATTTTTGTTATCCGTAGCATAGGGTCCCCTCCAGAATCGCCTCCAATGGGTGATCCTTCTGCCCCTGCTTGAATTTTTTGGGCCATGGGAAGTTACCCAGGGAGGTCTAGGCTTTTTGCAGAAGCCAGTTGTGTGGGGCCTGCAATTTTCTCCAATATTTTCTCTTATGCCCAGGCAGGACTTGCCACTTACTCAGGCAGCTGCTGCCAGGCCATGGGTCTCTACTTATGGCCCTAGTCAAAAGCTGACACTGGATTGTGATGACCCAGGGCTGACCTAGAGCAGTACTTCCTCTGCAAAGCAGGGCAGATGGCAGAGCCACTCATGGGGGCAGGGAAGAGATGGCAGCTGCAGGGTATCTAGGAGGGGTGGGCTGGGATGTATGTGGGTATCACATTGTCACAGCTTCTCTCTCTTTTCTGATGCTAGCATCCTTGGGCAGATACAGGGAAGTCTGTGCTGGCTGGAGCTGCCACGTATCTACCTCTGTGCTTCAGGCAGTCTGAGAAAGCTGGCTCTTCTCACTGGTCCCTTAGATCATAGATGGAATCACTGTCTGACTTAGTTTGTGCTGCTGTAAAAGATTCCTGAGACTGGGTAATTTATAAAGAACAATGGTTTATTATTCATGGTTCTGGAGGCTGGGAAGTCCAAGAGCATGGCGCTGGCATCTGGTGAGGACCTTCTTACTGCATCATCCCACGGCAAAAGGAAGAAGGGCAAGAGAGGGCAAAAGCAAGAGAAAGCAAGAGGCAGCCAAACTTGCTTTTATAATAAGCCCACTCCCACCATAAGGGACCCACTCCCACAGTAACAACATTAACCCTTTTATGAGTTGGAGCTCTCATGACTTAAGCACCTCCCATTAGCCCCCACCTCCCAGCACTGCTGCATTAGGGATTAAGTTTCCCACACATGAATCTTGGAGGGACACACTCAACCCATAGCGCTGTCCTATGTAAATATACAAGGCTTTGTGCCTAGCTGGGCCTTCCAGACCCCAGAGTGACCCTGGCTGTGGATCGGAAGCAGCCTGTGGCTAGAGGAGGAAAGCCTGTGACTACTAAGTACCCGCCATGTGCCAGGCATCAGGTAGGGGCTTTGCGCATTCATTTCTCTCAGTAGCTCTCTATGGGGGATACTGTTGGTGATGCCTCCAGAGCTCTCTATTATCCTGGGCACCCTCTCTTACACTCTGTGGCTTCCTCTTCTGTTCATTCTTCCTTGGGCAATTGCCCCCAGGCTATAGGAGCTGCTTTGCCTGCAGATCTGGAAATACTTGGAAGTTATATCCCCCAAAGTGGCCCTTAGCCAATGACTGGAGTGCAGGAGAGTGAAGTCTTAGCTCCCTTGCTCAGGATAGAGACATCCCTGAGGTATAACTAATACTCTGGAGTCCTCCAATAGAACCAGGCTGGAGCTATCAACTTCTCTTGAAATCAGACCCTTTTTGGCCTCTTCCTTTCCCATCTTGCTTCCCCCAGTCCCTCTCCAGTTTCCCTGGAAAACTCAAATCACTTAGCTCATCTCAGGGTCTGCCTCAGGAGAACTCAACCTAAGACACGTTCTGAGGTGATAACACCAGTAGCAGTGGTAGGAGTAGTAGTAATAATAGTGAGTATTTATTGAGTACCTACTACGTGCAAAATAAGGTCAAGTGTTTTACAGTATAAACTTGCTTAATCCTTACAACAACCCAATGAAGTAGTTACTCCCTTTATCCCCATTTCATGGATGAAGAGACTGAGGTACAGGGAGGATAAGTCAGTTGCCATAGAGATACTGTTGTTATCCTCATACACGTAAGAGGCAGAGTCAGGATTCTCACTTGGTACCTGCTCTGAAAAGGCAAGAGTAACACACACACACACACACACACACACACACACACGTATACACAAATGTGTACACACACATACCCATTTTGATGATGTAGCTCACAGGGCTCATGGGCTAAGCCACAACAGATACTGTGCCTGGCATCAGGTAGGCATTCAGAGAGTGACCCATGAAATGGCCTGGCTGCAGACTCAAGGCAGGCCACCCACCAACTCATGATTTGTTTGTCTTTATGGGTTCATCAAGTTAAGATCAACCTCAGAGATGTTTCTTGTCCAATCTCAAATGCCTTACTCTCTCAAATTCAAGGGTACTGGGCACAGGGTGGCCCAGTAGGACAGCCCTTGGGTTTCCAGGTCCTCGGCCATTGCTTGGCATAACCCCATACTCATAAAAAGTCTGCTGAATAAATACATGAACTAGTTCAGACCTAAAGGTGGGGCTACAAACTAATCTGGCTACACCAAACCAGATTTTTTGGTGGAGAAAGCCAAATATGCACATCCATATGCACATCACATTGAATCAACAAAAAATACTGTTCTTAGTAACTTCTGAACAAACAAAACCATAATCAAACCCAGATCTGTGATTGAGCACTAAGGCCCCCACCTGGGGCTACTCACTTTGTCAGATGCCACAGGGACCTCCAGACATGTAGGATAGAAACCCTGAGCTCCAGCAATGGAGTCTACATGGGCTGGTGTCTGGGGAGCATCCTGGCCATCAGGACCCCAGGAGAAGGAGTGTCCAGGGAAGGCAGGCTACATTTCAAGTTCTCAACTGAACAGCCAAGTGCCCTGTGTGAGCCAGCTCTGCTCCACTCCTGACCCCTCCCGCCTCTCCCTGGCCCCTGCCCGAACTCAGCTGGTCACTCTGGGCCACAGAGGCTCCCAAGGAGATCTTCTGTCGCTTCAGACACCCTAGTCCTGAGGCCTTTCAGTGCCAGAATCAGGAAGCAGGCGGACCCAGCCAAGCCCACCGGGCAGAGTCAGTGGCAGCATGTCAGGATCCCCGCAGCTGCCTCCCGCCGTCTCCTGAAGGGCCTTCCCCTGCACATGCTGGCGGCCCTCCTTGTCTGATGGAGGATGTCAATGTCCCCTTTGTCACAAGCTCCTTTCAGAAACGAAGCTATTCAGCCAGAGCAGCAAACTTTGGGACGATTCATTACCAGGCCAGGCAGCAGCCGGCTGGCTGACTCCCTCCCCTCCCTCGCCCCATCCTCCCCTGGGGCTGGGGTGTGTGTAGGGTGGCAAATGAGGAGCCAGCCTGGGTGGGGGCCAGGAGCTGCATCCCAAAAGGGGCCAAGAGAAGCCTCCACTCCTCCTCTTAGAGCTTCCTACAGGGTTGAGAAACAAGCAGGGCAGGACTGACAGGGCTTCACAGCTTCTAGTGGTGTTCCTGCCATGCAGTGTCCTCTGGGAGGTGTGCCAGCCAAGGCCGTGGGCAAAGACCTTGGGTGAGGCCTGCTGTTTTGAGACGGGCAGATCCATTTCCCCAGAGCTGCAGATGCCTGGAAGAGTCTTGCTCCCCATCACTCTGATCCCGGCTCCAGAGCAGCTGGTGACCAGCAGCCACATGCCCAGCACAGTGCCAGACACACAATGGGCCATCTACAGATGCCGCTGAATAACAGGCCAGATGGCCTCTCCCCACTTAGGATACTGGCCCCAAGGAGAATAACGAGGGCCAGGGCTTCCAGGACTGGAAAAGCCTGTGCTCCCAGCCCCAGCCTAAGCAGCCCCTCGCACTCCTAGCCTGGCTCTCCCTGAGCCCCTCAGTCCCACTGGCCCCAGCCTGCGCTTCTCTGTCTCCTTCTCCCCACTCTTTTCTCCTCATTTCTCCCCCTTATTCCCTATTTCTTGTCCTCTTCTCGCTTCTATTCCAGTCAACACACATTTTCTGCACTGTACACTGTGCTGGGCCCTGGGAGCCCAGAAGCAATGAGACACGGCCTCTGCCCCCAGGCAGGTGAGTGGCAGGCAGTCGCCGCAGGCCGAATAGTTCCGGTGGAGGTGTGTGCCGGGAATCCAGAGTCCCCATCCTGCCTGGGGAGTGAAGAAGGCTCCCTGGAGGAGAGGCTGTTGAGATGAGTTTTGAAAAATGTGTGGGGGCTACCAGATGAGAAGGGGAGGGTTGGGAGGGAGCATTGTCACTAGAGCGAGCAGGATGTGCAAAGGCCCAGAGACAAGTCAGAGCAGGACACAGGGTGGGGCGGGGGCAAGGGGGGCTCTGGCCTGGGGTCCAGTATGGCTGAAGTGGGGTTACATTGGGGTCCTTTTCACCTCTACCACCCTCCACCCCACACCTTATGACTCACTTTGCCCTGAATTGCAGCAGAATAGCTACCAGTCAGGCTTGGTAGGAAAAGGTGGGATGGGGGTGGCTGGAGTCGGTGCCTGGCTGCACCCCCTGTAGGGGCTGCAGCAAGTTTCTCTGCCCAGCATCTCCCCCTCCCCAGCAGCATCTGGTGGGAACAGCCCAGCCCCCCATGTCTGTGGTTCTGGCAGGACTGCCAACTGCTGTGCCCCAACTCCTGGCCATAGGGATAGGCCTGAGATCAGAGATGGTCAATCACAGCCTCCCATCCCCTTGGCAGAAAGATGGCCCCAGGACGGGCATGTGATCCCAGACCTGCTGATCACAGTCCTTCTCTGGGTTTTATCTATGACCACTAGGGGAAACAGTGGCTCTGTGAACATCGGTAAAAGACAGTAATCGGGTTATAGTGAAAGTTAAGTGAGATACCACACATGTGATGTAAAGGGTTTCATTCAATCCCTCCTCCCTCTCATAGGTGCTGGATCAATGTTACCTTTTGTTTCTATTTTCTTTCCCTTCCTGACCACAAAGAAAAGTGCTGCAGAAGTGGTTATTTACCCTTAGGCACACCCCGCACACCCCAGAGAGCCCAGGCTGGTCCAGGCCCCTTCTTGTAGGAGGACGTGAAGCCTGAAAAGGGGCGGTGACTTGTTCCCTAGGTCTCCTGACTCCTAGGCTGGTACTCAGTGATAGGTGCTGCACAGAGACGGGTGGTATTCCCACACCCTGCTACTTTTGCTGCACCAGCTTCAATGCTGAGGACCCTTGAGCCCTCAGCCAGCTAAAGGTTTGTCATGGCCAAGCTAGGGCAGCTTGACCTGAAAAACACAGTAAAGCCTCAGCTCTCGGCCACTCCACCTGCATGAGCAGTGGCTGAATGAGGACCCCTGGGCGCCTCCTCCACAGGCCTATCCCTGCCCCTCTCCCTGGGTCCAGCTTCTCAGACGCCTCCTGTGTTCCTGCTCTGCCACAGCTGGGCACAGGAGACACCACGGGCTGCCACGAGCCACTCCGGGCCTCTGGGGTCACTCTGCCCAAACCACCGCATGTTTCAGAGTAACCACCGCATGTTTCAGAGTAACCTCTGTCGCACTCCGTGGGAGTGGGACAACCAGGAAGAGGCCTCGAAAACCAACCTGGACGAGTTTTCAAACAAAAGAGTGTGATTTCCTTCGGGGGAGGGAAGGAAAAAGGAAAAAAAAATATATCCCCCACAGCACTCCTTGGTTCCAACTGCCTCAGCCGCTGTCTTGGGTGCATTTAGTGGTTTGGCAACTGTGGGCGTATTTTAAAATCTGCTGTCCAGGCAGAGAGACAAAGGAGGCTGGGATGGGGCCAGGGGAGACCTCAGAGGACAGGGGTATTCATCTTGTTAAAAATAACCCACCCTGGTGCTATTTCTATTGAGCTTGGCAAACAGAGCTGTGTGATTTTCCCTTTTTTCGGCCATGCTTTGCTTGAACCATCTGATAAAAATAGTAGATAAAACCTGGGCTATTTTTACATGTAAGCCCCACTAGGAGTGAGCCCAGAGTGGGGTGGCCGGGGAACAGGGAGCTGGCCAAGAAGTGGGGAAGCCTGGGAAGTAGTTGGGTGGGGGCAGGCCTGGGACCACAGAGGACCAGGGAAGGGAGGAGCCCAGGAAAGGGAGGTGATGCTTTCGCCTGTGTCCACAGCTCAGGGTCAACAAACAGGAGCTGGTCTCTCCTGACCCACCATGGACCTCGCAGTTTCCCAGGCCCTGCTGGCCCCTGCCCCGACCTTTGGTGCTGTTCCCACCACCCTCCCCAGCGCCTGCTCATCTGGAGTCTCTGCAGGAGACTGGGGCTCATAGGAAGCAGGCACTGGGCATACCTTGGAGCTGGGTTAGTTGTGCCAGATGCTACAGACAGGGAGAAGAGTCTTCTAGGGGATACCTGGGCTCCCAGGTGTGCAGGGGACAGGTACTAGAAAGATGGGCAGGGATCGGCTGCCCCAGCCAGACAACTGGTCATCCAGGTGGCATCAGCCAGTGCATGGTTTCCTGAAGCTCGACCATAACTCTGACTGTGGTGGCCACCCACTCAGCCTGTGAAGGAGCCCCGCTTCGCTGTGTGGGAGAGCCGTGGCTGTGCACGAGCTGGTCCAGTAATGCACTCCCTCAGGGCCGTAGCCTCGGGCAACTCATGGCTGGTTCCCACCATGCCTGCCATCCATGAATGACAGAATCACTGCTTAGGGCAGGGGGACCTCATGGATGAACACATAGCTGCATGCGGGGAAGAGGTGAGAGCCGTAGGCAGGGGCTACTCATGCCGGGGGAGGTGCCTGGGCAGAGGGGGAGGATGGCCCTCTGAAGGGGGGCCAGGAGACTAAAATCAGGGGCAGACTCCCTGGCCAGAGGGCATAGGCCTCCTTCCCTTTGAGCTAGAGATCAGGCCAGCATCCAGCTGGCCAGCTTACACACCAGCACCCAGCACCCAGCTCACACACCAACCTCTGCTGGAGCTCTGTGGGGTCTGCCCGGGGCCTGCAGGACTCCTGGATGAAATTTTCACAACGTAAGCCCTTGGGCTCTTGAGTCTGGGGATTTCCTATAGGCAGAAATTAAGATTTCCCCATCAGACTCCCTGAGGGAAGGGTGGGTCTCCCCACAGCCACCCCCTTCCCCACACCCATAGCTACAGCTGCCTGGAGTGGAAGCCCAGCACAGACACCATGGGGTCATCTGAGACTCACCTCACACCTGATCTCTACTTGTGCCACCACGTGACCTTGCCCTGCTCAAGGCAGATTCCACGATGGGGAACTTAGAAAAGCACGTTCTCATTCCCCACAGCAACATTGACAGGTTGGTAGGGCAACCCATTCCCATGTAAAAGATGCTGAAACTGATCCAGGGATGATGCCAGAGGTGCCTCCACCAGGCCAGCCCGGGGCTCCCTGCAGCCTAGAGACATGCCCAGCTCCTCTCTAACTCCTGTGGCCCTAAGCTGGTCACAGCCCTCAGGCCTCTCCCAGGTAACCAAGCAGACATAGACACACTAAGGAGAGAGCTCCCCAAGGCCAAGAGGTTTCTGGAGCATTTGGAGCCCTTGCTTGTCAGAGCGCTGCTCAAGGAGTCCGGAGTCCTAGGCAGGCTTTGCAGCAACTCATTGTGTGACTTACGAAAGTCATTTCCTCTCTCTGGCTCTCACTTTCCCTAACAAATGCTCCTTGTGAGAGAAACATTTTTAACCCCAGGCCCTGGCTCACAACAGGCCTTAATATGTCAACTAAATAGATGGAAGAGTGAGTCCATGCAGGGATGCAGCAGGGCTGGACCAAGCCCCTTCTGGGCTGATGACTTAAACTTCCTAGGCTGATTCCCCCCAGGGAAGGCACATGTTCCCAGTTGCCCCAGAGCCATCCCTGGTCTGTAGAATGGCCATGGCCTGTCCACAGCCAGGAGGGCCAGTCCTGCAGGACTAAACCTGGGACTAAACCTCAGGGCCAAACCTGCCTGAGACTAGAGTTTCTTTCTCAGCCCTCCACTCTCCCGGGGCTTGCTTCCCATCATTACCTCTGCCAGTCATCCCTGAGGGTCACACGCTTCCCAGGGAGCATAGTGGGCTATGGGCCTCCCTGTCGACCCCTCCGTCTTCATGGTTCCTGAGCATTGTTGACTCTGTGGGAACAGCTGGAAACCCATGATGGGGGGGCGCTGGTGCTGGGCCCAGGACTGGTGGGGCCGGTTTCTTGGATGAAACTTCAGTGCAGGTAAAAAGCAAACAAATAAACAGGACGCCAAAGGGCACGTCTGCCCAGGGGCATGGGAGTGGGAGGTAGGCAGTGGGGACAGTGTCTAGCTGGGCCCCAAGATACCAGGGGTTAAACACATTTTAAACCTCTCTTCTCCCTGAACCAGCTTAGATCTCCTCAGTTTCGGTGGGTTCGGTTTATTCCACCTTGAATATGTGGTCCCAGTTCAGTAGGCTCCTGTGGGTCAGAAATCGCTAAGAGCTGTAATTGAGTTAGCATTGGATGTGCCAGGCACTGTGCCATGTCTCATACAAGTGTGGTAAAAATACTACCAGGTAAGGATTGTTACCAACCTTGTTTTCCAGATGAGAAAACAGAGGCTCAGAGAGGTTAAGTAACTTGCTGAAGACACACAGCTAGAGAATGGCAGAGTGGGAGCTAAAGACTTTCTGTCTACTCCTTCTCACACGGTCTCTGTTTCAACCCTATCCAACCCCCACCACCTCTCGCCTGGGCGGCGTAGGGCATCCTTGCTGCCTCCTGTGTCCACCCTGGCCTCATTCCCTACAGTGAATTCACACAGCAGCCAGAGTGAGCCTGTTAATGTGTAAGTCAGGTCAGGTCCTTCCTCTGCTCACTTCACTCGTGGATACACTGTGACCACGCAATCCCTTCCCCTGTTACCTCCCTGACCTCAGCTCCTCCACTCGCCCCTTCATTCTGCTCCAAACCTCCTGGCGTTGCTCCTTGTTCCTTTAACACCAGCATAGACCCACCTGCCTCAGAGCCTTTGCACTTACTGCTCCTGCCATCTAAAGACTCTTCCCCACACGTCCACTCGATTAGCTCTATCAGGGCTCTGCTCAAATGTCACCTTTTCAGAAAGGCCTTCCCTGCCCTTCCTGGGTAAAGTATCCTGCCATCTCCTGTCTATGCTCCACCTGCTTCCCTGCTTTATATTTCTTCACAGCAAATACAGCCACTGACTAGTGTATTTGACTGTTACCTGATATACCAGAATGCAATCTCCATGAAGGCAAGGTTTTTCATGTTTTATTCACTGCTATCACCACAGACCCTAAAGTGGTGCCTGGCACATAGTAGGTACTCAGTAAATAGTTGTTAAACAAATGAATTAAAGAATGAACGGCCGGGCGCAGTGGCTGACGCCTGTAATCCCAGCACTTTGGGAGGCCGAGGCAGGCGGATCATGAGGTCAGGATATTGAGACCATCCTAGCCATGGTGAAACCCCATCTCTACTAAAATACAAAAAATTAGCTGGGTGTAGTGGCACGTGCCTGTAGTCCTAGCTACTCAGGAGGCTGAATCAGGAGAATTGCTTGAATCTAGGAGATGGAGGTTGCAGGGAGCCAAGATCGTGCCTGGTGAAAGAGCAAGACTCCGTCTCAAAAAGAAAAAGAAGGAACAACACTAGAGCTGCAGCTCTTATGCACTCTGCCTTGCCTCTATGCTTAGAGTTGGACTCGTATTTTCGGGAGAGCCCTAGATTTTCTCTAGGACTTCCATTTTTTTCTCCTAGATCCTTTGTTCCAACAGAAGTGATCTACAGGAAGATGAGTAGGGCTCAGGAGTTCAGACTTCAGTGAGAAAAACACAGCCACTCTAGAAAGGCAATATAGCAGGGTAATGGTTCAAACCACGGACTCTGGGAGCCAGACCACATGAGTTTAGATCCCAGCTCTCCTACCTGTCAGCTCTGTGACAGTTTTAGCTCACTGTGCCTCTGTTTTCTCTTCTGTAAAATGGAGTAATGATAGCACCAGTCTCCTAGGATTGAGATGACCTTTGAGTGAGTTGACAAATGCAAGATATCTAGAACAGTACAGGGCAGAGAGAGAGCACTAGACAAGCACTGATGTTACTGATAAGTAGAACTGCCTGCACCATGTCTGGACCCTGGTGATATGGACCCAGAACTTTTATAATTTAAAAAAGAAAGAAATGATTACAAACTCCTACTCATCCTTCAGAACCCTTCAAACATAACCCTCACCTGCAGATCCTTGCTGGTAGTGTTTGTTCTCCCTCTTTAGAGATCTTATAGGAGTTTGCATCCCTCAAGTATGCAATCCGGGGAAGGGAAAGTGAATGACATGAACACCTAATATATACCAGGCACTGCTAGACAAACTTTCTAGAGTTTATTCATTCATTCTCCACAATAACACTAAGAGATGATATAATTATCGCCTTTTTAAAGGTGACAAAACTGGAGTTCAGAGAGGTAAGAGACTAAGCCAGAAATTAAACCCACTTGGCATTTCTCAACCCATGTTTACTTCCTGGTTTCATTATCGCCTCCCCCGCTGGGCTGACAGCAACCCAGAATTTTCACCCTGGTTGATAACAGGCAGGTTTCTGGGAAAGGGGGTATATATTGTTCATTACTCATCAAGATTTTTTGCTCCAAAAAGATTAAACAACTCCCATCTCCCACTTCTTTAGATTTCTACATTCCAGCAGAAGGCCAAGTACCTGTCAGGTACTTAGGAAAGAAGGAAGGAGGGAAGGAAGAAAAGGAAGGAAGGGGAAGGGGAAGAGGAGGGGGAGGGAAAAGGGGGAGGAAGGGAGGGAGGGAGGGAGGAAGGAAGGGAGGGAGGGAGGGAGGGACAAGGTGAGCACCAACGGAGGGAGGAATGGAAGGATTTAATCAACAAGTGAATCTGAAGGAAACAGAACCTTGTCTTGATTCTTTTTATTACACTGAGAGAAAACCAGCAGCTAGGGAAGTAGACCCTGCAGTGGGGCTTCGGCGGAGGGTAACAGTGAGCCCTGGATTTTATCTGCCCTCCTCCACTGGGAGCAAGCTCTGTTCAAGCTGCTCACTCACCACTAACACAGCCTCACCCCCTGGGGCCCACTCCACGCCTGGCCTCTCTCTCAGAGGAGGCCCCTCTCTGCATCACTGGAGCAGGGCTGAGCACCCCTTTTCCATGGCTGCCTTGTCTTTCAGGCCTGGGAGAGCTGGGGGAGGGGCTGGAGAGGAGGTCAAGAGGCTCTGTCGGGGCCTTTCTGGCCTTACCTCCCCAACATTCTCTGAGGGCCAGTGGGCACCAGAAACACAGTAGGTGATTGGTAGATGGTTGAGAAATGGCAGGAGCTCAGTCCAGTGTTTAGCCCCAATGGGGCCTGAGAGGGACCCAGCATGGGGACCACGGGAGGAACTCCTTCCCTGGACCCTACTACAGGGAGCCAGCTGGGGAACACAAACCTGGTTGTCCCCAGAGCCAGCTGCTGTGTACCCGAGATGTCAGTGCATCCTGGGTGCCAGTCAGCACGGGCTTTTCTCCTAGGCCCTGAGCCTACAGCCAGAAACATTCTCCTGGGGTTTACCTGCCCCCCAACCCACCCAGTACTGGAAGCTCTGACTTCCTCATAAGGATCCTAAGGGGAAAATGACCAGTGGGGTAAGGGGCAGAGGCCAGAGCCTTGATCACTGTGCCTACTGCTGGCGTCCTGTGGGGGCCTAGCTGGCTGGAATCACCTCCCTCTTCCCCACACAGAGCTGGCAGGACAGCTGGTTCATCCTTCTTCAGCCACAGCATATAGAAAGCACATTCCCATCGGAGCCCCGGGCCACTAGCCAGTCCACTGGGGACATCCCTCAGAGAAGGGAGGGGAGGGAGGGACAGGGCGGACACCCAGGCTGGCACACTGTGGCCAGCCACCCGGCTCTGCTGACTGGTGGTTTTCGTGTCTGGCTCCCAACACATCCCTGGGGGGTAAGCAGACTCCTGCCCAAACTTGAACTCACAGCTCCAGCTCCCAGAGACTCTGAGCCAGGGCCCCAAAGGAGGGAGGTAAGAAAGAAGAGGTTCCTGGGTGTGGTTCACAGGCTCCATGGTGCGAAGCCATGGTATCCAGGAATGCAGAGCAGAGGAGACGGATGTGTAGGACTCCCGGAGGAGGAGGTGGGGCAGAAATAGGTCTGGACTGAAGGAGAAGAAGGGCTGGAGGAAGAGAGCAGGAAAGACTGCACACACAGGAAAGGCTTTTCCTAGCCTGGAGGCTGACATAGTGACTTCCACCTCCCTTCCACTTGTCACCCTCTCCTACCCCCATCTGCTCACCTGCCTCTGGGCCTTTGTTCATGCCATTCCCCCCACCAGAAATGTTCTTCCCCCCACCCATCCTTCAAGGTGGCCTCCCGAGTTAGCCCTCTATAACATCTTCCCTGGCTCTTCCTGGCTAGAAGCAATGTCTCCCGAATGCTCAGAGGACCTGGGTTATATGCCCCACTTTTTTCTGTTGGCTTTGCCTCCCACATACATACTCACTTATTCATGCCAGCAATCAACAGGCATAATTAAATGGCCACTGTATCAGGTGCTAGGAGAATAATCCTCAGCAGAGTTAGACATGGTTTCTGCTCCCAAGTTGATAACAAATAACCCTTCTACAGTGACATGGTAATAGAATTCAACTCAGGAAACATTTAAATGAACATCTACTATGTGCTGGGCACTCTCCTAGACCATCAGAATGAGTAAAGAAACCAGGACATGAGAAGAGCTAAGTGCTGTCTGGAGATGGGCCTAGGGGGCTTTGAACGCTCAGGCTCAGGGCCTGGAGACGGGGGCAGTACCTTAGCTGAGAGTCCCAAGTGGGAGCAGGCCTCAGCCAAGACAGAAAGTTAGGAGAAGGCTTTCCAGGCCCAGGAAGCAGCATTGTAAAGGCACAGACTTGGCAGGCTGGAGCAGTGCAGGCGCAGGGGCATGTTTCGCTGGAGACATAGAGGGTACATGGGGCATGTTTGCTGGGGAGAAGTGCTGAGGCCAGAGCACCAAGGCAGTTACTCTCAGAGCTGGGGTGTGTGCTGGCATTCTCCCCTAAGTTCATTCTCTACCCTTCTACGTTCTGGGATACTGTCCCCCATGGACTACCTCACCCTGGCTTCCCCGTCCTCCAGCTTCCAGTTGAATTCAGCCAATGGGAGGCACTAGCAGATAATCTGAGAATGAGAGGAGACAGGGGCACCACCAGCAACCTTGCTGGACCACAGTGTGGTGGGTATGTCCCTCCATCTATGGCTGCCCAGCTCCTGGCAGGTGACCCCTCTCCTGCAGCAACAGCCTTCACCAGGCTCCAGTGACAGCTGCCTCCTGGTCCCTTCAGGCCCAGAGGTGGCTCTGGCCATAGCTCTTGCCTGGACTGCTCCACCTCACGCTGATTCCCTTGACCCTGCTCACACTTCTGCAAATAACCCTGTACTCAACTCTGTGATAGCTGTCTGCTAACAGGGCTCTGGAGTCGTGGCTGGGCTGATTTCACGGAGCAGCAGGTCTTATTAGGGGAGAAGGAGGGAGGGGACTTGGAGACAGGTGAGGGCTGCGGACAGGGGATGCAGAGTGTGCTTGAGGTGAAGGTGGTGGCAGGAGCCAGAGTGGTAGATGAGATCCTGGTGTCTCTTTTCCCAGAGTAGATAAAAGAGACAGTCAAAAAAAATGGAAGAAAACAAGAAAGCACCAGGTGTTCTGGAAGCCCAGGATCTAGCTACAATGTAAAGAAGCCAGGCCATTCTGCAGGGCAAACATCGCACCATGCCCCAGGGTGAATACACCACCATGCCTGGGGCAAACACCCCAAAAACCCTGCTTTCCTCAGGGGTGGAACACCCTACCATGCCCTGGGGTGAACTACGCCCCAGGGCAAACATGCTCTGGGTAAATGCCCCACTATTCCCTGGGGCAAACTATGCTCCCGCCCCAAGGCAGACATCACACCATTCTCTGGGGCGAGTCCATTGGGAAAGGCTTATTTCTTTGGAGTAGAGAATTAAAGAGATATTTTTAGGCTGAGTACTCACACCTGTAATGCCAGCACTTTGGGAATCTGAGGCGGGTGGATCACTTGAGGTCAAGAGTTTGAAACCAGCCTAGCCAACATGGTGAAACCCCATCTCTACTAAAAATACAAAAAAAAAAAAAAAAAAAAAAAAAAAATTAGCTGGACCTGGTGGCGGGCATCTGCAGTCCGGGCTACTTGGGAGGCTGAGGCAGAAGAATCACTTCAATTTGGGAGACAGGAGTAGCAGTGAGCTGAGATTGTGTCACTGCACTCCAGCCTGGGCGACAGAGTGAGACACTGTCTCAAAACAATAAGAAAATTAAATTAAGAGACTTCTGGGGGAAATGGGACAGTTATTGAATAATTATTTAATCCTCACATCAAATGCTTCAGAGAGACAAAGTAGCCTGCCTATGTAGCTGGCAACTGGTGAGGGTGGGGTTTGAACTAGGGCAGTCTGACCACGTAGCTGTGCAGGATTAAAATGCTTTCAGCAGTGCTGGGTCTTCTCTGCAGCAGCTGACAGTGCTCTCTTTCCTCACTTGCTTTCTTTCCATCCTGGGGGAGCTCACTTCCTTACTTCCCAGGGCAGCCCTCTCATTGCTGCAAAGTTTGGGGTCAAGGTAGCCTTGTCTTCGTTGTTCCCCCCATTCATATTAATCCTGTCCATTGGGGTGGCCCCCACACAACCCCATTCTATGCTCCACAGGACTTCCTGGGCTTGAGGACTGCCCCTGCCGCCCCCACCTCCTCTCATCCCCGAACCTGAGCTGGAGTTTCAGGGTTCCTCTCCATCCCTATTCCCCAACCCTCAGGCTCTGAAAAACTGACGTGTACAACCTCATGGGGATTTAGAAACAGGCTCTGCTTCAAATAAATTCAATATGTGAAAACTGACACCAACATGAGGGCTTCCCCTCCTCTCCCCCTTTCCAGAGTTTCCCACTGTGGCCCAGGGCCTGGCTGTATGACGGGGCCTATAGTCCCTTCCAGCCCTGAGACTTTGTGGTTCCAGCAATTTCTCTGCAAGGCCCTAGACACTCCCAAAGGCCATGAGGTCTCCCCTTGAAAGAGGTGCCAGGCCTCCTTCCTCCCTATCTTCGTGGACTCAACCCCAGCCCCCTCCCCTGCTCCTGCAAGGCAGGCAGCATGCTCAGCCCCACTGGGCCAGAGGCACTCTCTGCACACACGCGGACGCCCCCTGCATCCCACAGCTGCAGCTCTAATCCTAGACTTGTTTAAAACTGAATTATGAGCCTGTCGTGCAGTAGCTGAGAAGCGGAGGTGGAAAAGTATTTACTGGCCACATTAAATCATGTGCTTATTGTTAAATGAGCTGGGCAGGGGAAGTGCTCAGAAGGTCCACATCGCTCCCCCTCCTCCCCAAGTCCCACCAAAGTGCTCCCCACCCACAAAGACCACCTCTGGGGTCCTATCAGTTTCTTTCAGAGGCTCCCACTGGTTCCCCTGGCCCCACACCCCTTGCAGTGGTAGACAGAGGTTACTGTGTCCCCATTGTACAGATAAGAAGACCCAAGGTCTCAGAGAGGCGAGGCAATTTGCTTTCAATCCTACAGTGAGGATGAAATGGAAAGAAGAGGCTTCTTGGCCTGGTGCCCCGCACCCCTGATTTTCCAAGCACAATTGCACATGTAAGCACTCCAGGCACTTATTCGGAAAGAACTCTTGAGCTTTAGGTATAAAGTTCACATGACCCATAGCAGGCAGAGTTCAGCTCTCCCTGTGAAGGTCTCAGGCTATTCAGGTAAGACTCTTGAGAAAGTACAGAGGCCTGGCTTGGGGGTCAGGGAGAAATTCCAGGGACCTATGTCCCCTCCCAAATCCACTCCACATCAGTGCTGGTCAAATGCTGGGGGACAGGTTCACAGCCCCATGTGAAATTCTCTTATAGGAAGCAATCAGACCGCCCCTGTCCTCATCTCCATTCATTCTCAGCCAGTGCCCACCCCCTGCCCATCTCCATACCCACATTTGGCTCCCCACAGCAGGCCACTGTTTGCTCCCACACTCTGCTCTCTTTCCTCACATTCCTGGCCGGTCCCCTCCCAACCCACTGTCTCTAGGCATCCCCCACTCACCCACCCCCGCAAGGTGCCCCTGACCAGACCCTACCCTGAAGCTGGGACCCTGTGAGATCCCTACAAGACCACCTTCCCAAGGAAACAGCTGAGCCCAGGGGGCTTGACCAGGGTACCTAGGCAGCTGGCAGGCAACTGTTCGTGTTGGCAGCATTGGTAGGACCCGCTGCCCCTGAAAAGAATTCTGAGGCACCTTGGAATCTGTTAGTGGGTATTTTTTACAGCTTCTACAGCTGGAAAAGGGGCAGGGCCAGTGAAGGGTAGCCCCTCTGCATTAGCAGTCCTTCTGCCAACCAGGAACACACTGCGATCCAGGCTGAACCCCATGGCCCCATCCAAGTCCCCACAGGGACCCAGTTCCATCTGAATGGAACTACAGGCACTTAAAGGTGTTTTGCATTCATAGTCTCACAGAACGCCCATAACATTCCAGTTGGAGCAGGCTGGGGATGGTGGGTAGTACTCACCCATTTTACAGGGCACGAGACTGAGGCCCACAGAGCAGACTTGAGGTCAGCTGGAGGCAGGGGCCCAGCAAGGACAGGGACCCAGAATTCCTCATCCCCATCTGGGTGCTCTCTGCCTGAGCAGAGAGGAGTCTGCCCAGATTCTGCAGAGCCTGACAGATTGTGACCCCACTGACTTCATCAGGGGTCATTTTCTGTTCAGCCAGAAAAAGACTCCTCGTCACAGTTGCCCACCACCATCCTCACCTAGCAGGACTGAACTGCAGAGTTGAGAGGAGAGCAAATATCCCCTGAAGGGTGGGCTTTCAAGCTGCGCCTTACAGAACATCCTAGGTGGGGCTGTGGACCTGGAGATTTAGGTCTCTACCAGCTCTCTCCAGAGCTGGCTCCTCAAGGACATTAAGGAAGGACTTTGGTTCCCCACCAGCTGTCAAGAGCCCCTAGCCGGGTGAAGTGAGTCTCTCCCTAGAAAAGCAATGCCTTTGGCTGCAGAAGACAGATTCACAGGACAGGGAAGGAGGGTGGGAGGGGAGTTTTCTGGGTCTCCTGGCTTCTGGGTCTGGCTTTCTGAGTTTTCTGGCTTCTGGGGGTGGGGAGGGGTGAAGGGTGAGGCTGCAGGGTAGGGCTATTGACTCCAGGCCCCAAAGTACTGCTCAGCACCCCTCCTAAGAGGGTTCTTCCTCCCACTCAAGCTAGGATATGGCTGGGGAAGGTGGGGCAGTTGACAAGAGTTGGGTCAAGAATTCAGGTGTTTCCAAAAGAGGTGGTCAATCATGAGGAAGTGGCCAGAAGGGAGGGAGGGAGAAGGGAGGTGGTGAAGAGCCTGGCAGGATGTCGACAGGAAAGGGACAGGTAAATTGAGCATGATGTCTGAAAGGGGTATTGGGACAGGTGTTTTATGTCTCTCATTGTAACGACAGCTTTGAAGGAAGGTAGGAACATCCCATCCTGTGGATTAGACTACAGAGACTTAGCAGGGTTACAGTGACTTTCCCTCAAGGTCTTACAAAATGAACAACCCTCTAAGTGGCAGGACTCAGGCTTAGGCTCTGTGACACCAAGCCTGGGACTCTTCCTTACCACACTCCCAGTCCTTGGGAGCTGTATCCATTTAGTCCCCCACCATATCTAGCACCGGCCTCAGGATTTCATAATATAGTAATAGGTGTTCAGTAAATACTGTCGCCTTAATGACTTTCAAGGCTTTTCCTTTGTTTAGAAAACGGTTAACAAATCCTAAGGCAGACCTGCCTGGAGACAGTGTCTATACCTGGGCTCTGTGGAGGCCCCATTCCAGCCCTTCCATCCTTAACCTGACCTCTGACCCCACAGTCATCCTGGGCTCAAAATGGTTGCAATTTCTCCATCCGTGAAATAACACGGGGGACAGAGTGGCCACCTAGGTTTCTCCCAGAGCTCCTGATCTGTGGCTAAGGACCTCAGCTTCCACCTTTCACCCTAGTACTGCTGTGCCAGGCATCTCAGATCAAAAGATTCCCCAGAAGCACAGAAAGTCTAATTCATTTCATGTTTCAGGAGGAAGTCCCATGAAGAAATGAAGAACATATAGCGATTCACAGAGAAGTGGCTGAAAAGATTCAAGCCTCAACCTTGGTCCTCATGACCACAGACAAACCCCTCCTCTCCCAGCCTCAGTTTTTGCATCAGTGCAATAGGAAAGGTGCCTGCCCTGCTAACCTCACAGGACTGTTGTGTGTTCAGATAAATAAGGTATATGAGAGACACTTCTGCAAGCAGGGAAAAGGTGCGCAAAGGCAATTTGCTTTTACGGAACTTATATTACTGTCATTTCTCATCGTTATTTTAATGCTCAAAAGGTTTGGGAGGCATTTTTCTAACTGAGGTGTTCGTGGTAAGCCCATACTCACTTCTGCTTGGAAAAGATTTTGCATAGACTGAGGAGACATGAGGAAGTGGCTGAGCTGCTTAGAACAGTGTCTCAGGGTCAATAAATGTTGGCTAAGAGAATGAATGAAGGAAAGAAGGAATGATGTTTGTGTACTGTGCTAGATGTGAGGTGGAAGCATGGGGGCAGGACTCCTTTTATGGCCCCTGGGTCAGCGGATGGAAGTTCCTGAAACGTAGATGTGAAATTTGATTCTGATATGAGGTTCTCTCCAAGGATTGTGGGGAGAAAAGGGCCACAGAGACACAACCCTATAGGAATTTTGAACCATCTCACGAAACAATTCAGACAGCTCCAGGCAAAAAGGATGGGGGGAGGAGATGACACTGAAATTTGGGTCGTTCACCACCTGCCCCCATCATTTTCTCCTGACCGCCTTTCCCCTGCCCTGCCCTCAACACTCTCTGGTACAGCCAGAACTTTGCCTTGGGTTGGGGACACTGGGGAAAGGCGTGGGAAAAACAATCAAACCTTGGTCAGCCGGGTAATTAACTGTTCCTCTGTGACCACGGCCTCCCTGTCCCCTCCGCTTCACCACCACCCTCACCCCCACCCCTGCAGGACGAGTGTTTCCAAATACCCAGGCGACATCGCCGCATTCATGTTAATGGGAAGTCCGGACATGAGCTTGGACGGTCATAAATTGCCCTGTGTGAGAAAGGGTGAGAGCATTTGTGTGTACTGCCTATGTGTGCACATGCCCGTGCAAGTGTGTACCACCTGTGCATTGCACAGATGAATATGTGCACACTGCACAAATGAGAATGTGTACATAACGCATGTGAGCTGTGTGTGCATGTTACTGTGTGTGCATACACGTGGACTTGAGTGTGCTGCATGTGTGTGTGCTAGTGTGCAAGTATGTCTACTGCATGCGTTCTGCATCTGTGTGGCGTGTGCATGCATATGTGTGCATGAGTGCATACTGCCTTGTGTGCGTGTGTTATTGCATATAGGCTTGCATATGCATACATATCTGTACATATGTACATGTGTGAGCTGACTATGTATACTGCATGTGCGTGTACCCATGATAGCTCTGCAGTCATTTTTGCCTTTATCATAAATGTATGTGTATTATATACGGTATGCACTGTATAATATTTAGGTGCCCACATGTACATGCCTGGGATCGCATGCATGATATACACATATACATACTAACAGCACACTCTGTCGATATTTGTGCATTTCTGTGGAATCGTGTACCAGGTGGCAGCTGAGCATCAGTGGTAAATACGCTAAATGATGTAGTAACAAGGAGCTTAGGCTCTGTAGCCAGACTGCATGAGTTCAAATCCCACTTCTGCCCCGTACTTGCTGTGCACATGACCTTGGGCAAGACACGTGACTTCTTTGGGCCTTCACTTCTTCGTCTCTAAAACAGAGATAATAATTTGTATATTCCATCTGGTTGTTGTGAGGACGAAACACCAATTCATATGAAGTGTTTAAATAATACCTAGCACATATCAAGCACCCAAAACATGTTGGTTATGATTACATCATCATAAATAGATCTGTGTACACATGTAAACATGTGCAGGCCTGGGGCATGCTCTATGTCAATCTGATGTCCGTTATGTGCATAAGGCCCATGTTTATATCTAAGCCAGTGTCTGGATATAGCTGTGAGTCTGGGGGCATGTGTAATATCCATGCCACGTGGATTTCTGTGTCCTTCCACACAAACCTACAGGTGTCCTGGCACCCTGACAGTGTCAGACAGCACAGCAGCTGCAGCCTTGCCCCACTCTCATCCCCTGGGGCTCAGTGAAGAGGGCTGCTCTGAGGAGGGAGGCTGGCTGTAGCCACGCCTGCCTATGCCATGGCTCACGTGGTCCACAGTGCACAATACACACACATTGGTCTGACCAACACCACCCACCGCCCCTTGTGAGGGCCGGGCTGGTGACTGAAGAGCCCTACCTCCTTTTCCCTCTCCCTACAAATCCGGTCAGTCTCCAAGTTCTGTCAGCTCCCACCCTGAATCTCTCAATTTGTCCATTTCCCTCTCTGTCTCCTCTCATGACAGCAATAGCCTCTTGTCCCTCCTAATCCACTCTCCACACTGCAGCGAAAGTGATCTTTTAGAAATGCAAATCTCATCACCTCGCTCACTAGCCCGCCTAAACCCCTTTAATAGCTAGCTTTGCATCGCTCTTAGAATAAGGTCTAAAATCCCTTCCATAGCCTCTGAGGGCTGGCCTGCCCACCCCAGCCATAGCTCCCACCCTCTCAGCCACTCCCAGCTCCTGCTCCCCTCTCCCCACCCCCTCTGTGGTCTTTGGTTCCCTCTGCCTGGAATGCTCTTCACCACCTTCACGTCAAATCTTTTTGGGAGGTCTTTACTTACAGACTGTTCCCCCAATTTATGTTTTCATGTTCCCCTGTAATAAGTGTTACCTCTGCCATCAACACGCAGGCAGTTCAATCACTGCTGCCAGGTCACCCTTGTCTCCCCTGAGCACGATGGGCGCTGAAGGTGTTGGGCCACCCCTGTGTTTCTGGGCCCAGGTTCCCTGTGGGCCAGGCACCTGCTGTGCACCAGCGGTCGTGCTGAGGCTGGTGATTCAAGGCCCCAGCTGTCAAGAAGTTTGCAGTCTCTCAGAAGAGAGACACAGACACAAAGCATACTGTTAAACTGATAAATGCACCGCTAGAGTGAGGAGGGGCCTGAGGGAGGATTCCAGGGGCATTGCCAGAGGGGGCCTTGAGACATGAAGCTTAAGCCCGGAGAGGGAATTCCAAACATGGGAAGAGCAGGAGTGAAGGTTCAAAGGGAGGAGATTGCTGTGCGTGTGCAGCTTGCTGTTGCTGCGGCAAAAAACTACAACATGGGAAGGACAAAGAGGCGGAACAGGGAAGGCCAGTGGGGACCAGACTGTGGGAACTTGAAGACTTTCTCCTTTGTTTGGACTCATTGCACACTCGTCAACTTAAGATTTCAAAGTCTCAGCTGTCATAGGATCAGTCCTGTCCATCAGGCCTCATGTGGCTGAAGGAGTTTTCCCTGATGCCTGATGGAACCAGTTCAAGGATTCCTTGGGATGGCCATTGGGTCCATGGCACCCATTTCCCACTTTATTAGCAGGAAGGAGAGGCCCAGAGAGGAGCAATGGTTTCCATCAAACTCACAGCTCAGCCAAGTGTGGCGTTGAGAGGCTGGACTCAGCATTGAGTCCAAATTGGGCCACCCAGCCTGCTCAGAGCCTGTGTCCAGAGGTCAGAGGTCAGGGGTCAGGGGTCAGGCAGCTCCTTCCCCAGGAAGGCTCCAGTTGCCTCTAGGTGGAAGGGACGGCCCCTCACACAGGCCCCAGGCAGGAACTCAGGCAAGGCAGCAGATTAGCTCTGTGAGGGGGCCCAGGCAGAGACTAAAGGGGGTGGGGGCCTCCGCACGAAGCCCAGGAGCTTTAATTCCCCGCTTTCAGTTGCTATTGCTAATTCAGGTCCCAAAGGGCTTGCTGAGTTTGTCCTGGACTCAGTCACTTAAGCTTCTAATACCTCCTAGCAAAGCCCCTTTGTTCTCCCTCTTGCATAAGGTGGTAGGAACTGTGCAGCCTCCTCCCCTCCACACCTCCCTCATCACTCAGCCTGGAGCCCTGCTTGTGGTGTCGGCTGCACCTCCAATCCCTCCCGGGCCCTGAGGAGCTTTCCAGCAGGATATCTTTAAGGCAGTTAGCTGCTCTAAAGACACTCTGAGTCTGTCTTGCCCCTACCTTTTGGAGGCCTGGCACCGTACCCCAATGCCCCTGTGCTGAAAGGATCCCCACACTGGAGCTTTCACCCATCTTGGCAATAGGAGGGCCTTGACTGGCTCAGGGAACCTGCCAGGGGTGAGGCACATGTCCTTTGACTATCCAGAAGCGATCTGGCAGGGGATCTCCCTCTCCTCCTTCCCCACCCCTAGGGTACTAAGGCTCAGCTTCTCAGACTGTGGCTTGGGCTCAGGTTGAGAAGTGCTCCACACTTGGTTTAATATTCTACTGTCACCATCTTGAAATTCCTTGTTTTTGAATAAACGGTGTGGCATTTTCATTTTGCGGTGGGCCCCATGAATTTTGCAGTTGGTCCTGGCTAGAGTTTTGCGGAAGCCCAGAAGGCAGCCAAACTGAAAGCCTGAGGAAACATGGGTTCTAGTCCCAGCTCAGCCCTGGCTGGATGAATAAACTTTGACAAGCCCTTGTCTTCCCTCTGTGACAAGGTTTCCGCAAGTTACATCAATTTAGCTAACATTGACAGAAAGCTAAATATACTGTCTAAAATTGCCCTAAAAGCCAAGCTCAGCAGGGGCCTAAGTAAGATGGGGATTATTAAAAGATAAATGATGGGGAGGGGACAAAAAAAGAGACAGGGTCCTTCAGTGTTTGCCCATCTGGACTCTTGCAGGAGTCTGGTTGAAGGAGCTTGGGGAAAGCAGTAGCAAGATGCCTGTCCTGGGCCTCAGCATCCCTTCCCTGGGGCTTTGGAAGGCCAGGCAGCGAGAGCAGATGGCTGAGTTGGCCATGAGCATAGACAGAGGGAAGCTTGATCAGATCCCCATCACCCCTATTCAAGGCACCCCCTCATGGGCCAAGCCCCCTGAGGCAAGACAGCCCTCTGCTACCATCCTTGCCTCCACTAGGTATAGGCGTAGGGTTGTGGGAACATTAAGAGGTCAATAGCTCATGTGGGCCAGGGCTATTGATCCCTCTACCTTCCCAGGTTCTGGAAAGACCCAGAGCCTTCCAGGGCATGATCACTCCCACCGACAGTTCCCCCAGACCCAAAGGGGCATGGTTTCATGTCCAGTTGCCATTCTCCCAACCCCTGATCTATACCCCCTTCTCACTGCACACTGAATTAGCCCACAAGCCAGGAAAGAGGCCCTGGAAGAAATGGTCACCCAGAGCCCTTTGAGTCAGGGTCTGTCCTGTGCTTGCTGACACATGCTTCTACGGGTCCCTGAGGCATCAGCTGGCTTTCCTACCTGCTGCAAAGGAGGGGGCTGGGGATCTGCGCAGCATGGGAGCTTCCTGGGGGCCAGGATGCATTTACTCTCTTCTTTACTTCCCCTTCAGTAGTTAGGATGGGGCTCTCTACACAGTTGGGATGCACAGAGATCCTACTGGGTCTTGGGCTTATTATCAATACTACCCATGGACCAGCTGCATTTCAGCTCCCCAGGAAAAAGAGACCAGGCCTACCTGCAAGCTCTACTAAAGACTAGGACCCTACCTACCTGGTTCACCATCAAATCCAGGTCCTAGCACAGTGCCTGGCTTGCAGTAGGCGCCCCGTAAGATTTGTTAAACAAAGGAATGAATTGAATTTATTCTTCACTTTCATTGAATGAATGAAGTAGCAACTGGAAGTCATGTTTAACCAAACATAGTTGTTCTCTTGCCTATGGTTTGCTCTCTGAAGTTGGAGCTGATAATGAATAAAGAGGGGTTGGCGTGCCCCTTGTCCCAAGGCTAGGGAAAGGCTGCACAATCTCTCCAGGGCCTCCAGGTGACAGAAACTCAGACTACAAGAACACCAAGATAGAAGGCACCCTGGACAACCATAACCAAATTCCTCAGGCTCAGCCGAGGTGACTAAGGCCCAAAGAGGAGAAGAGACCTGCCCTAAGTCCCACAGTGAGTTGGTAGGGGAAGTAGGACTAGAACCCAGGATTCCTGACTCTCTGCCTGGAGCTCTTTCCACCCCTGTCAGGCCCAGACATGAGTCTAGGTTCCCTCCTAGTCAGGCAGGCCTTTTCTAGGACCTGGGCCCTGGCTGTCCCAAGCAGTGACAGCCTGGCCACCTGCTGGCCAGAATGCTTGCAATTGCCAGGGAAGTGGTAGGTTTGCAGTTTGTTTGGAATCAGGCAGCCTTGCACAACTGTGAGATCTGTAGGAAGTTGAGCAGGCCCCTCTCAACTGCACCCCTGCTCTGGGGACATAGGGCTGGCTGGCTGCAGGGCACACAGGGACAAGACACCAGGTCGGCAGGAGAAACCCAGGATCTGTTTATAGTGGGGATAGCTCCCCAGGCTCTGTCATCAGACCTCATGCAAGGTAGGATGTCATAGATAGCTGCTCAGGCAGTGATGCGAATGGTGGCTAAGGCCCTGGGCAGAGAGACCAGGCTCTGACCACTCCAGCCCCAAGTTACATCATTGGAATAAGCGCCGGCTCCAACCCTCTTCCGAACGGCACAATCTGACAGTTTCTAATACGGGCTCTCTCATTCTGTCCATAACTTTGCCATAAATATTAGATTGCTCCCATTCTACAGATAGGCCAACTGAGGCCTAGGTAGTTTCAGTGCCTTGCCAGAACTCCAACAGCGAGAAATCCAAGTCCAGGTCTGTCTTGGAAGCCTTCTCCCTCCCCAAAATTTTACATTTGAGTGGCTTGTGACACTGTCCAGTTCTTCCAGCAGCCTGCCTTCCCAGAGCTCCCTGTTAATAAAACTGCATGGAACCCACTGCCACGGGAAAGATGCATCAGACACTTATGTTACTGAATGGTGTCAGGCTGACAGAGCTGACCAGGTCATTCCCTTCCAGCAAAAATCTGCTATGGCTCTCCATCACCCACAGGATAGGGCCACAGCTCCCCAGCACACTGCTGCGATGTCACCCTTGCAGGCCTCTCCAGCCTCAGCCCACACTTCCCCTGCTTTGAACCTCAAGATCTAGCCCCTAGCAGGGGGCCTCTAAAGCGGCCCTCGCCATGCGGTGTCTAGCCTCCAGGCTTATGTGCAGGCTATGTCCTCTACCTGGACATCCCCAGCCCGCTCCCCACTTCTCTAATTTAAAACTCAGATAAAGTATGACCACCTCATGAAGACTTCCCTGCCTTCTATAGACCCCCTAAGACTGAATCAGGTCCCACTCCTGTCCCCTGTAATCCCTTGACATACTTGTACCATACTAGAGAAAAATGATCTGCTTCTGTGCTGTCCACTTGTCTATACATCCTTCCACTTCTGGCCTAGTGCTGTACTGGGTGCCCAGTGGGTGTTCAGAGAATGTTTGTTGAAGGAAGGAAGGAAGGAAGGAAGGAAGGAAGGAAGGAAGGAGGGAAGGAAGGAAGGAAATGAACAGATGCCCTTGGGAGGGAGCCTCTGGAGGCACGTGAGTGTCCAGGGGAGCTGCGTATGTCCCCTAACAGCTGGAGAAGCCCAGGAAATCCCTACCTCTCTGGAAACTCTGGGTTGCAACCAACAAGGTAGAATTGAACTGGGATAAACATAAAAACTTCCTGGCAGTATCTACTTCCTGTAGGATCGGTGACCAGGCGGCTCACAGCCCCGCTTAGAGAAATGGAGGGTCACCCCCAGCCCTCTGTGCATGAGGATCTGGAATCTCAGGACCAGCCAGAAAGAGTGTTGCCTCCAGGAGCTCCTGGGACATAGTCCAGTTCCGTCTCCACCTCTGAGCAGCACAATTCCTGAAGCTCCTGACCCACGGGGAGCAGGGAGGCCCAGAAATCTGTTCACTTTGAGAGAGAAGAATGGAAACATTCAATAAAGAAAGATTTATGGAACCTTCCCCAAGCATGACATATGGCAGTCAGCCCCAGAGGGGAGAGTTATCCTTTACAACCTCCCTGCCTTCAGTGAGGTCCTCAAGATGACTAAGGGCTTCAGCACCAGGATTCTTAACCAAGGAGCAGGTAGGAGAGAGAAATTTGCTGTCTGCAAAAGCATAATCAATATGGTAATACCCAGGACATGAAAACACACACACACCCAGTTGTTACAATATACCAACTGCAGACAAAGTTCTTAGCTGGTGAAACTATGCAGGGAGAGTGGGACAAAGCACAAGGCTGTGGTTTAAACAAAGCTGACTGTACTGCTGGAGCTGTGCTTTGCAGGATGACTGTTTATAGACAATTGGTGAGTTATTAATATTAATGGCTGTCGTGCATTGTTCCTTCCTTACCACCATATGAAGACAGCATTTTTAGATGCATTCTTTATCTTTGCCCCCCCGCCATGTCATGTATTAATTATGCTTTACTTTACACCTCTACTCTCAGAGCTAATCTTTTGTGTGCTTGCTGGAATTCTACCTTACCAATCATGTGAAAAGGCTTTGAGGTGGCTAGACAGGTAGGTTTCATGCGATTTTTGCAACAAAATGAGCAAAGTGTCTTTAAAAATGAGGCAGGAATTCTCTGTTGCTTCCTCACAAGGTCTCCTTGGGTCTTCTCTGAAAACATCCACGCATACCTTCCCTTCGAGATGCCCTTCACACCCACCTGCTTGCTGAACTCACCAGGCAGCATTATGAGTGTCTCCTGCAATCCTTTTTTAACTTGACAGGGCTTTTGAGGACAGGTCCCAAGAGCATGGCCCTTAAACTAGCACTGCAGAATCAGCAGGGGACTTTATTAAAAGTGCAGATTCCTGGGCAGCCCCTATCACCTTTCTGCTCTAGAATACCCAAGAGTGGGGCCCAGGAGTCAGCCTTTTTCACAAGCTCCTCAGTTGATTCTTCCGTGCACTCAATTTTGAGAACCTCTGGCCTAAAGCATGGCAGGTATTCAGGAAATATTTGCAGAATGAGCTGTTGGTGAATGAGTTTCAAGAGATGCCATGTAAACAAAAGCGCCATCTGCGGTGGAGTTGCTCAGGATCCCTCCTGGCCATAGAATTGGGCAACGCTGCCTCTGAGCCACTCATGGACCTTTCCTGAGCACCATGCTTTGTCCCCATGGGGGCTCAGGCTGCTGTTCCTTGTGACTCCTCAAGCCGAAGCTAAGACTGGGAGGGAGGAAGCGCCCCACTTTGCCCCAAGTAACTCCTGCAGGTGAGTACCCAGAGTAGGGTGGCCGGGGGATCAGCAAACTCTTTCCCCTTCCAACTGCAAACTGTATTCTCTGCCTGCTATGGCCAATTGGGCTAGGGTAAGCCCCTTCTGTGGCTTAGTCATAGGTTGAGTTTCAGTGCAAAACACACACCTACCCCTCAGTGTTCATTGGCCTCTAATTCTGGGTATAGACTACTCCATTTCTGGGTACAGTCTGATCCTTGATCCGGGATACAAACTGGCTCTTCAACCTAGGTATAGATTAGGGATTAGATTAATCCCTAATCCTAGGTATAGTCCTGGATTAGAGATCCATATTTCTGGTCCTGGGTACAGCTTGGTTCCTAAACTGGGATACAGACTAACCACCTACTTCTGGGTATGAACTTAACCCTGGTCCTGGGTATAGACTGACCCTTAGTCCTACCTAGTCAAAGTCTAATCCCTCTAACCCAGAAGACAGGCTGACACATAACCTTGGTCAGAGCCTGAGTCTAAACCCAGATCTCAGCCCCTTAATTCTAGCCACAGACTGGCCCAATCGTGCATAGATTGTCCATGACCCTGACCACAGACTGACCCAAAAGGAGATGGTCTAGGAGTGTATGAGGGAGGTGGAAATAGATGTCCTGCCAATGGAGGCCAGAGAGCTATGTCCACAAAAGGACAGGGTATGACCAGCCAGAGTTGCCAGAGTTTTGCCAGCTTGTGTCTTCCATCACAGAGCTGGGGAACTGATGCAAATCCGGGGTGCTAGAACCCTGTGGCTTTGGCCAGACACCCATCCTCTGCCTCCTTCTGTGCCTGCCTGGCTGCCCCTGCCCCGGGGCTCCCGCCTAGACCCCACCTCACCTGCTGGCTCACTGAGACACAGCCAAACATGAAAGGGAAGGTGATGGCCTGGCCGTAGGGCCCAGGAATGTGCAGGTATCATTAACAGCCTGGAGCGCTGTGGCCTGTCCACTCTCAACTGCCTACTGCCCACCCCTTCCTGGAATAAACCCCAGGCCACATACAGAGGGGGCAAGCCCAAGGTATGATACCAGTAGGGCCAAGTGGACTGTCCAGATGGGTAACTGGGGTCTTGCTTCCTCCAGGCTCCACATAGGGGCCCCAGGAGTTTGCATGAATGGGAATGGGAGGGCCAAGGCTGTTCATAGGCCGCTGTCTGGTCCACAAGACTCAACTGGCCCTCCGGAGGTTATCCCACTTTCCATCCAGGATTGAAGGAGATCCCATCTTGGGTCTAAAGGAATGTGGGTGGAGACTGCATCTTGTCATTCCAGTTCCACCCCATTCTGGCCATGGGAAGCATTTGTGGACTTCCATTCTATGGGAGAATCATAGCCTCATCCTTAAGGAATTCTCAATCTGAAAGGAAAACACGAACCCTGACCTCAGGGAGCTCCCAGTTTGACAGTGGAGACAGAGAGGCCCTGCATCAAGTCGAGAAACTACCCCCACTGCTCTCAAGCACACAGCAATGAACATATGTGTCCTTGGTGCTGCGGCAAGTAAGTAGGAAAGACTGAATGAAGTAGACAGAGAGGTCTAATCCAGGTGGTCTTCTTGGAGGAGATGACACTCATGTCTGGAGGAAGACTAAGCCCACATACACACCTGTTCTCTGGCCCTGTGACCACCCATGCCCCAGGAATGCTCAGGGCCCAGACTATTTCCCTTTCTCTGCCCAGTACCCAGTAGGCCGGAGGCCTGTGCTCGTTCCCTCGGGGAGTTGAGGAAGGGTGGGGGGTGGAACGGGCCTCCCAGGCATTCCTCCTGCATTCCTGGGGCCATGCCCTCCTCCCTCCCGGCCTCAGCCTGGCCATAAACTATTTCAGGCTTGCAAAATCTGGTCTGCTGCTCTCTTGCTCACAGCCCCCAGTGAGGCGAAGGCCTGGGTCCTGGCCAGAAAACCCGTAGCACCCACAGAGTCCAGAGGGTTCTGGTCAACTAGGACAGAGGAAACTGGGTGACCTCTCGGGCAAATGAACATGCAGGGGTTGGGGAGCAGAGAGGATGGAGACCGGCCCCTCCACAGGGCGGCAGCCACAGGGCCCCACTTCCCAGAGAATGTACCCTGGGAAAAGGGAGAAAGGCCTGGGAAGACAGGCCAGCTCGTGTTTGGGGGTCCAGCAGTGGGCTGAGGCATTCAGATTACTTCATATGAGACTCCCCGCCCTCCCGACACCAGGCCCCCATGCCCAGGTTCATGTTATCATCCCCAATTTACAGATGAGAAAATTAAGCCTCTGACGAAAGCTCTTCATGGGGCTTCTATAGTGTCTCCCCACTCTGCTCATATGCAGTGCAGGGACTGGAGTCCGGCCTTCTGCCCCTCTACACCAGCCCCCACTCTGCAGCCTACCCCAGATGTCAATGAAAGCCAGCGATCTTTCTCTCTCACCCCCACCTGCATGGCCTGCCCTAGACTCCCAGTGCTCAGAATCTCTGCAGTCTACCCCAGATGTCAATAAAAGCCAGCGATCTTTCTCTCTCACCCCCACCTGCATGGCCTGCCCTAGACTCCCAGTGCCCAGAGCCTCTGTAGTGCTCATTCACCCTCTCCTCCCAAGACTCCCCTCCAAGCCCCCACACCCTGCCTCCCAAATGAGTTTCTACCTTCCTCCCCCTTGCCGCCTCTCTGGTCACAAACTACTGTGTTCTCAGTGCTCTGGGGCCTTCCCTGGTTCTGCTCTGGGAGTGCATTGGAGAAGACTCTTAATTCTCATCCCTAGCTTCTCCTCCCCTGGGGTGAGCTTCCAGAGTCAGGGCCAGTGGGATCTGGGTGAGGCAATCTTCCCACCCCCAGGCAGCTGGGGCTCAGAAGAAAGGGCCTGAAGCTACCTGAGCCAGGGACCAGGGGCCAGGGGCCATGTCTGATACCTTTCTGCATCACCAGGGTCTGGAATGGAGAGGGCACATCAGAGAGGTGACCAGCAAATGAGTGAATGAATCCCACCATTTTGGGTTTTAGATGCTAACAATATGACAGTGAACACAATGTGAAAAAACAAGCACACTTCTCACCCCTGTGGAGCTTCATTCTAGTCAGGCAGAAGGAGAAGGAAATGTAAACATACAAGGCCAGGTACTGCTGTGAAGCAAAAAAAAAAAAAAAAAAAAAAAAAAAAAAAAAAAAAAAAAAAAAAAAAAAAAAAAAAAAAAAAAAAAAAAAAAAAACTGCGGGTACTGTGTGTGCAAAGGATAGGCACTGTGTGATGGGAAGGTGAGTATATTAAGTCAAAGAATGAATCTGGACAATGCTGGCCCAGGTCTGACCCTAGCTTTGCCACTGACAGTATACTCTGAAGCAAGTCATGCCTCCCCTCTGGACCTCACTTTCCTCATCTGTAAAATGAGACAGTGGACTGAAAGGTCATGGCGATCTGGCCTCAGCCTTGACCTTCCAGGATCCAACACATTTTGCCTCTGTGAATTTAATGGGGGGAATTATAGGCAGCTTAGAAATGGTTCTGAAGGAGACCCTCTCTGATCCAGCAATTCCCTGAGGTTCCAATTTTTCTGTTGATGTCACATAATGTGCATAGATTTGCACACTAGGCCCCCAAACTCCCAGGGAAGGCTTGTCTCAAAAATGTCAACAATTAGCACAAATGAGTTGACTTGTATTCAGGCTTCTTCCCAGAGCGAGGGGAGGAAGGTGAGGTCACCTCCAGCTACAAAGCAAGCATATTTCTTTGCCCTGAAGAGACAGAGAGAGGGGCCCTGCCTTGTCTCCCTCCCCCTGTGCCCTCCTACCCATTACCTCACCCCTGCTCAGACACCCCTGGCTGGGCTGCCCAACAAGTGCCAAGGGGGACCTCCTAAAAACTTACTCCTGCGTCACTTGATGACTTTGCCTAAGCCCCTGATGGGAGCTTCCTCACCCTGGCCTGCCCTGTTGGTGCCCAGAGCAGCAGCCTTCAGCGTTTTCAGCAGCCTGGGGGCCTCCGATTCCAGTCCTGCCACCTCAGCCCATACCAGGCCAATCTTAGAGGCTCCAACCTCTAATACTTCCCAAGATCAGTAAACACTGCAGCTTCTCCTCACAATGGCTGCCTGGTCATGATTTGCAAATCACACACTCACGTATACACTAACACACACACACACACAGAGGGGCTTGTGCACGCTTTCACACACACAGCATACTCAGGCACATACAAACACACACTGAGGTACACCGAAGACTCCCACACAGAACAAATGATCTGTGGGGAAAAGAAAATTCATGTTCATAGGGTGCTTTACTTACGCCCATCTTGTCTAATCCTCCCCACACCCTAGGTACAAATTTTAGCACTCCCATTCTGTAGAAGAGGAAACAGGCTGCCTGGGTCTGCTGATTCCTGTCCTTGTGAGCTCACTGCCCCACCTGCCCACTCTTGTGCACAAATAAAGGTGCTCTTACAGAAGTTCTGAGCTTGGTTCTGCTGCTGCCTCTCCAGGTAACTTTAGGTACAACTCTCCCCATCCCAAGGTCTCACCTTCCTCGTCTAGGTAATGGCAATCCTAATACCTCTCTTTTCTCTGCGTAGGCTTAAACCAGATGGCCTGTGACAAGCCCTTTCAATTCCTATGTCCCTGAGATGCCAAACTTGAGCCCCAGGTCACCCACCATGAACCTACCACCTGCACAAGGAACCTGGCCAGGAAACCCAGGATGAGGTTCTTACCTTGTCTTCCTATCAGGGTGGGTCTCAGAGGAGGCCAAACTGGGCAGAGCTCTCTCACTCCCATTGGCCCTCAGGTGCCACCCCCATTAGTGCTGACTTACAGCTTTGCACTGCTGCTGACATCAGCATCCATCTGTTTGTTGTGGGAAGAGAGGCTCCTAGGGAAACAGGTTTGCTAAATCTCAGCCAGGAAGGACCTCCCAGCTGGGCTGTTGGGGCAGGTTTGGTAAATACCCTCAAAAGGCACCTTTGGAAGCAGGAGCGGGTGATCAGAAAGCAATGCCTCCACCAAGCAACCCTCTCACCTCCCTAGCCACCCTCAATCATGATCAAATTCCCAACTCTGGATTTGGATTTTCCAGCTGGTTCCCTGAGCTACTCAGCCCATCATCCCAATAACCATCTTCCTACAACACCCATCTCCTGTACCACCATCCTGTCACCTCTAGCCATCAAAACCCCATCAGCCCCCACCTTCCTCCTCCTTCTTCATTCTCATCCTTACCATGAGCAGCACTCACCCATGCCAATTCAAAAGGTCACTATCTAATCCATGATCTATCACACATCCTGCCTAAATTCTTTATGGAGCAATAAACTTTGGCTGGAATGATACACAGACCACAAATCTGGGACCCAACGACCGTTCCAGGAGGCCATGATGCACTGTCTGTGGCTTAGTTGGTTTCCAGTGGGGTCTCTTCATATGGCATCTGCAAACACTCAAGAGATGCAGATGCTTCTCTTGCTTAATACCCATCCGGCCCAGGGTGGGCTGAGGGTGGTCCAGCTGGATGCAGCACTCTCTCTAATCTCTCTGAGCAAGCAGCATACCTGGCTTGTTTAAACACACACTTTTCCAGGTGCTGGAGAACAATTAAAAGTGATCACAGTAGATCCACTACCCTGATCAATCTTGCCTGTCTTAAGCTCAGATAAGTCTGTATAGGAACTTGTTTCCAAATCTGTCCTTCTGATGGTACATGTGCTGGACTTTTCCTTGCAGAGCCAGCTAAAGTCAATGAAGTTCACACCCCAAGCAAGAAAAGAGCCTGCCCTAGCCTTCACCTAACCTGGTGTGTCTGTGATTTGGCTAGAAATTGTTCAGGAGCATCTTAATTAGCATTCACTTGTGATGAGAAAGAAAAAAGGAAAGAAAAGAAAGCCCTCACTTCCGGTTCCAAATCTGAGTTGGAATGAAAAGATTGTTGGAATCCAGGATCTACCATACAACTGCTGAGCCTGTTTCTTCATCTGTAAAATGGGAGTGAGGATGTCTACCTCATAGGATTGATCTGAGGGTAAAGCATGTTAAAGAACTCTTAAGGACCTTTTGTCAGACCCAGCTTGACCACAAGATTGAGCTGAATCTGAATAAACATTCTAGAACATGGCCAGAAAAGCTACATTTACTGTCTTGTCTGACCTATGTCATTTGCAGAGTTCTTTTTACATGGGTCACTTCCAAAATCAAAATTAACATTATTACTGATGTTCAGTTCAAACAGTCTAGTGACTTCTGATTATTTCTCATGAAACCACGTATTTAGTTTTATACAGTCATGTACCACATAACAATGTTTCGGCCAACAATGAACTGCACACACAACGGTGGTCCTGGAAGATGATGATGCAGCCGAAAAATTCCTACTGCCTAGTGACAATGGAGTGCCATGCGTCACACACATGTTTGTGGGGATGCTGGTATAAACAAGCCACTGCATCACCAGTCACATAAAAGTATGGCATATACAATGATGTATAGTACATAATAATTGATAATGCTCATAAACCACTATGATATCGGTTTATATATTTACTATACCTTTTTATTGTTATTTTAGAGTATACTCCTCATGCTTTTTTATGTTAACTGTAAAACAGCCTCAGGCGGGCCCTTCAGGAGGTATCTAGAACAAGGCATCATCATCATAGGAGATGACAGCTCCATGCCTGTCACTGTCCCTGAAGACCTTCCGGTGGAGAAGACGTGGAGGTGGAAGACAGTAGATGTTAATGATCCTGACCCCAAACAGGCCTGGGCTCCTGTCTGTGTTTGTGTCTTCATTTTTCACACACAAAAAATTTTAAACTTAAAAACAGAAAAACAGCTTATGGAATAAGGATGTAAAGAAGAAAATATTTTTATACTGCTATACAATGTGTTTGTGTTTCAAGCTGCGTTTACAAGAGTCAAAAAGTTTTAAAATTTTTTAGGTTGATAGGGTAAAAAAGCTACATGAAGCTATGGTTAATTCACTACTGAAGAAAGAAATTTTTAAAATAAATGTAGTGTAGCCTAACCTCCACAGTGTTTATAGGGTCTATAGCTCTATACACTCACTCACTGACTCACCTAAAGCAACTTCCAGTCCTGCAAGCTCCATTCATGGTAAATGCCCTCTACAGGTATACCCTTTTTTATAATTTATACCATAGTTTTACTGTACCTTTTCTATGTTTACATATGTTTTGTATGTCAGACACGCAAATATTTACCATTGTGTTACAAGTGCCTTCAGTATGCAGTGGAGTAACATGCTGTAAAGGTTCATAACCTAGAAGCAATAGGCTATCCCATATAGCCAAGGTGTGTAGCAGGCTAGACCATCCAGGTTTGTGTAAGTGCACTCTATGATGTTTCGCGTGACGAAATTGCCCAGCAGTGAAGGCATTTCTCAGGATGTGTCCCGTCGTTAAGTGACGCGTGATTGTACTCTGACATCCTCTCCAGCTTTGATCTGTTTTCATTTTTATGATGTGCTGGAGGCAGAACATTGTATCTGCTCTTCCCTGTGTAAGTCTTGCCATGCCCTTTGGCCAAAGGCAACTCAAATATGGACTTCCTATTGTCACCATCAAGGTCACTATGATCTAAGTGTTTTTTTAGGGCTTGTGCAGGGAAGGAAGAAGATGCCCCTTGCCCTCTCTGCTCCCCATAGCATAAGAGAGAAGACACCGGCTGAGCCCCAGGAGGAGAGATCAAAGCTTTAGATCTGAAAGGGTGGCTCCAGACAGCAGCGTGAACATCTCCTGGGAACATGTTAGACATGAAGGTTCTCAGGCCGCATCCCACACCTGCTGGATCAAAAACTCTGATTTCTGCACTTGAGCACACATCACTCAAGTTTGAGAACCACTGCATTAAAGAACAGAAACCCTCGACCATAGCATGCAGGAACAGTGAAGCCATTAAGACAGCCAAGTCTGAGGAAGTCATTTTAGCATGGGAAAGAAAAGGAGGGCATTATCGGCGTGGGCCTGGAGGCCCCGACGCTCAGCACTCCTGAGAAGCACATGCCTGGCTGCTTCTCAGGCCTCCTCGCTGGCAGGCGTTCCCAGGCCCATGCTGAACTCGCCAGTGATGCCAGCGTTCCTAGCTGTGGTTTGGTACCAAGGTCTAGTGACTCCCCCACCTCCCGGCAGACCCAGCCCAGGGCCATTTCCCTAATACAGACCTAATCAGAGGGCCTGAGTTTGGAGTGCTGAAACATTGACTGTATAAGGGCCCCAACCCACTACCCCTTCCAGGATCTTCCCTGCCCACTCCCTGTGTGCCTAGGGCTTTCCCAGGAGTTGGAGCCACAGTGAAGGGACACAGAAGCCATAATTCTTGCCCTCTGACAGCCCAGCAAGCTGCTGGGGAGATGAACACTGAAGACCACCAGTTCCCAAGTCCTAAACCATGTTCCAGACATTGTGCTGAGCTCTTTGTGAACATTATAGGATTTATTGAGACAGTCACCCATGAAACAGATAGAAACCCAGAGCAGAGAATGGTCAGCACAGGAGAAATCTAACTGGCAGATGTACCATGAGCTCCTGAGAGCCGGGTAGTCAAGAAGTTTCCCAAAGGGAAGGAGGCCCATTGCTGCCTTACAGAGAGAGAATGTGGAGGCAACAAGTCCATCTCTGTCTCTACCTCTCTCTGTCTTTACCTCTCTGTCTCTTTCCTTCTATCCTTCCTTCTTCCCATACAATAGACCACTTCATAAATGAGCAACCTCTCCTATGCCAAACTATGATCTTGACATGAAACCCCTATTGAGGCCAGGCACAGTGGCTCATGGCTGGGTGCAGTGGCTCGTGCCTGTAATCCCAGTACTTTGGGAGGCCGAGGCAGGCAGATCATCTGAGGTCAGGAGTTCGAGATCAACCTGGCCAACATGATGAAACCTCGCCTCTACTAAAAATACAAAAAAAAAAAAAAATTAGCCAGGTGTGGTGGCAGACATCTGTAATCCCAGCTACTCAGGAGACTAAAGCAAGAGAATCACTTGAACCCGGGAGGCGGAGGTTGCAGTGAGCCGAGACTGCACCACTGCACTCCAGCCTGGGTGACAAGAGTGAAACACCATCTCAAAAACAAAAACAAAAAAAACGGCGAATGGATAAACAACTACTGTATATCCATACATTGGAATACCAGCCATCAATAAAGAGAAATAACCTACCAATACATGCTACAACATAGATGAATCTCAAAAGCGCCATTCTAATGAAAGAAGCCAAACAGAAGAGACTATACATTGTATACTTCTAATTATATAGACTTTCTGGAAAAGGCAAAATTACATAGAAAGAAAAGCAGATAGATTGGTAGCTGCCCGAGACTGGGAGCTGTGGTAGGGACCGACTACAAATGGTATGAGGAGAGCGTGCTGAGGGTAACTGAAGTGTTCTAAAACTAGATTGTGCTGATGGCTGCACAACTGTATAAATTTACTTAAATCATGAAATGTATGCCTAAAATGAGGATATGTTCTGCTATGTCAATTTCACCTTCATAAAGAGGCACTAACAATGAAAATAAGTAGTTGATGGAAGGGTAGACACATGAAAGTGACTATAACAAGATGTGGATGATGTGATTATATCATATGACGTGTTGATAGGGTGATCGCTGTACACTTTTTTCAACTTTTCTGTATGTTCAAAAGTTTTTATGATAAAATGTTGGGGAAATTTTAGGAAGCTCGAAGCAGGAAAGGGATCAAAGGATCTATGGTTTAGAAAGGCAATTTTGGCCACCAGGATGTTAAAGCGAAATCACTTGGCAGTGGTGTTGGTGAGCACGTGAAGAAGCTGGGATTGTCGTACGCTGCTGCTACAACCACCTTGGAAAACTGGCAGTGTCTACCCTATGACACAGTAATTTCATTCCTTGGTGTTTAGTAGAAATGTGTACACTTGCACACCACAAGGCAAAGATAAGAATGTTACAGCAGCATTATCCATCATAGCCCTCAGAGAGGAACAACACAAAGATAATCGGTGGAATGGATTAAGAATTGAATAGTCATACAACAGGACACGAATGAGAAGAAATGAACTGCATATATAACAGGGGTGAATTTCAAAATGGTAAGACAGAGAAACCGGAAACAATCGAGCACATGCAGTACGATTCCATTTACATAATGTTCCAAAGTCAAGCCACACTAACTCTCCGGAGTAGAAGGCAGAAGAATGCCTGCCTTTGATGGGAGTGACAGCTGGGAGGGGACACCAGGCAAGGGTTACAGGAAGCTGGCAATGCTCTCTTTTTTGGTCTAGATGATGTGTTGCAGGTAAAAGATCACTGCACTATGTACTCATGATTTGTGCACTTTCTGAGTGTGTTTTTAATTAGAGGGAAAAAAATGCATACTAAACAACTGGGGAAAGAAAGAAACCCGGCCGGGCACAGTGACTCATGTCTATAACCCCAGCATTTTGGGAGGCCAAGGCAGGAGGATCACTTGAGTTCAGGCATTCAAGACCAGCCTAAGCAACATAGGGAGACCCCGTCTCTAAAAACAAACAAACAAACAAAAATTTATTAGCTGGGTGTGGCCACACATCCCTGTAGCCCCAGTTTTGGGGGGACTGAGGTAGGGTGGTTGTTTGAGCCCAGGAGGTTGAGGCTGCAGTGAGCCATGATCACACCACTGCACTTCAGCCTGGGCGACAGAGTGAGACCCTGTCTCATAAAAGAGAAAAGAAAAGAAGCCTCTTTGACCTTCACTCAAGGACACCCTCGCCTTAAATGTGACCTCTGAGGGGCTTCTGGAGATGCAGCAAGTTTGCTTCCACCCCTCTGAGCAGCCTGGGGCAGTCTTGGGCTACACAAGGCAGAGTCCTTGGCATTTGTCAGACCTGCAAGGTCATAAGAGAGGAAAGAGGCATTGGAGGCTTTGATGCAGGATAGCCCAGGGAGCCCGCAAAAGTCCTAGAAAGTTTGGCAGCCACCCTAAATCAGGATGAATCACAAAAGATCATTCCAGCCCAGGCCTGCATGAGATCAGGGGTGAGCAAGCTGCGGGTGAACAGAAATTAAGAATTGGTGAGACACATCAGGCCGGCTCTCCTGCTCAAAGCTGCCACCTTCAAACAGCCCTCTCTCTGCCTTGTTATAGTTGTTTAAAGGGCTTTAATAAAAATACACTAAAATTAACTCAGTAGGAACTCTTTTTGTAAAAAGAATACTCACCTTTTTGATATATTTTGTGTTAGTGAGGTTTCCATTTTCAGATGGCAGGGCCTCTCAATACAGAATCTATCTTTTTTTTTTTTATAATCAACTCCAATTTTCCACGAAGGGAAGGCGGGGAGGCTGGTTTATAGGTTATCCATAGCAGGAAGTCTAATTCCAGGTAGAACAGTCAGGCTTTCCATGATCACAGCTAATTGAGTACTGGCATTGTCTGTGTGCCTTCGTAGGGGTGAGAAAATGTTAAAAATGTGATTAGAAATTGCAAACCCCTGGCTCAGGAATGAAATGGTGAAAAACAAGTACAACCTAAAGCATTATCAGATTTAACCAACAGTTTTGATGTGCTAACAGGCCCCAGAAGAGACTGCCACCAGCAACGTACAAACCTGTGAGCACCAGAATATTGAATCAACGTACTGAATGAATGAACAGCAGACCTTAGCAGAGACTTTCAGGAGACTTTTGCTGGCTGGAGACCTATAGACCGCATGGTGGGCTGGCTTCTCCCAACAAACACCTTGAGAGACCAAGTGATCCCCCAAGAAACTCCATAACAGACTTCTCTGCCCAAATAAATTTGAGAAATGCTATGCTCAAATGAAACACACACTATTGGTGAGGCTGAGGAAACAGGCTCAACCTCAGCTGGTGGCCAAGTGACTGGGACCACCCCTAAGGGGGGACAACCTGATGATATCTTTCAAAATTAAAAGCGCACATGGCCTTTGACTCAGCAATTCTACTCCCTGGAATTTTTCCTGTTGATACACTCCCACAAGGAGCAAATGACGTGTGGAGAAGGCTATTTATTTGCAGCATTGTTTATAATAATAAAAGCCTGGAAACAGCCCAGCTCTCTCAAAAAGGGTCTGGCAAAATAACCTCAGGAGCAGCAGTGAACATTTATTGAGTGCTTACTGCACACCAGGCACCATCCTAAGCCCTTTACGAGCTCTATCTTATTGAATCTCCACAAGATGCTTTCAGATAGATGATGCTATTATCTCTGGCTCACAAATGAGGAAACAGAGTCACTGAGACATTGAGTAACTGGCTCAACATTAAACAAATGGCTTGAATGAGAGCATTGTGCCTCCAAAGACTATGCTCTTAACCACCGTATTATACAATCTCTTCCAAATAAATATTTGAAACATCTGTTTGGTGGAATACACTGGAGTCATGAAAAAGAATGAGGCAGCTGTCTGAGCGCTCACACCAAATGGTCTCCAGATTATTGTTAAGTGAGAGATGAATGCTGCAGAACAGTGTGGAGAAAAATCATCATTTTTGCGGGAGGAAAACAGTTTATAAACATATATATATATATTAGACCAGCTTTAGAAGGATACACAGGAAACTGGTAACTCAGGGGCCTCCAAGAAAGGGACTGAGTAAGTGGCTAGAAGAAGTGATAGAAGAGAGGCTTATACTTCTGTCTGAATTTGTTTTTAACTATTTATTTTACTTTATTTTTGTAATGTACAGAAAAGTTGCAAAAATAAGAACTGCC
>NW_016107512.1:2464462-2566495 GCF_001604975.1 Cebus imitator | reverse complement strand
TGAGATGGAGTCTCAATCTGTCACCCAGGCTGGAGTGCAGCGGCGAAATCTCTGCTCACTGCAACCTCCACCTCCTGGGTTCAAGCGATTCTCCTGCCTCAGCCTCCCTAGTAGCTGGGACTACAGGTGCCCACCACGATGTCTGGCTAATTTTTGTATTTTTAGTAGAGACGGGGTTTCCCCATATTGGCCAGCCTGGTCTTGAACTCCGGATCTTTTGATCTGCCCACCTCAGCCCCCCAAAGTGCTGGGATTACAGGCGTGAGCCACCACACCTGGCCTAGATTCACTAATTCTTATTATGCTTGCATTTTTCGCTGTGTCCATATAATACCTCTTTATTTATTTTTGGAAACAGGGTCTCGCTCTGTCGCTCAGGCTGGAGTGCAATGGCACCATCTCAGCTCACGGCAACCTCTGCCTCCCAGGTTTAAGCCATTCTCATGCCTCAGCCTCCCCAGTAGCTGGGATTACGGTTGCATATCACCACTCCCGGATAATTTTTGTATTTTTAGTAGAGATGGGGTTTTACCATGTTGGCCAGGTTGGTCTCAAACTCCTGACCTCAAGTGATCTGCCTGCCTCAGCCTCCCAGTGTGCTGGGATTACAGGTATAAGCCTCCATGCCTGACCTAAAATTGATTATCTAAAAAGAAGACAATGTTAAACAAGTATTTTCTACTTCAGAAATTCTGGGAGATTGTAAGATGCTGGCTGTTCAAATCTCTCAGAAGCAAGCCAGCTGCATAGCATCTTCATAAAGTCTATCTTCAAACTCACCTACCTTCTGGAATAGATGCTTCCCAACCCAAAGGATGTGCCTGAGCCAAGGGTCTTAGAGAAGGGGCCCAAGGAAGCTTCCAGAACCATAAGGCCAGAGGCATGTGTGCCTTGCTCAGGGGTGGGTTAGGGCAGAGACAGGGCTGAGACAACCCATAGGGCTCATGCCTCCCAAGTGAGTTCTCTTTCTACTAGCTGCGGTGAGGACCACAGCAGAGAGGAAAGAGAGAGGCGTGCCAGGTGTGTGGACAATGCCAGCAAGCTCTCCCGGTCCTGCTGAGTCTCTTTTATTACCTGCTCAGGGCCTGGTGCCATGGGGCTTAGTGCCTGAGATGGACTGAGGTCTCTCACCCTGGGAGCCAGGCACTGGGGAAAAATCCAGCTATAAACACGCGGAGGACAGGGAGCAGGTCCCCTGCCATCGTTAAAGGCCTTGCCTCCCCTGAGCACTAGCAGCTGCTCAATCCCCCACTCCCGGCATAGCCCCTGGGGCTCTGCTGTCCCAAAATCATCTGTTCTGGCCTTTCTGGTGCTTTGCAGGGGTCATCAGGTCTGCACCACTTGCGTGTTATTTATTCCTTCCTGCTCCCACCCTCATCAGGGATCTCTGTGAGGGCTGGGGAACTTCGGCCTGGGGTTCCCTGAGGGCAGGGCCACATCTCCCCCTCACACTGGGGCTCCTCAAGTCAGGAACCTTAGAGAACAAGAGATTGGGCATGGTCCCCTCCTCCCATCCTCCCTTTTGATTCCAAGGCCAAGAGTCTATGCGGGTCGTCATTTCACACACCCCACATCTGGTCACATGTACCCGAAGCCCCTTCCTCCCTGAAGGAGAGGCTGAAGGCCAGCCGGTGGGGTCATTGAATAACAGCAGCCTGGCCACAGGATGATTCAGCACAGAGGCCTGCACGGCACTCCGACTTCGGTGGAGGACTCAGGACAGGACTCCTCAGAATCAAGGGACAGGAGACCCGAGGAGCCCGCCTGGGGTTGCTACATTGCAGCCCTGGCATATTTGGGCCTCTGCTGGCTGCCCTGGGCCCGGCCTCTGTGTCTGGACCTGAGTGCAGGTACCTGGCCAGGGTTCCAGCCTGGGTTGGGACAGGAGAGTCACCTGCCATGAAGAGCTCACTGTCAGGACTTAGACTGCCCTCAAGCAGGGTTGTGGCCCAGCAGGAGAGGGACCTGGGGCCAGGGAAGGGACCCCAGGGGCAACCTGGGGCTGGGGGGGGTCAACTTGGCAGTTCTTTTTCAGACCACTAGATGTCACTTCCATTTCAAAGGAACCCACTGGTTGGAATTTTCCCCAGTCAGGTCCCCATAGCCTTCAAGTCTTAAAGACACACAGGCTGCAAGAGAAAACTTCATTTTCCCCAGAGGACCGAGACACTGGAAACTCGGCCAGGAGCTGCCCCCAACCCTCAGCTGAAGCTTCCAGGAGCTCCATAACATCCCATCCCAACCTTGGAAAGAGCCAGAGGTGGTGGAACCCCATCTCCCCATCCCCCACCCATCCTACAGGTTAGTATGGGGATGGTATTTTCTGAAACGAACAAAAAAAATGCAAGACGTGATGAAATGAATGTGAGTGCATTTGAGGGGGACAATGTTTGAAACAGGGACATCTATGCCAAAGATCCTTTTCGGGGCCAAGAGAGTCCAGGTTCACCAGGGCCATGTTGTCTATCCAGGCTTCAGGCTACCCTCAGAAAGTTTGGGTATGGGGGCACTGAAGGGAAGTTCCAGGGATTTTGCTTTCTCCACTCCAGGCCCCAGTAGTCAGCCAACATCTCCTGGCTGGCTGGGGCTGCTTATTATAGAGTACAACCTCTGTGGGGTAAGTATAAAGATAACCCCATTTGAAAGATGAAGAAACAGAGGCATGGAGAGGGTTAAGTGAGAGAGTTCCCCCAGCCTCTTGCTGCTGTCCCGTCTCAGCTCCCCACAGAAATGGGGCATGGATTCAGCTGGTTGGTTTATAGGCAGCTCAGGCGGCTGCTTACAGACTCATTCTCTCTAGCTCATTTGTACTGGCCTTTTCCCAGTGGTTTTCAAACTTGGCTGCCCATTAGAATCACTTGGGGAGCTTTCAAAAATTCTGATGCATGGCTGGGCACAGTGGCTCACACCTGTAGTCCCAGCACTTTGGGAGGCCAAGGCCGGAAGATGGCGATGGCTTGAGCTCAGGAGTTTGAAACCAGCCTAGGCAATAGAGTGAGACCTTGTCTCTATTAAAAATTTAAAAATTAGCCACATATAGTGGCACACACCTATAGTCCCAGCTACTTGGGAGGCTGAGGTGGGAGGACTGAGCCCAAGAGGTGGAGGCTGTAGTGAACCATGATCATGCCACTGCACTCCAGCCTGGGAGACAGAACAAGACCTTGTCTAAAAAAAAAAAAGAAAAAATCTGATGCCCAGGTCACCCCCCATGCCAATTAATTCAGAATGCAGGAGGGCTGGAGTAAGAGTCAGGCATCAGTATGCTCTTGTAAATGTCCAGGTAATTCCAATGAGTGGCCGAGTCTTTGGACCATTATTTAACCACTCCCCGACCCCTACCCTCAGTCAACACTGAGGATTTACCTACAGGCCTGGCAGAGTGAGACTGGAAAGACTATATTGCTATTAATGATTATCTACTCATATTTCATAATACGATACCCAGAAACAAATACATACTGAAAGGCAGAAGGGCATGCACTGTTACTTTCCTGCAGAGGGAAGACTGATGGTCAGACAAGCAAAGCAACTCACCCAGCGTCACCCAGCCAATAAGTGAGTAGAACCAGGGCTAACACCCAAGTCTTTTTAGTTCTCAAACAAATGCTCCTGCCTCTTCTCCATTATGCCTCCGAGACAAGGTGAGCTGCTTCCAGGGCAGTTAGCATCACATACAGAAAACTGTTCCTGGTCAGTATCTGACCTCTAGCCCCAACCACTTACCGACGGCCAGTCATAACCACAGCTGACCCTTTATCTTGACCACAAGCTTGCTCTACCCTGGCTAGCACTTGACCCCTAACCCTGGCCACTGCTGGCCCCTAATTGAGACCACAGGATGTCCCTAACACCGGCCACGTTCAGGGTTCAGGCTACCCAGTCACCAAACCAGTGAGGACCTCTGTGTCGTGTCATAATTACTAATGATAATAAGCATGTGGGGGCTGTGTGCCAGGCGGGGTTTCAAGATGTCTTTATGAACTATCAGGTCAGGTCTAAAGGCTTCCCCAGAGTTTCTCTTTTTCTTGTACATGAGGCTTGCCCTTTCCTGCTCCAATCCTCTCTCTCTCTCTCTCTCTCACACACACACACACACACACACACGCACACACGCACGCCTCCCTGCTCCTGCAGTTCCACAGGCCTGGAATGCCCTTCCTCCTCCCCACACCCACTCTCCAGGATCCCCCTAAGACCTTCCTCCCATGGAAGCTTACAGGACCCCCAGGGTCTCACATTACCCAGGCTTACAGACCCCTTCAGTAGGTGTTGCCAGGCCCAAGAAATCAAAGAGTCACCTACCCCAGCATCTTCTCTCTTGTCTCACAAGGTTAGGAAGGTCAGGGCCACCCAGCGGGGGTGACAGTCAGATGTCAGGGGACACTCACCCACACAGGCACTCACATACGCACACACGCTCGCCAAGTGTGTTTATAGAGTTCTGGGCAACTGTAAACTTGGCTCGCTCCGGCTGCCCCTAGGAGAGGGAAAACCATAAACACCTCCTGCTCCCACCAGTTTCCCTTGACAAGGCGAGTCACCTCCCAGGACCTGGACACCCACCATTATAGGGAACTGGCTGTGCTCCTTAACTTTCTACACAGTGAGCAATGCCCAACCTCCCATCCCCAACACGGGAATCGCCCCAGGCCCCTGCCATGGCCCTCCTGAGTCTTTGCACCCCTGGGAATGCCTCATCCTTCTTTTCCCTCACCGCCCTCGAAGGCCCACTCTGTCTCACCTCTAAGACACTCCCACTGATCTCCTTACTATATACTGAGTACTTTCTGGAAGGGCCTTTAAGACAGAAAAAATAGTGCCTTTGGGATGAGACCTAACATTCACTCTTAGAAATCCATTCCTCTGGGTCAAGCATTGCTCTTTCCTCTGGAAGTGTTGTCTCACTGGGTCGCCGGATCTCTCTGTGACTGTGCCGAAGCAAAGGCAGCTGGTACACAGGTGGGCACCACCTGGAGCGTGAATCCTGGCTCTAAGCGTGGCACCACCTGCTTGGGAGGCGTACTCACTGAATGCACAGTGAGGAGCGGACTGAAAATCTCTAGGGTCCATCCAGGTCTAGTAATCAATGGTTTCTCTTTCCAGTCAAGGATTTTCATTGGGAAGTCACACAATTGATCTTGCTACTTTGAAATATTGCCATAAATTTAAAGTAGGCGAGAAGTCTTACTGACGCAGGCCTAAAGCATGATAAAATTAGATTAGCTGTAGGGAGGAACTTCCAAAACTGTGCATTACAAGGCATAGAGAATTGTAAAGCAAAATAAAAAAATATCTCTTCCGGCAATCTTTTAAAATGCAAGAAAGTTATTCCTCAAAGGCCAAGTCAGACTTTGTTGGATATTTGGGACCTTTTATTATTACTGAAAGGGTAGAGAGTGTGACCTTTCTTTAAGCCAGGAAGGGGTGGGGTGGGGGGGCTTGATGGAGTTCCCAGTGCCAAATGATAGAGAGCTGAATGGGCCCAGGGTCTCACCCCTACCTCCTCCATTGTCCCCCGTTCCCCTTAATGAAGGCTCAGACCAGAACAACCAATGAGGCTTGGAAAATCCGCCTGTTGTGTGAGGGGATTTTCCATAAATCTCCGTCATTCAGGCAGGGACAGCCCCGTGCCCTGTGGAGGGAGGGCTGCCTGGCTCCTGGGGACCCTTGTTAAGAACAGGTACTTTTTGGCCAGATCCCTGTTCCTCTGGGCCCCTTAGCCACCTGGGGGCTTTTATGGGGATGTAGTGAGGAAACCCACCCAGGCTTCTAGGAACCATCTCCTAGGAAAACGACCTTGGGCCCCTTCCAGGCTACAAGGGTGAGAAGATGGGCTCTGGCCCACCAATGGCATTGCAGTTTAGAGCGTTGTTTTGCATAAACCTGTTCACCACCCATTCAAGGCCTCCCTTGTGAAACATTAAAGACCTCGCCACGGAATATGGGAGTCACTAGCCATATGTGGCCACTTAAATATAAATTACCAGCCTAGACAACATGGTAAAATCCTGCCTCTATGAAAAAAAAAAATTTAAATTAGCCAGGCATGGTGGCGTGTGCCTGTAGTTCCAGCTACCTGGCAGGCTGAGGTGGGGGAGTGGCTTGAGCCTGGAAGGGCGAGGCTGCAGTGAGCTGAGATTGCACCACTGTACTCCAGCTTGGGCCACAGAGTGAGACCTTGTCTCATTCATAAATGAATAAATCTAAATTAGCTAAAATTGGGTTTTTAAATTCCAATAACTCAGAAGCACAGTGTAAGTGCTCAGTACCCGCGTGTGGCTAGTGGCCACTGTATTCCACGGTACAGCTCAAGAACATCTCCACCATCACAGAATGTTCTAGCAGACAGCTAGAACATCACATTCTGTGATGAGAGCTGGCACTAAACAGAGCAGCCTTCCATCAGCGCAGAAATGCAAGCACTGACAACAGGAATAGAAGGAGGCTTATGCTTATAACGGAGAAGGCTCCAGGGACTCAGGGAGCCCCAGTCTGAGGGGATGGCACAACCCTGTCCTCAGGGAGCACCCAGCCCAAAAAGGGTTAAATAATTCCTTGGTTGGAGCTTGTTTTCCTGAGCAGGTGAGGGGGATAGGGCCCAGCTGTCACTTAGCAGGCTCATTAGTGATGTCTGCTGGGGCCTTGCCCTCCCCAGGGGTAATTATTAACAGGCCTCAGGTGTGAGAGAGCATGCAGCCCAGGCCCCACCCTCCCATTCTGCTGACTTGGCCAGCTGGGCATCCTTGGTCAGGGCAGGAGGACCCCAGAGCCAAGAATTCCCAACTAGAGAGACAGCCCTGAGCTGCCTGAATAATGATGCCACTGAGACCTGGCTCTGTGGCCCCTGTTCCCCAGGGCTCCCACCCTGAGTTAAGCCTGCTCTGTGTTGGATAAGATGGACCGCCAACTAGGGGGCACAGCACTGACCAGGAAGGCTGCCAACCACCTCCCAATTAAACTGTTCAAAAATGGGGGGCCGTCCCTGCAGCCTCACTGGGGAAGGTCTAATCTCCCCAAACCTGGGTCAGGGCCCCTTGCTTTGTCAGCAGGAATTTTCCACATTTGCTGAGATTTCTGTTTGCCTTCTCCATTAGCTCAACAAGCGTGGCTGGAAAGATGACTGAGATAATTTGTGACTGACAGTAGCTCTGACCGAGGGGCCAGGGCAGGAGTGAGTGGCAGGGGCTGGAGTATGGCTGGACAGGCTGTGAGTCAGCCAGAAAGAGTGAGCGCAGGGCCTGCACCAGGCCTGGAAATCTCAGACCAGACAGGAGAAGTCCAGAGCAGACCCATTAGAGACAGACACAAAGGACAGAGAGAGAGCAAGGGATGCCTCCTGCCTCACACTCATGGAAACGGCTCCAAATGGAGGCCACCTCTACCAAAGAGGACTCAAGCCCTGGGGTGGGTCAATGAGCCTGAGAAGGGAAGAAGAAGCCTATTCCACAGCTGCAGACGGGGACCGCTCCCTAGCCCAAACCTGGCCTTCAAATGGCCTATGTTCACGTGGCACAACAAGCGATCAGGGATGCCACTAGAGAGAGAGCCCAACCTAAATGTCTTCCCAGTGGGGAGGGGGTAGAGGAGCGGGGTTTAGAACCTTCTTCCTGAAGCCTGTCCCAAGCTGACCTCAGCCATCACCCACTTCAGTGAGCTCCCAATTCTTTTGATTGTATACCTCTACCCACAGAAAATCTGTGACATATGCCCCTACATGTATATGATATATAATATGTGCTACCGTACTAATAAATTGTGTACCTTATAAAGGACAAAAGAAAGAAGTAAGGTTCCAATGCCTTCCCAAATATGGATGGGCCAGTCTTACCCACCCCAGTTTGGTGACTGTTGATTTACTTAAAGACTGCGGGTGACACATTGCTAACTAAGCTCACTAAATGAGCAAATCTTCCTGTGTTTGCAAATTCAACATCAGCCAGTCCTACCTGGTTTACAGTTAAGATTAGTTGCTATCTCAAAATTATTTTGAACTTGAGCTGACCCTCATGCTGGGATGGCGATGGTAGCAGAGCTGGCCATGTCAGCTGATAGTGGGCTCAGAGCACCCCCCACCTCACATGGTGACTTTGCCCATGTTGTTCCCTCGAAGTAGAATGTCCTACTGCCATTTTCACCGTGGCAATGATTTGCCTTCAAAACTCCACCCTTCTCCAGGAGTTCTTCCCTGAATTCCAGGCTGGTCAAGTGTCCCACCTCTAAACTCCCACAGCCCAATATGAAGACAGTACTGACGTTAAACGAAATGACACACAGTGGGTCCTCAAATAAAAAAATTCATTTATCATATGTAATTTCACTTAAAGTTGCAATTTTCAAGGACCTGTTGATGACGTTAAGTGAGGACATAATGTACCTCTATTCTGGAATGTACTGTGCCACCCTGAACCATGTGTTTAACCCTCTGCCTCCCCGACTTGATTGCAGAACTCCTGAAAGGCAAGAGATTGCTTTATTCATCTTTGTATCCTCAGCTGCCAGCATATGCAGACACGGATATATCCATCCATATCCACTCAGCACCCACCATTCCAACACTTTGAGCCCATTTGGTTTCCCATATGGGGCAGGTCAGAAGTGCCAGGGGGTTGATACCCCTTCCCTAGGATCCCTCAACCAATGGCGACAGGATTTCGTGGCTAATACCCCAGCTCCCTTGCCCCTGGGCGGATAGCTCTGAGATGAGTTACCCGGAGATCCCCAGCTGCCTCTGGCAGTCATCCACTCAATAGCAGGCACTCATTTTAGCGGCTTCTTTCCCTGCCCTGCCTCACTTCTCCACCCTCTTACTGGTGTTTCATGGAAACCTTCCAAAAAGTATGAACGCTCAAGTCCTTCTTTCAAAGGAGCAGCCCAAGACACTGACATGTAGTACATGATCAATGAATTCTATTAATGAGAGTCTGTTGAGCAACTTCTGTCCTGGCCATTGAGGGTCACGGAAGGAGAAAGCTCACTAGGCTGGAGCAGCTGGATTGAGCTGGGGCATTCAGGATGAGCAGGGTTAGAGCAGACAGGAATGGAGATGGAGTTCCCGGCAGACCGAAGGGCATGAGCAAAGGTGAGGAGGCTGGAGTGAAGTCTACCTATCTGGAGGGCAATGAGGAAGCACTGAGTGACACATCTTATCCCTGCACCAAAGGGTTTTCCCTTTTCCATGTCTAGTTCCCCAGGTTCCTCTTTTCCTGAGCCTCCCCAGGTCCAGCAGTTGGACTTGGGGCTTGGCATCTTGGGGGAAGGGCTTCTCAGAAATTCCATGCCCTGTCAGAGAAGCAAGCCCCTGTCCCCGCCCTTTGGAGCAATCCTCCTTGTAATCTTTCTGGAGACAGGCAAAGAGATTAGGCAGACTTCTGGGAAGGCCGATGCCTCCACCTGCCCCTTCTCCCCATGTCTGGAAAAGGGAATCAGAAAAAAGGAGTCAGGGATTGACCCGATTCCTTTGCTGATTATTACATGTAATTAAAAGCAGGCGGGAGACAAATCTGGGCATGCTGAGAGGGGGCCCTGTGTATTCACCCTGCCCTCTGGGGGTCTTGCCTGAGCCAGCAGCCATCCAGGCTGTGGGGGCAGCAGCCACAGCAACACCCATCCTGGGTATCCACACTTAGAGAGGCGTGTGGGCTTGTTTTGGGGCTGCAGGCCAAGCCCCCACTCCTTAGTGCTCAGCTGGAAGAGGTCTGCTGGCAGAGCACCCAGCATGGGCAGGCCTGGGAGTCTGATATCACCTGCCCAGCCTGGCTCTGCCATCTGCTTGTTGGGGAACCTCAGGTGAGTCCTCACTTTACCTGCAACCCAGTTCCCCCAGCTATGCAATAAAGGAGCTGAATACTAAGACTTGTTCAGCTCTAATGTTTTATGTTCTGAGTTTGAGAAGCTGCTTTTTTGCCCATGTCTTCAGCCCAGAGATTCTGGGATACTGACCTTGAGCCTCAAACTAAGCTACTCTGGGGTCCCAAGCTGGGGATGGGGGGCTATTGACTTCAGACTGGAAGCTAACCATAAATGTCACATTCCTCAATACACACACTCACTCTATCTCTCTCTCTCTCTCTGTCTCTCTCGAATTTACTATGCCTGTAACAAATCGTAAAGACTGACAGTTTACAAGGAAGGAAACCCAGAATTTAAACACAAAGGCAGGTTCCCAGGGGAGAGAATCCTACACGAAGCCTCCCTGGCCTTAGCAATGCCAGGCTGAGGGTTTAGGGTCAGGCGGCCTCTGGCCTCTCCTTAGAGGAATGAGTGTCAGGAAAGAGACTGGGGATTGCATGGAGCAAGAATGGGTTTACATAGAACAAATCATGTGAAATTAACCTTCTTTTCTCCTCCAACAGGGTCTCTGGTCTCTGAGGGACACCATGGAAATTGTGATTCCAGTGAGACCGAAAGGGATATAAGCACCTATTCATTCATTGGCGTTTCCCATCTTGTGATTCTTCCAATCCATTGGGTACAAACCTGGAAGAATGGAATGATCTTTAGTGAAGGAAGTTAGGTCTCGGGGAAAACTTCCCCAGGACCCCAGGGACCTGGCAACGTCCTGACAGATTGCCCTAAGTTGATGTACAGACACCACCCCACCCATCACAGGCAAGGAAAAACCAAAATGGTTTTTCCAGGTACCTTTAAATTTGGAGATGTCTTGGGAGGTTCCAGTCTCTCTCTGGCCAGTGGTCTACTGGTTAAATCAAATGAGGTCAGGTGCATGTCATCCTCAACAGCTTGGCCTTGGAAAATCCTTTGCTCCCCAATACAACACTGCATTCCCCACATCCCAACCAGACGCCTTGTACATAAAATCATGTCCTAATTAGAACTATATTAAGATACAATGTTTCACCTATCAGATTGGCAAAAATCCAAAAACAAATTGATAGCACACTTCGTGGGCCAGGCTGCAGGGAAATAATCACCTTCATGCATTGCTGGTGGAAGTTTAATTGTTACAAATTGTGGACAACAATTTGGCAAGAGAAACAATCCCACTTTAGTACGGGCAAAATGACGCACGTCCAAGATTATCGACTGCGGCATTGTTTGTGAAAGCTAAAGATGGAAATGACCTAACTCAAGGAAAACCTGGTTTAATACATGACAGATCAGCCACACAATGGAATACTACGCAGCTGTAAAAAAAAGAAAAAATAAATTCTTTTTGTACCATCAGTGAACATCCCCCAAGACGTGGAATTACCTCGAGTTACAGAGCCATGTGCAAAGTACACCTTCTATAGAGAAAAGAGAGACATATAAAAATGTATATTTTCTTCTTGTAAAAAAATAGAAAATTAAAAAATGATGCCTTCCCTCACAGAGGCAGAGTAAAAGGCTCAAGGGCCCTAGAAGGAACTTGCCCTGCCCACTTCTCCAGATTTGAATGGGGTGCAAACGAGGTAATGGAGGAAAGTCAAGAGCTCTAGACACTGTCAGGACCAAGGGGAAGGCATAGCGTGACCCTCTCTGGAATTAATGCTGTACCGAGGCCTCCACCCTCACCGCCTAGGGTTTCCTCGGTTCCAAGCTGCCCTCAGGAAATGAGTTTAAGCATACTACTCCCCCATGAGCGCGTTAGGGCCAATGGTCCTGGCCAATGAGAAAAGTGCAGGGGCGGGACTTAATCTGTAAGAGAAGCATTTGGTCTCCTGAAAGCAAATTCCTCTTAGGTGCCCCTTCAAAGAAAAACAAAAAAGCCTGCACACTGTTCACACTGCAAGTGATGATTTGGTTTCAGTAAGAGACATCACACTAACGTGTGTGCCCTCCATTTGAAACCGGTTTGTTTTCTTTGTAATTAAACTGCAAATTGATTCTCCTTTTTGAGTTGTATATCAGCTGCACATGAAAGTGTTTTGTATCTTGGTTGTATGTTTGCACAGATCTAAATGAATCTAATATTAAGGTAACACGGGGGCCCCTTGAGGATTCTTTCCCTTTAAGTGAGAACCTAGACGTTACTCATGGCTGAAATAAATCTATTTGATTACAAGTTTCTAGAAAGCCTGGGAAGTCTTTTTTCTTTTTTGAATCCTCTTGGGAATACAGCAGGCACCTAGGAAATGTTTGCTGATATAATTATCTAATTTAAGAAGAAGTTTAGGAGGGAAGCTGGTGAGGTCCTGCCCCCTGCCGCACTGGCTGCAGCTGGCAAGGAGGCAGGGGCTTCATCATGAGGCAGCAGATGGGACAGTACCCAGCTCCCAGGCTTGGCCTGCATCTCCCAGGCACCTGCCTGACTACACACCCTCTTCCCTCCTGGGGCCTCTGGTTTCCTGCCTGGGAATGAGGGTGGAAGCAGTGGCTGACCAAGGCAGACCACTGCCGATGTTGGGCGTGGTCTCCCAAGTTGATGGGAGCACGTTCCTGAGATAGGGGTGCGATGGCCGGAATGTAAGGGGCCAGAGGTAGTGATAGACCGCGCCAGTCCAAGAGCTGAGCAAATATTGACCCTCGGCAGGACAGCCTCTTAAAAACCCTCCACAGGATGCCTCTCGCTGTTCCCCTATCTCTAGCCACCCTCATGGTAGGGTGCCTCCAGCTGGATGGAGGTGGGGTAGGGGCTACTGACACTCCCTCAGGAGCAGCAGGGTGGCCTTACAGCTCCTGTAGTAGGGTTCTAGGTGCTTCCAGGCCTGGGTCTCACTGTTCTGTAGGCTTTCCAGCCTGGGTGTGAGTGGCACCTGGAATAGGATGTGGCCCTCCCTAGAGCCAGGCTGTCCTTTAAAATGCCCCAAGGAGGTCCTTGTCTCAGTTCATTCATTAAAAAAGAAACCATCAACAACTACATAGCAATCAACTGCCCTCTTAATTAACAAAAATAAAAATAAGTAACATTTATTAAGGGCTTTCTGGGGCAGGCACAGTGGCTCACACCTGTAATCCCAACACTTTGGGAAGCCGACACCAGAAGATTGCTTCAGGCCAGGAGTTCAAGACCAGCCTGGGCAACATAGTGAGACCTCATCTTTAAAAATTTTAGAGATTTTTTTTTAAATCTCTAAAATTTTAAAAATTAACTGAGTGTGGTGTTGTGTGCCTGTAGTTCGGGCTACTCAGGGGACTAAGGCAGGAATATCACATGAGCCAGGAGATGGAAGCTGCACTGAGCTATGACAGCACTGTACTCCAGCCTGGGCAACAGAGCCAGACCCTGTCTCTGAAAAAAAAAAAAAAAAAAGTCTTCTGTGGGCTGAGCACTGTACTCAATGCTTTACATGTATTCACTCATTTAATCCTCACAACCACCTTGAGAAATAGGTATCTTTCTTATCCCCATTTTACAGATGTGGAAATTGAGGCACAGGGAGAGCGAGAAATGCCAAACAGAGAAAAGTATCTCAAATCTGTTGTGTCATTCAGTCAGTGGATGTAGAAATGTGGAGATGGGAGATCCTTTGAGAAGGCTGGGTGCTGGCTTCCCTTTACAAATGGAGAGACGGAGACCTCCGTGAGGGAATGGCTTTTGCAAGATCACTCTGGGCTATAGAGCAAGGGTGCTGAGTCAAAGGTGCTGCTGACTGGCCCACATTCCTAAGGAGCTGACCAGCTGACCACTGACCCTTGGGGTTGCCTGAGGTCTCGTCTTGCAAGAATCCTAAATGCTTCATTTTCTTTTCCTGCAGGCCTTCTACTCTGGGCAAACACCCCAGCCCCTCCTCCACCCACCGGATATCTGTCTCCTTGCCACCTCACTCACTCTGACCTTGGCATTTTCCCACATCATCCCAGCAAATTGCTTTCTAGGTCCCATCATTGGGCCTTCTCCTGTGTTTCCTCAGTGTGTTTTGGAAAAACCTCTATGGGTCTCTATTACTCCACTTGGCCAATGAGGGCATTGGACTGGATGACCCAAGATCCCTCCCTCTCTAGCTGAGGGGCTGGGAATCACAGATGCTAGTTCTGTACTCTGTCCAGCATGGCTGCTCTCTCTACCTGGCCCTTGTTCAGACCCTGCAGGCAGCTGGGGTCCCCCTCTCACCTTCACAGCTAGGTTGGGAGGAGGTCAAGAATGGAGACAAGAAGACTGATGGGTGGGTGAGCTCAGAGGGTGGTATCCAAAAAGGGATTCATTTCTTTGCCACCTGTTTCCCAACCAGATCCCATCATTCCAGCCCCACACATTACTCCAACCTCTCAAGCCTGGTCTAGACCCCTAGGACCCCTCCTCTGCCAGTGGGGGAAGAAGAGGGAATGCAAGCTGGGGGAGTGGCAGGTACAGCCCTTCCCTGAGAGGGGGTGGTGACTGCAGGCCACTAGCTGCCCCTCAAGGGTGCTAAGGAGCCTGGCTGGAGCTAGGCCTCGGCCTTCCATCTCAGCTGAAGGCAGTGCCCTCTGCTCAGAAGGAAACACAGCGAGTGTGCCCAGCCTGCCCTGCCCTGGTATGCCCTTGCCTTCCCAGGTCAATGACTTTGTGAACCCCAAGAAGGGTTGAAGGCCTCACACTCATCCTCCTGCCTGTCTCCAGAGAGTCTCACTGGACGTGATCTCTGAGCAGGGAGAAGCTCCTGGGCTGTCCCTGCAGCCTCACTGCCGTGCATGGGCAAAGAGCAGGGCAGTCACCCAGAGCTCCACACAACCTGGCACACTGGCCCACCCTCAGCCCAGCCCAGCCCTCAGAGAGGCAGGTGTAGAGCGTGTGTCCTAGGGGGTTATCAAGGAAGCCAGCATGGGGATCCCCCAGCTCCTTAGGACGTGCGTTCCCTGGCTTCAGAAGAGGCTGAAGGCAAGGAAGGACACACAAACCCCTTCCAGGGACCAAGGACAAGCACTCCGGGGAAACAAGTGTTGACACACAGAAGAGGCTGGGAACTTAGGAGGCTTCCTGGGATGGGAAGGGAAGCCAGGCCCAGGGAGGAAGTAGATGCTTCAGAACACAGAGGAAATCCCTCCACTAATTTTACCTGACCCAGAGAAGTTGGGCTTGAGATCTCCCTCAGGGCAAAGCTATGCATCTCCCCTCAGAGTGAGGCCCCTTAAGGATGGAGCTGTGTCTCCTCTCAGACTGCAGCTCCCTGTGGGTGGAGCTGTGTCATCCTCAGACTAGGGCTCCCCAGGGATAGGGCTGCATCACCCCACTCCAGCTGGGGGTTGAGTGATAGAAGGAGGTGGTACTGGGAGTCAAAGAAGCTGAAAAAGACCAATTCCATGCCATGACCAGAAATCACATTTTTTGGTCATTTAAGTGGATTATCTTTATTGAAAATAAAATAAAACCCGTACATACATTCTGGATATCAAATCAATTTCAATAGGTGTTCAAGCTCATTTACTCTGAGAAACACATCTTCATCTACCAGTAAAAAACTAAACAATTGAAATTTCATCTCACTTCTTTTTCAAGTTAGGTAATAAATCCCCACAGTTTAAATATCAAAATAATTATCCTTGAGAATGCTCACTCCCAATGCCTCCCCACCTTCCCATCCCCTCCACCACATGTAATCACTTACATTAGTTTCTTATGTATTTTTTCAGGGTTTGTTTATGCAAATGCAAATAAACATTAGTGTTTTCCCCTCTAGGAGGAAACCTTCTGATTTTGCATGCAATCAAAATCCCAGCTTTGTGCCCAGGCTGTGATGCTGATGCCTTTGGCTCTCACGTCCCTCTCCTGGGCTGGGGTGAGGCCACAGCCCTGCTTGCTGTGAGAGGAGGAAGTGTATTTGACAGCCCAGCATCAGCAAGCACTCAGTGGCTTTCTTTTTCAAAGAAATATCTGAACCCAATCTTTTTCCTATTCCCTTAAGTTCGGCCGAGCTAGCTTGCTGGCAAGTGGATGTGGAGAGAAGAGCTCTTCAAGTGAAGAGGGTGGGTTGTGAGGCGGAGACTGTAAGAAGTGGGGTGAGGCCATTGCAAATGTGAGGCAAGTGGCACTCCTGAGGTCTGCGGGGTTCTGAGAATCTCCCTGCAAGGAATCCTGGTCCTGGGAACAAAAGTCATGCCCATGTTTTTCCCTGGCAGCTCAACCCCTGCAGCCTCAGTAGCCAGATTTAAAGCCCTATCTAAGGTACACAGAATTATCTCCCTTCCTCCCCGTGGGGGAGCCCAGGCCTCCTGGAGACCTGGCTCCCACTGCTTCGTTAATATTTACCGGAACTGGAAAACAGCGGGCACACACAGGCATGGGCTGCCTTCCCACACAGAAATGAACACTCAGCAGATCACCCCTGTGGGTCCCCACGAGCCCCTTCCACAGCCAGGCAGGCACCAGTTGGCATCGAGTCTCTGCACACCTACTGGCAGCCCTGGCTCCTTCATGCACAGGGGGGACCAGTGAGAAAGGTGACTGACCAAGACCCCACCATCCACACATGTGACTGTTGAGCGTTTGAAACATGGCTGGCACAAATCAAGACGTGCTCTGGTGTGGAATACATGCCACGTTGTGAAGAGTTTGCATGAAAAATAACGTGAATTATCTCAACAAGTTTTCATATATTGATTGCCTGTTGAAATGATAATATGTTGGATATAGTAGGTTAAATTAACCTGTAAGTATATGAAATAGACTATTAAAATTAAGTTCACTTTTGGATTTTACTTTTCGATGAGGCTTCTAGAAAAATTTTAAATAGAACTGTGGCTCATGGTATAGTTCTATGAGACAGCACTGACCCAGAGCGCTACAGAAAGTGCAGCTTGGAGGCTTCCCTTTCCCTTCTGCCGGACCCAGGATGTGCTCACTGCACCGGCCCCGGCCCCTAGAGCCTGTCCTATTCTCTGAGAACAGGAGCCAGATCTCCCTTCCCTCCTAATTTTCCCTGAGTGCCCAGACGTTTGGGAGCAGGGAGACGTGGCGATGTGGGAGCCAGCCAGCCAGCCATGCTCTCTGCCACGTCAGTGACATGGTAGCCCAGGGAAGGCCAAGCCCCCAGCCCTGTGGCCACCATTATAAGCGTCCTCTGTACTGATTAATGATCATATTAGAAGTTTCTCATTTCCTTCAGGTGGCCTTTAGAGGAGACATTGTTTCCTCGAGACTTAAGATTCAGGCACTCAACAAGGTATAGATTAGAACACACCTGGGCTGGAAATGGCTTGGAATACTCATGGATATAAAATAAATAAAAGTAGGAAAAGGCATAGCACAATGTCCATCTCCTTCCGTCTTCTACTCACTCAGCCTTGTTTCATCATGTTTTATTGTTTTTGTAGAGATGGGGGTCTCGCTATGTTGCCCAGACTAGTGTTGAACTCCTAGCCTCAAGCGGTCCTCCCCCTTTGGCCTCCCAAAGTGCTAGGATTACACCTGGCCAGGATTCCACCATTTTAGACACACAACCCACCTAGGTCTCTTCCTCCTAGAAGTGCTCTTCTTGCAATGGAAGTTCCCCCAAGTCCATTCTTTTCCAAGCTCAACATTCTAGTTCTTTACCCATTTCTCACAAAGGCTCCTTTACAATTATGTAACTCCCCGTGTGCTCCTGGAACAGACTCCACTGTGTCTCCCACCTTACCCTTCCCTCGCCCAACCCAGTTCCCCCGCTGCTGAGCCCAGGGGGCCAACTGCCTCCCTCATTCTGAATATGAAATGTCCATTAACCCACCCTATACTTGCCTTGCTCTTCAGATTACTACACATCATTGCTGACACACAGGGAGCTAAGAAGTCTCTAACTCTTTTGCACTACGCACTTTTACCCTTTCTCATTTACATAGTTGGCATTTGGCACCTGGAAATGTCACCTGGTGTCACTGTCCTGTATCCTTATATCACAGCCACCTGTCACAGTTCTTCTGGGTCCTGATTCTCTCACTGATGGCTCAGTTTTCCTCCCAGGGGGATCAGCATCATATCTAGGCCCTCATTGGAATCATTAGCTAGGGGTGGGTCAAGTGCCCCCCCCCACTCTTGTAAAGTGCTCTGGTCAAGGTACCAGTCCTACGCTCAATCCTCACTCCTTATCCCACTTGGCCTCTTGGCACAATTTGTCATATCTGGCTACCCCCTCTTATGTAAAGGCTTTTTGTTCACTTGATTTTCAAGTCATCACACTCTCTGGTTTTCCTCCTTTCTCCCTGGACACTCCTCCTTAGCCTCCCCTGCTGGCTCTTTCCAGCTTCCCAACCCTTCAACACCGGGATGCCCCATGGCTTGTCCTGGGACCCTGGTCTTCCTTGTTTTCACTTACTCTCTTTTCACACTCTCAGCAAAAATATAGAGGAAAAGACCCTCTCAGACATGCAAAAATGGCCACAAATTTAGAAATCTGACAATATCTATAAATGTTAAACACACGTATATTCTTTGGCTCAACAATTTCACCTCTGAGTATTGATTCTATAGAAACACATACAGATCACATGTCTCAACCAATGTGGGAAGTGACATATAGACCTGTTGAGAACACCCTGTATGTCAGCAATGGTATGTTATTCACTGTGGAAATCTTGGTAAGAGACAAAGACTGGAGACTTTTGGAGGCTGGTTGAATCCATGATGAGGCATCTACACCACGGTGCTCCACCAGCATGAAAAGAAGGAGGCAGCTTCGCACGCACTGCTACGTAAAAATCTTCAAGACACATTGTTAGAGGAAAGGAAAGTTCGAGTTTTTAAATGGTGAGGAAAATATGCTACAGTTTGTCTTTTTAAAAGGATAGGTAGGTAGGTAGGTAGGTAGGTGGATAAATTAGATAGATGATTGATAGATAGATAGATAGATGATTGAAGAGAGAGAGAGAGAGAGAGAATATTCACATAGAGGAGGAACTGGTTGGTTAAGAGTGAAGGGTGATAGGGAGACTTTTCATAGTATACCTTTTGCACTTCTTGAATTTGATTCAATGGGCATTTCTTATTTATTGCTCAACACTCTTTTTTTCAATTGGCTTCACACAACTAGTTGTGAGGAGCCCATGCTGGCTCCTGGCGACCCCCTTCCTATTCTATTGTCTTTTTTTTTTCTTTCAATTTCTGATGTACCATAAAAAATATTACAAAGGATAAAATGAAGAGGTTCATAAGGCAAGATATGGGGGAAGGGGCACGGAGCTTCCACGCCTTCCCTGGGCTCACCACGCTCCAGGAACCTTGTGTTCAGCTATCCTGCGGTTCTCCCAATACTGTCCTTTGGTGGTTTTATGGAGGCTTCATTATGTAGTCATGATTGACAACGGAGAAATGTGACTGGGCAAAAAGACTACAATCTCACACTAACGTACGGAGTAGGAAACCCAGCAAGGCCTGTCTGTTCAGATTCTTCTTGGCCTCTCGGCAGCATTCCTTCCTCCAGAATATGGGGCAGGACCCTCCCTGGAATAAGGATCTTTTCACCCACAATCAGATTAGAGTCCTGCCTTGGGCAGGTAAAATGGGGACAGGAGAAGGTTAGGGAGCAAGATTCTGTAAGCACCCCAACATTATGACAACCATGTATCAGAGGCTACGCCTATATCAAGATTGTATCAAGATCTATGGGAATTATGAGCCAGGAATTGTGGACAAAAACCTACACACACACACACACACACACACACACACACACACACACACACTCATAATATCCCAGGCCATCCCCTTGTTTTCAAACATGGATCCTTCACATCAAAAGTATATACAACACAAAACATCCTGCCACATCTGCTCAGTTCCAGGAATTAGTTTTAATTTAAAACAAGAAACATGTGGACACATTTTGAGAATCCCATTCAGTCATTAGTCATCAGTCCACGCCATCATTATAAAGTATGAATATGACTGCCGGGGAGGTCACTCAGACTTGTAAGCTTCCTTTCAGTCTCATCAGGTTCCAAAAGCAGGAGTGGTCTCGGCAAACGTAGTTTTCACCTTTGGGGCATCTGTTAAGCAATTGAGCCGAGCAATAATGGTGTCATTTGCTCTGAACCTCTGTTAAGGTGTTAATGTAACATTGGACTTGCCTCCATTTATAACCCTTTACCCTCAGCTACTGTTTCTCCTTCTCTCCATTAATGTCCAAATTTTTCACCTTTGGAAGGGACATTAGAATCACCACCGTGCTGGTCTAGTTTGCAGGCAGCAATACAAGTCTAGCAAATACCTCCTCCTCAGTTCACTCCCATTCAGACAGGGTAAAGTCACATACGTGCAGAACTAGTGAGCTATTTTTACTGCCAGGCAATATAGCTGCACTCACCCTTAACCCCATTTTGCTACATGGGGTAAAGGCACAGCCATCCCCCATTGGGCCCTTAAGAATTTTGACCTAAGGTTTAAAAGTATAGTGACAGTTTCTTGCTTAGAAATCATCCCTGCTTCCAGCACTTGTCGTTGCAGCCCTAGTTCTAGAACCACTGCATCAAGTAGGGGGAAAAAATTTTTTTGAGGTCATTAGGGGAAGAAAAGATATATATAGTCTTTATACCAGTGTACTCCTCCCTTGGCAAGAATTGCATAGTCATACCAGCATCCTCCCTACCCCGTCTTCCCCAGATCAACCAGAAAAACAGAGCAAAACCCAGTGGGGATGCTCCTTCAGTCCCACTCATGTTGAGGTGAGCATGCACTTGTGAAGGCGTGTAAGCCAGTCCTGCGTGCTTTCATCTCAACTTTGTCTTAGAAAACAAATTTTTATTTTTATTTCATTTATTTATTTACTTTTGAGACAAAGTCTCACTCTGTCACCCAGGCTGGAGTGCAGTGGTGCGATCTCGGCTCACTGCAGCCTCCACCTCCTGGGTTCAAGCGATTCTCCTGCCTCCTCCTTTAGGGTGAGTAGCTGGGATTACAGGTGGGTGCCACTATGCCCAGCTAATTTTCGTGTGTGTGTGTGTGTGTGTGTGTATTTTTAGTAGAGACAGGGTTTTGCCATGTTGGCCAGGCTGGTCTCGAACTCCTGACCTAAGCATTCCACCCGCATCAGCCTTCCAAAGTACTGGAATTACAGGTGCGAGCCACCACACCCAGCCAGACAACTAACGTTTTAATTGTCCGTTCCACTTCTCTATCAAAGTCTTACTCTGAAGAGGGTAGCTGTCTGCTCATTGCTGGATATTATGGGCTGTACACTGTGTTCCTTGGTCTGAAAAAAGGATGGCTGGCCATCCAAATCCATGCAATAGTTTCTGTTCTGGTTTTTTTTAATGGCATTCTGAAAATTTTCATCTTCCGCCGGGTAAGCAAAGCTTACTCCAGAGCCAATGTCTACTTCTGTCAAGACCCACGAGTGTCAAGACCTCAGGGTACCACTCACTTACCAGCCTTCTTTAGGGCCTCCCCACAAGGGAAACGGCCACGTGGCCATTGGCAGTCTCTGGCTCTCTTACTGACAAACACAACAGTCTTATTAGCATTTTGTGCCTGAGAGGGTGCAAGAGGAACATGTCTAGATTCAGCCATTCTCTGCACCCCCGTCTTTGTTCATTTCAGGGACCCAGGTGAACACCTCAAAGAAAAAATATATACAGTCTTTATACCAGTGTACTCCTCCCTTGGCGAGAATTGCAAAGGAATAGAGATATCTACTTGTGAATTCCAGTCACCTTCCGAACGTGGAAAGGGGCTTTCTTAGTGGGCGTTGACGTTCTACTTTAAGCCACCCTTCAGATTTCCACAGGGCCATGCCCCATAACGGCATTTCTTCAACAGGCCGGGTTTCTATTGCCCTTCTGCCTAACCCTCTGGCCAGGCCATTGGCCGATGCCCATGAGTCAGTCAAAACCTAAACACAGGGGCTTCCAGCACCGTTCAGTTCTTCCACCGCTGTTGGGGAAGCAGCGTGTGATTCAGCCTTCCTAACAGGAGGTTGTCCATTTACCATGGAAACGCCATCCACAAACCAAGCAGTTGCTTGCTGGTCTGTTGAGAGCACTGTAGCATCCAGCAGCTCCTCACACAGATCCAGTCAGTCCTGGGGGTAATGAAGCTCCCTGCTCATACCTCCTCCTCACATTCCTCAGGTTCCATGATTCTGTATAAGCCATGTCCATTTTATTATGAAACCCTCCTGGGCACGGCTGTCCTCATTAGAGTGATTTTCTGACATCACCCAAGACAGTATGGGTATTTCAGGTGTCGAGATCAGTTTATGACCTTCAGGCATAGGGTACCAAGGATACAACAAACAGATGTGTAAGACAAGATATGGAGGAAGGACGCAGAGCTTCCATGCCCTCCCTGGGTGCGCCTCCTTCCAGGAATAGCCATGTTTTCAGCTATCCGGAAGCTTCCCACGTCCTTTTCTAATGCTCATTAACCATTCCTTCCATAATCTACAAGGATCCTTGCCCAGGACTCTTTAAAACTCAGAACCATGTTTTCCCTTCTCCAGGCCCCTGTACTCTTGGCTTTCTCAGGTGAGATAAAGTGGCCCCAGCAGTCTCGTTCACAAGCTTCCTTCGTGCCCGAAATGCTGTTTTATGGGGAGATGCCCTTTGAACAGCAGCGGTCAGGAAAGGGATCATCCCACCTGCAGGACTCCCTGGGCCTCTGTTTCTTCTACTGCTGCCCTCTGGGTCTGCAGGCTGCTGTCCCGCAGAGGGGGCAGCCAGGAGCCCTGCTCTTCCTACACTCCCCACCCGTGCTGTGCCATCAGGCCCAACCGCAGCCTCTGGCTCCCTTGATCTTGACTGGCTCTAATCATAGCTAAACAAGACTGGGTTGCCCCTAGCATCTTTCACAAACCTCTACCTATTTTTATCTGCCAGAAACCCTCTTTACAGACCTGTGGTTCTGTCTCATATCTGTCCTTCCCTTCTTTGTTCAAGCCTTCTTAACACAGCAATTTGGCAAAGCGCTCTCCTGCCACATACTGATTTCTGTGGCTCCCCTCTTCCTTCATTGCTGGGACCCATGCTGCCCTGTGTGGGATTGCACAATGTCATGTACATTTTTGAGAGCTTCCCAGCCCTCTTGAGACATCTGTCCCTCCCAGAGATTCTTGGCATGGAACCGTGCCTATCTTTTTGCTGAAATATTGGCAGTCTGACTTTGACAGTCTGCTCCAGGCCCTCCGCAGCTCTCATCTGAATGGCTGCAGGAACCTCCTCGCTGGTCTCCCTGCTGCCATCTGAGCCTCTCACGGCCTCTCCCACCCACCCAGTCTCTGCACCAGTATTGAGTAATCTTTCTAAAGTGCACAGCCAGCCCTGCCCCTGCGCTGCTGGAAGCCAGGATAAATTGATTGGACAAGGTTGACAGCATGACTTTCAAAGCCCACCATTGCATGGTTTCTGCACCCTTTCCACCTGCACCTCCTCTCCTCTCTCTCTCTCTCTCTCTCTCTCATATCTCTCTATATATATCCCTTAACTAAATATCTAATTGTGCTCACTTCCCTGGACATACTATGTTTTTTTGTGTGTTTTTTTTGTTTTTTTTTGTTTTTTTTTGAGTCGGAGTTTTGCTCTTGTTACCCAGGCTGGAGTGCAATGGCGCGATCTCGGCTCACCGCAACCTCCGCCTCCTGGGTTCAGGCAATTCTCCTGCCTCAGCCTCCTGAGTAGCTGGGATTACAGGCACGTGCCACCAGGACCAGCTGATTTTTTGTATTTTTAGTAGAGACGGGGTTTCACCATGTTGACCAGGATGGTCTCGATCTCTTGACTTCGTGATCCACCCGCCTTGGCCTCCCAAAGTGCTGGGATTACAGGCGTGAGCCACCGCGCCCGGCCCATACTATGTTATTTCACTTGTCTGTCTCTGCTTCTGCTCCTGCTGCCAATCTACCTAGGATGATGTTCCAACTGTTCTTGATACGGCTGCTCTAGACCTCACTCAGGGGCCACCTTTTCCAGGAACCCTTCCCTGAGCCCCTAAGTTAGACCAACTCTGCTTCTCTGGTTTCTCTTTGTATCCTGGGTCTATCCTAGCTCTTACCACACAAAGCAGGCACTGCTCATCCTACCTAACAGCCATTCTGCTCCACCCCGTCTTCTTTGCCACCAGAACCTCAGCTTTTCAGGTGACAATGTATCCAGGCCCAGGGGATGAGTCAAACTTCATCTAAGACATCACCAGCATCCTGTTCCCATTTGCTAGTCTCTCAGTTTCCCAGCCTCCCTGAAGCATTTCCTCTCAGTTCTGCCCAATGACACATGAGAGGTCGTTTTCAGAGGTTTCTGGGAAACATGTTTCTTCCCTGATAAAAATAGAGCCCCTTTCTCTCCTCGGCCTTTTTCTTTTCTGCCTTGAAGATAATCATAGGAGTCACCATAGCAGCCATCCTATGACCAGGAGGCAACGAGTATGCAGACAAAAATGAACACGTTGAGAATGGCAGAGCAGAAAGTTAGCAAAAGCCTGAGTTTTGATATCATCATCGATGTCATCCTTTCACCAAAGCTGGAAACCCCTGCCTCTAGACTGCCGGCGACATGAAATTGATCAATGTCTTCATTGCTCAAGCCACTGTTTGTTGGGTATTCTGTTGCTTGATACCAAATATATTCCCAGTTGGTGTGCCTGTCGTAAAAATGATCTTGGTGTCTGCCTCCATGACCAGACTCCTTGAAGGCAGGAATGGTGTCTTATTTTTCTTAGTATTCCCAGAGCCTAACACGATGACTCAATAAATGATGGTTCCAGGGAATTAAGCGGACAACTTTCCTTCCCCGATGATTACAAATAACAGAACAGGTTCACTTTACATTTTTTATTATTTATTTATTTAATATTTTATTTATTTATTTATTTATTTATTTATTTGGGGTCTCACTGTGTTGCCCAGCCTGGACTTGAACTCCTGGGCTTAAGTGGTTCTCCCACCTCTGCCTCCTGAGTAACTGGGACTACAGGTGCACTCCATCAAGACCAGTTGGTTGCCTTTAGCCCAGGTTTGCCCTGTCACTGCCACTCTGCCGACCAGTCCCTCCTTCCTTCATTCATCTCCCCCACCCTCTGAGGGATTAAATGGTCCCCAGAACCAGTTGAGAACAAGGCGGAGGCTCTGTCCTGGCAAGTCCTCACAGGTGAGGTCCCCACCCGCTGTGTTGCCTGAGGCCAAGTGGGCATCGAGAAAGCGCCATCCACATCCTCCTGCTGCCTCCACAGCTGGAGGACAGGTCCCAACCTGGCCCTGATATCTGGATTCAGATTTCTGCTGTTCCGGAAAAACTCACCTTCACTCTCTTTAGGAATGGCACTTCCTTGAAGCCAAAAAGTTGGCCTTCAGAACAGCCCCAAGGCCTAGGCAAGTACAGACACCTGATTAACAAAGAGGCCATCTGGGTCAGCCACCCCCACTCCACCCTTCCTACCTACTGCCCTTCCTGAGCTTGGCTTGGGCAAATGTTCAGTTCCAGAATGAACTACCACCCTGTGCCCTAGGTCTGCTCCTTAAATATAGATCTAAGTATTTAAGCTACAAAATACACTTTCAAAACCTAATCAATGTTGAACACTTCAAGACTGTTAGCATTTCATATCGATTACTGGGGACTCCAAATATGTGTACTCAATACTGAATGCAGAACTCAGCTTCTCATAAAACTTCCCAGGAAGTGTCACCTAAGGACAGCTCTCTACCTCACCCACATTGACATTTGGTAACTGGCCTCACCTAGGGACACACCCCAACACCCCTCAGTCCCCCTGTGAAGCCTGCAGACAGAGGTCCACCTCATGGAGGGCTCCAGCCATGTGCTCTCCAACGTGCCCCCCCATTTCTGCTCCCACCAGCCAAATCAAGCACGTCCCAAGAGCCATAATTGCTGTCCCCAAACCTGCTTACCAGTTGTGCTTGTTATTGTACCTATGTAGTTTAATAAAATATGACACAAAACGGGCCGGGCGCGGTGGCTCAAGCCTGTAATCCCAGCACTTTGGGAGGCCGAGGCGGGTGGATCACGAGGTCAAGAGATCGAGACCATCCTGGTCAACATGGTGAAACCCTGTCTCTACTAAAACTACAAAAAATTAGCTGGGCATGGTGGCACGTGCCTGTAATCCCAGCTACTCAGGAGGCTGAGGCAGGAGAATTGCCTGAACCCAGGAGGCGGAGGTTGCGGTGAGCCGAGATCGCGCCATTGCACTCCAGCCTGGGTAACAAGAGCGAAACTCCGTCTCAAAAAAAAAAGAAAAAAAAAAAATATGACACAAAACAATGAAATATGATGTGAAAAGTAAGTTGTCTTCTTAAAAATCCACGTTGAACTCTTTGGAAGAGTTTGGTAACAAAAAAAGAAAAAAAAAAAATATGACACAAAACAATGAAATATGATGTGAAAAGTAAGTTGTCTTCTTAAAAATCCACGTTGAACTCTTTGGAAGAGTTTGGTAACAGGAAACAGCTGAAAAAATTGCCATTGAATGAGGCATAGAAGAGACAGTCTAATAAAGAATGGTGCTGGCAGGTGGGGTGGAGGGTCCGTTCTGGAAGGAATCTGCCCTTGATTGGTTCTTAAGAGCCAGGAAGTTCTCACTCTAAATAAACCAAAACCAGAACCCAAAGACGCGAGTGTCATGAGTTGCTTTATGCCAGAAGACTATCCAGGTCACAGGAAGGCCTGTGCCCGGGGGAAGGCTTCATTCATACATCAAAATGCTGGCACATGTTAGCACATCCATAGATCTCCAATTAAAATGCAATCTTTACATTGTGTAGGTTTTCTTCTTTTATGATCCTTTGTCAAACCAACCAACTACAAGCCTTGTTGGTATTGGATAGAAGGACCTCACTGCACCAACTGTAAGTCCTGCAGCAAAGGCTTTATCACTGAGCCCCTGTTTCCTTGTGGATTTTCATCTGCCCCACCTCAGAGGACCATGAAGACTACCGGGAGAGCGAAGCAGCCAGTAAAGTGCCTGTGGTTAGCAAGCATCAATTCTCTATTCCCATAAATGGTCTCAGCATCCAGCCAATTAAGCAAGTCAGAAATCTCAGAATCATCCCCAGCAGCTCCCTCTCCTTCCCTTCCCAACCCCTGTGTCACCTATCGTCAAAATCCTGCCAAGTCTCCTGCTGAAAAACCCCCGATTGTCCTCGGAGCTCCAGCCTCGCAGCAGGTGCTCTGAACCAAGCCATCACCCTCTGCCTGAGGCCTCTTCCTGGTCCTGTTGCTTTCACTCTCACCCCCGCCCCAGAGTTCAGCCTCCTCCTGCAGCAAGAGAGACATTTTAAAACGTGACTCTAATCACGTCACTCCTTTGCTTAAAACTCTTTAGCAACTTTCAAAACTCCTTTGAATGACTGAGAAAGCCCTACACACACACACACACACGCACACACACACACACACACAGCTGCACCCGCCACCTGTCAGCTCCTTAGAATGCACTCTGCTCCTTCACGCCGCAGGACCTTTGTACACACTGTACCTGCAGCTTAGCACAGTCCTTACCCCTTCCTGGCTGGTTAATGCCTACTCATCCCTCAGGCCTCTACTTAAATGCCATTTTCTCAGAAATGCTTTCCCTTTCACTTATATAAAAAAATATTTATTCAGTACCTTCTAATGCTGGGCATTCTTCTAGGTTGTATCTTGGGAATACAACAGTGAAGAAGACAGACAAAATCCTTGCCCTTGCCGGGTGCAGTGGCCAATGCCTCTTCGTGGACAGCGTGCTGATGCCAATGGCTCTGCACTTTGGGAGGCTGATGGGGGGGTTTGCTTGAGGCCAGGAGTTCAAGGCCAGCCTGGGCAACATAGCAAGACCCCCATTTCTACAAAAAATACCAAAAAATTAGCCAGGCACAGTGGCATGCGCCTATAGTCCCAGCCTTGGGAGGCTAAGACAGGAGGGTCCACTGAGCCCAGGAGGCTGCAGTGAGCTATGATCATACCACTGCACTCCAGCCTGGGAAACAGAGCAAGACTCTGTCTCTTAAATAAATAAATAAATCCCTGCCCTCACAAAGATTATATTCTAGTGGGGAAGAAAGAGAATGAACAATTAAATAAATACTATTTTCAGATGGTGGTAATAAAGGCATCTGATGACAATATGATTCATTTTATCATTAGAAGAAATAAATTATTTTTAAAATACTTCATATTTTAGCTGCTTAAGGAAATTAGGTTTGAACAATATATCAAAGGCATTTTATTTATACTAATGACTGTTGAAATTTAGATCTAGAATGTTGCTTCTGTTTGTACAATTTTTAAAATGTGACTGTGGCATGGTTCTTGAATCAAAAAATTTTAAAAAATACAATGGCACCACTCATGGATATACACACAGGAATACACATACCTCAATAGTGACATCACAGACTCTCGTGTATATACACAAAAAAAACCAGACACAAATATCTCACATACACACACACTCATTTGGAAACACATAGAGACAAGAGGCCAGGATGTTAGCACAACCACCCCTGACCTCACCCCGCAGCCCCTACATCCCCACCTGCCAAACTCGACCCTGCCTGCTGGAGGCACAATTGCTGAAGGCAACATGTCTCTTTCCTCTGAGGACATCTTCAGGCCCTAAATTCCACCCCTACTCCTAACAATTACCCAGTAACCTGATCCCTGGTAGAGGTTAAATTAAAACAAAAACAGATCAAGGTACATTAAAATTTTGTGATCATTCTCTACTCTGACCCCTACTCACATGCAACCCTCAAGCCCAATATCACACTCAATACCTGTCCCATCACCACCACAGACCAACCCCACACACCCCACGCTCACCTGGTGCATACACTCCCACTGCCCTGTATAGCACATCACTATGTCCACTACGTCTGCCCACAGACTCAAATCCCTCAGGTCTAAGACAGACTTACTCATTGGAAATTCACAGGCACATATAACTCCCATCCCCACATCCCCACACTCATACCCACAAGTCACACACTCCTATGCAAGCCTGTCCCACAGTACGTGGCAGATGCAGATCAGCCACTAGACTTCTTGGAAGACGGGAACATCTGGGGTGTGAACCCCACACCCACACATACCCAGGGTCCATGCACTGCCCTCTCTCCTCACCATCACCTGAAAGGTGTGACTCACTGCACTTACACCCAGAGCCAGCTATGCAGGACAAAGTGGTACCTCTCCACCCCCCGGTCCCCAGCCAGCCTCCAAGCCTCCCCATCACCCACTGCCACCTGATACCACCTGCCCGCTGCCTGAGAGCATCCAAGAAAGGTCAAAGTCTTCAGAACAATGTCCCTTCTGAGTGGGCGGGGGGTAAGTCACAGGACCTGAGGTGACGTCAGACCATAAGGACATCAGGAACCCAGTAAAGGCTGAGCACCTGGGCAGAGGGCACAGCTAACTGCCTGGGTCTGTGTAGGCCTGGCATCTCTGGGGCACAGCTGGCCATGGCAGCACTGGCCAGGGAATGGAGGACAGTGGGGCCACCGCAGGAGTCTGCCCCATTGCCCCTGGATACAGGGAAGGATCAGAGATATCTCTCCACTCCTGCTCCAAGGCTGGGCTCCAGGGTGCCTCTGAGAGTAACAATGATGCCAAGGAAGCAGCCAAAATAATCACATCGGACAGACTCGGAGGGAAGACAGGGCCAGCACTCTATAGAAGGCCTCATGGTCTTCTCTCTGATCCCCTAATACCAAGAGTGAACCAGGCAGCCAGCAAGGTGCAAGGATAACAGAAACAGAATGTCCTGGGCCCCTCTGTGGGAGTAGAACAGCCCTGAGAATCCATGATTCTGCAATTTGGGGCGGGGGACACAGAGGTCAAAGAAGCGGGAGAGCAGCAGCCCTCCTCCAGCCCCCGCTCTTGACCTGCTGCCTCCACCTGAGTCCACACCTGGAGAAGTGGCTGTTCAAATGGACAAAGTGTGCCCAGATCTGAGGTTACAAACCTGCTGTCGCAGCTCACCCACCCCTTGCCCCAGCCCAACCCCAGGATCCCCTCATGAAGGGAAGTTTCCTTTCCTAGCAGCTGCTGCAGGGCCGGGGAGACAAAGACCCAGTGTGCGGCAGGATGCCAGAGAACAGGACTAAAAGGGGCTCAGAGCTGCAGCAGGAGAAACTGAGGGTGGCGTGAGGAAGGACTGTCTGCATGACAAAAGACCATTCAATTCGATTAACAAATGCTAGCTGAGTGCCAGCTCTGGACCAGGCACTGTGCTTAGGTGCTGGGCCATAAGAGATGTAGAAAACGTGGTCCCTGCCCCAGAAGAGCTGAGACTATAATGTCATAATAATGACAGCCAGCACCAGCACCGCGTTTATGAGTGCTGAGCTCTATCCTCCGTGCTTTACATGTCCTTTGATCCTTTCAACCAACCTTCTAAGCTAGATAACATTATTATCCCCATTTCAAAGATGGCAAAGACACAGGGGCATACGAGAGCTGAGTAAGCTGCACAAGGCAGCACAGCCATGAGCCAGGTTTGGAATCTGGCACTCTGGCTCCGGGGCCCTCGCTCTGGCCATGTTGCTCTCCATCCCCCTTCTGTTTGGCAGTGGCAGGTCATCACGTGCCCATTCTCCGCGTGGGGCTGGGGCCTCCTTATCTCTCCCGCCCTCCCACCCTCAGCTGAAATCATCTGTCATCACATGTAGGTCAAATTCGCCCATTCATGGAACACATGCTGAGCACCCACTACATGCCAGGCCCTATGCTGGTGCCCTTAAGGAGCTCTCTGCCTGGTGGGTGATGTCAACCAGATAAACCCAGGGAGGCAGATGTAGAGGCAGCGTAGGCATGAGTCACTTCAGAACCCCAGATGAAGGAGCCACATGCGCGGCATCAAGAACTAGGGCCATTTGTGAGAAGTAGAAACTTTTGTGCATCAAAAGACACTACCAGCAGAGTAAAAAGGCAGTCCACGATGTGGAAGAAAATATTTGCAAATCATATATCTGATAAAGGATTGATATCCGGAATATACAGGGAACTCCTAAAACCCCACAATAGCAACAAACAATTCAATAATGGGCAAAAAGACTTGAGTAGGCGTTTCTCCCAAGATGATATACGAATGACTGATAAGTACATGAAAAGATGCTCAACATCACTGATTATTAGGGAAATGTAAATCAAAACCACAATAAGATATCACTTCACACCCATTAGGATGGCTACTATTCAGAGAGCAGGGACTATGGAAATTGGAACAGTCTGCACTGTTAGTGGGAATATAAAATGGTGCAGCCACTGTGGAAAATATGTATGGTGGTTCCTCAAAAAGTTAAAAATAGAATTACCATAGGATCCAGAAATTCCACTTCTGGGTGTATACATAAACCCAAAAGAATTGAAAGCGGGGTCTCAAAGAGATATTTGGACACCTATGTTCTTAGCAGCATTATTCACAGTAGCCAGAAGCTGGGAGCAACCCAAGGGTCCTTCGACAGATGAAAGGAAAAGCAAGATTATTTAATATTTAAAATATTTAAAATGAAGAAATTCCTTGTTTTTTGAGGGGGAGACAGGATCTTGTTCTGTTGCCCAGGCTGGCATGCCTTGGCACAGTCATGGCCCACTACAGCCTCAACCTCCTGGGCCCAAACCATCCTCCCATCCCAGCCTCCTGAACAGCTGAGACTGCAGATTCACCACCACACTCAGCAAGTTTTCCTTTTCCTTTCTTTCTTTCTTTCTTCTTCTTCTTCTTCTGTTTTTTTGGGGTGTTTTTTGTTTGTTTGTTTGTTTGTTTGTTTGTAGATAGGTGGTTCTCACTCTGTTGCCCAGGTGAAAAATGAAGGAATTCTGACACAGGCTACAACATAAATGAACCCTGAGGACACCATGCTAAGTGAAATAAGCCAGTCACTTAAAGACAAATGCTGTATGATTCCACTTCTTTCAGATACATGGGATAGTCAAATTCATAGAAACTGAAGTAAAATGGTGGTTGGAAGAAGAACAACAACAGCAACAGGAACAAGAACCAGCAGCTGCTGTTGCTAGAGGCAAAGTGTGACCCCAAAGCCAGCCAGCCTCAGAGGAGAAAGTCTCCTTGGTGTAGACGCAGAGAGAGCAGCACCAAGAGCCACGTGTGTGAGAGCAGAGCTGGCCTCGGCCACCAAGCCTGGCCATGTTCTGGATGTGTCACTTCCTTGCTCCAGGGTTCAGTTTCCTCACCTGTCTAGGGAGATCAATAAAACCTGCTCTACCAAACCCGTATGCAAAGCTTGGAAAACGATAAGCCGCAAGCATGCAATATTATGACACAGAAAATAACTGTTAAAAAGCCACGGTCAGGAATCGGGTGGAAGTCTTTATGTTTGAACACCTAAAACGAGACACGTTCAAACTATCATGAAGAGGTCTGTGAATCAGGAGGAGGAAAGGAGCAGGCTTGAGGTAAATTCCTCCCAGAAGGAGAAACAGCCCTTTCTGCAGTGTGCTTTCTTGCAAGGGTAATCTTGTCCATCTCTGTGCCTCCTCCGGGCCAGAGGCCCTGCCCTGCCCCTAGGGAGCCCCTGAGCTGCACGGAGGCCAAAGAGGCCGGCAGACACAGAGCCCAAGGCAGTGGCAGAAGAATCCAGCCTGGGTGACCTCAGAGCCCCTAGATTCTCACTGAGCGAAGAAGCGGAGAGTGACATGGGCTAGATGGGGTAAGCCTTGAAAGTTTCTGGAGGAATGGCTGAGCCACTGGGGTCACACAGAAAGTTTCTGGTGGGGAAACAGCAGGGACACAGCGCATCACCCACAGTGGCAAAAAGCATGGAATTTGATGCAACGCAGATCAGGAGCAAGTCCGCTCTGCCTCTCACTCTATATGATCTTGAGCAGTAATGTGAGCTAAGCTTCCCTTCTCCTCTAGTAAAATGGGGGTATGTTATGCACCCTCCTCACAGGGTTCTTGTAAGGATTACAAGTGAATCTATGTGCTATGCCCAGGAACCAACCAAGGGCGGCCTTTGTTACCATTATTAGTGCCTATTACTAATGAGTGTTTTCCAAGGCTGGGAGGTGGGACAGAGATGGAGGATGGAAGAAAGACTGTGATTGTGGTCGGGTTGAGTCAGGGTGATGCTGGGGCACCTTCCAGGTCTGGTGGGACATGAATGTATATGGGGGAAGGAGATGGTAACGGTCCCTGGGTCCTGCCGTAGCCAAGGCCTGACCTAAGGTCCAAGACATACCCTCACCTCCCATTCATTTGGCTAGGAGAGTCCTCCACCTCCTACTGTGGGAATCCCAAGCCTGGCATATATTTTCCTCTCCCGAATTTCTGTCCTGTCAGAGCTGGAGGGAAGCATCCTAAATAGACTTTACCCTCCCTTTGGGGTTTACAGGTTCCCTGCCTTATTAGCCACTGAAGACACAGATCCCTCCTCATGACCCAAGGCTAACCAGGAGAGCTCCAGTAGGCAGCCTTTATGAGGATGTGTTCAAAGGAAGCCCCCAGCCTCCTCTTCAGGCAGGTCACCCCTCTTTCACCACCTCCCACCCATCCGCCCAACCATCTACACACACAACAACACCTGGATCTAATGGTGACCCAATAGGTAATCATTAACCCTGGGAGGAGGCACTGGCCCTTTAAGGCTGCCCTGGGAAGAGATGACAAAATCATACCACTGGACTTTGTGCCCTGAGGCTGTTAGGGAAAACAAGACCTGGGAGCTGAGTGCGAGAGCCTCAGCTGAGAAGCCCAGACAGAGGGCAGCTTCTGTCGGCCTTCCTCCCTCTATCTCCTCTCCAATAGCCTTGCCCTGCATGTGCATGACGGGAACTCCGCTGTGGACGCAGGTCTGCAGGAGTGGTACCCTCTCTGATGGGCATCCTCTCTCCCCAGATAGTTAGGCTTGGTTCATTTCCCACCTCCTTCCAGCAAGGGTCTCTGTCTGGGCCATCCTTTCAATGCCCGTTGTGTGAAAAGGGGGTAAGAACCACCCCAGCTATGCCCAGCAGCCAGCCCAGAGCCCAAGGTGTGACCCAGAGAAGGCACTGGATTCATAAAGGCAACTGGGTAGTGGCATCCACAGAGAAGGCACAGGGGTAGGTGTCAGGACTGTTAGGTTCTGGACCCTACTCCACCCTGGGTCACTGCAGGGCCTCTGGAGTGTCTCAGCCAATCTGTCATCCCAGTGTCTACACGCAGGCAACAGGCCCTGTCACCGCCAGGTTGTCCTATGGCTTTGCAGCTCTTGGCAGCAGTGATGGAACAGAGGTGCTAACACACGGGATGGCCACCGCTGTCCCTCCTCCTTGCAAACCAGGACCACAAAAGGGTCACAGCCACATCTTGGACTAACCAACATGAGCAAAGCTCTTTTAAACAGCTTACACCAAATAAGTGATTAAGAATCTTTCCAGGGCCTCAGGTGCCAATGCCTCTGGGAAGCCTTCTCTGACAGTCCCAACTCTCCAGGGCTGAGGAGCTGCTCTGGTAAATATCTCATCTCCCTGGTGGGTTTGTGACCTCCTTGAGGCAAAGGAATTGTATCACCTTCAACACAGAGAGCCAGAGCAAGCGTGGTGCCAATGTTTTATGAACTGGCATCAGTGGTGTTTAAAATATCAGCTCTGCAAACAGAAGGAAGCCCCAGGTCTGACTGATGACGTGCAGATTTGGCCAAGGATGGACCCAATTTTTCACAGCTGGGTGACCTCAAGAAACAATCTGACCTCCCTGGCCCTCCTTTCGCCCAGATCCCATACGCTAGTCAGCTACTGAGCATTGATTAGGAGTCTGCTGTCTGCAGGGCCCTGGAGAGATTGTCAGAGGACCACATGGGACAATTAGAAGACATCACCTCTGTTTTTGGTTCCATATGAAAAACTCTGAGAACAACAACAAGGAGAATCAGAACAGAATAGGCAGACCAAAGATAGGAATAAGATGCAAGGAATAGCCTGGAAGTAACCCCAGGAGACCTCCTAGGGGAGGTGAGTTCTGAAATACAGACCCAGGACATTCGTCCCACTCATTCATTCATCCATCCATCCATCCATCCATCCATCCACTGAAGCAGACATTATTAGAAGCCAGGTCCTGAGAATACAATGGTAAGTGAACACAACCCTTCCCTCAAGTTGCTGAGAGTCTCACTGCGTAGCCAGCATCTAAAGTCAGGTGATCACAGTCTGAGACGTGACCTAATAGATATAGACCACATGCCAGAAAATAGAGGAGTGGGAAGCTTCTCAGGAGGGTTCATCTTGAAGGAACCCCCAACCAAAATCTACTCAGCTGATCTAAGATTCTACAGGAGCAGGAGATGCCGGTAATGAGAGAAGGGCCAGGAAGAACCCTGATAAAGCAACAGTTACCCGGCAGGTAAACAAGTTTAACGGAGACCCGTTGTTTTCCCAGGTTCTTGGTGACCTCACCTTTGACCAACAATTTACTGGCAGTAGCTCAGGCTGCCAAGGGGGGAAGAGGGGAGGAAGAAGAGGGTAAACAGCAGGTGAGGCCAAAGGTGGCCCTAGAAGGCAAGGGACACATTCCAAAATGTCTCCCCAGCCTGAGGCCTGCAGCAGAGCCCAAAGTCCAATAGGGAACCCACACCCGCATTCCAGTCATCAAAAACACCATAAATACCGGATTACCCACCAGAAAGGATGCTTCCTGCAGCCTAGAAATGCCTCCCTTTCCCCAGGCTGAGGCCCAGTTCCCCGGCTACCCAAGTGTCCCCTTGTCCAGGAGGCCTTCTAGATCAGCTGGAAGGAGCTGAGGATTTCCACCTGGGCATGACCTCTTCCTCCTACCACCTCTTCCTCTTCTCCAGTATCATTAACAACCAACCTTTAGGGGAAACTCCCTCTCTTCACATCATTCCCCTCAGCCCAGACTGGCCAGTGGGAGAACCCCAGAGCCATGCGGTGCTACAATCCCGCTGGGCACTAGAAGAAGCCGCCCTGAAATTTCTCAGCCAGTAGCCAGGTTCCTTGCTCACTCTGCCACTCAGGCTGCATGACCTTGGGTGAGTCACCAAACCTCAGTGTTGTCACCTGAAAAATGGGGGTGCTGATGAGGAACACTTTCACATGGCCTTTGAAAGGAGCAAACAAGTTAACGAACAAAGTAAAATTAGCTATTATTATTCTAAATACTGGATGTTACCAGAGATCACCCAAACTTCTACTTTTACCGATAAGGTCCAGAAAAGACATTTACAAATTAGAGAATTTGGGTCTTCTCTCCTCTTCCTTCTCCTCCTCCTATGACTTATCTTCTTAGTTCAGCCTGGCCTTCGAAATACAGGTTTCTAAACTTTGTAGGGCACAGATCCCTTGGAGAATCTGATAAAAGACAAGGACTTTCTCTCCCCAAAGGACATTCATTCACATACCCACAAGACTGTGCAGGTAATTTCAGGGGGGGTTGTGTGTTCCAGGTTGGAGGTTGGGGCTCTGCTCTATGGCAGAGCAGAAAAAGAGAGGCTGTCAGTTCTCGGGTTGAGCCTCCCACAGCCACAGCCCCAGGGAAGCAGGGAATAACAAGGGGCCAAGCCTAAACTTCAGGGAGCAAACCTCACCCCGAGAGCCCCCCAAAGCCCAGTCCTCAAGGCCCTGGGAAGAAAGTCCCTTTGATCCCTCTCCCAACTCCTCACTACCCTCTCCCTTACCCCCACCCATCCTCTCTCAATCCACCTAAAACCCCAACCCACCCACAGCTCTTCTCTCGAAATAGTTAATTCTGTTCTGGTCTTTGAAAGTCAAACAGAATCTTAGAGACCATCTGTACAAACCTCTTTATCTTTACAGATGAGAACTGTAAACAAAAAAAGACATACTGACTTGCTTGAAGTCACCCAGATAATCAGGACAGGAGCCAGGCTACATTCACCGACTCAGTCTCACGGGTATGCGCTGAGGACCTACTGTGCATCCTGGACCCAGCTGGGAGGGGTGGGGCTGCCGAGAATTGATGAGCTGTAACCAGATTGGCCAAGCAAGTCTAAAATCCTTGGAACGAGAGTGCAAACAGGGTTGCCAAGCTCCTGATTGTGTAAGAGAGGTTGCAAAATCTCTGGAAGTTCAGCAAAGGCAAGGCTAGAGCATTCATTCATTCATTCATTCACTTATTCATTCGCTTAACAAGTATTTATTGAGCCCCAAGCACTAGTTATGGGGCCAACAGTCTCGACAATCACCCAGGTAAGGTTCCTGCTCCCCTGAAATCCTACAGACAGGGAGAAAGTCAGTCTGGAAACAAATAAATTTTAGCTAGAGATAAATACCACGAAGAAAATTTAAAAAGTGGAATGCAGCCAGGAGCAGCGGCTCGTGCCTGTAATCCCAACATTTTGGGAGGCCGGGGCAGGTGAATCACCTGAGGTCAGGAATTCGAGATTAGCCTGGCCAACATGGGGAAACCCCGTATCTACTAAAAATACAAAAATTAGGAGGCGTGGTGGCGCATGCCTGTAGTCCCAGCTACTCGGGAGGCTGAGGCAGGAGAATTGCTTGAACCCAGGAGGCAGAGGTTGCAGTGAGCAGAGATCATGCGATTGCACTCCAGCCTGGGCAACAAGAGTGAAATTCCATCTCAAAAAAAAAAAGAAAGAAAATATAATTAAAAAGTGGAATGCAAGTAACTGGGGGATGCCATTTCTATTGTGGGGGGAGGAGGGGAGAGATGCTCAAGGAAGGCCTCCTGGAGGAGGTGACATATGAACGGAGTCCTGAAAGGTGAGGTGGGGGCATCCATACAAAGGTGTGGAGGCAGCATGTTTCTGAAGGGGAGGACAGCCAGTGCAAAGTCCCTAAGCTGACATGACTGATATGTTCAAGGAAGGAGAGATTACTGTGTGCAGAGGGTGAGGGGGTCTTCGAGGAGGCTGAAGAGATGGTTAGGAGGCAGACAAGTCCTGGCCTTGTGGGCAGGTGATGAGGGTAGGCTTGATCTTGTGTGCAGGAAGGGTGTAAGCAGAGAGGTAGCATGATCCTTCGTGTGGCATCAAAGTGGGTCCTGGCTGCTGGGAGGAAAAAGAATTGGAGAAGCTGGAGAGGAATAACGAAGCCATGGAGCTGAGGCCAGATGGTAGAAAGAGAGGAACAAGGACAGAAATATTTTTGAAGCAGAACAGGCCCTGGGATTTCTGATGGCTTTAGTAGAGGGGATAAAGCAAAGGGGTGATTGCACGATGAATGTCAGGCTTCGGGCTGGAGCAGCTGTGGGGGTGGCGGTGCCATTCACAGGTATAGGAAAGTAACAGGCTTACGAGGAGAACCAAGTCTTGCAATTTGTGTGTCAGGGAAAAAAGCTCAATGTCCTTTGCTCACAAAACCTGTTCTGTCTGAATGTACTATAAAGACAGTGTGTCCGTATGACAACAAAAGATACGGCCATTTAAAGAACTCAAAGGCGTCTGTGACAGAGGATGGGGAAGCCAGGCTCTGAAAATAGCCAACATGGCCAAAAGTGTATCAATCACAAGTAAAATTTCAAAACTGCTTTCCTTCTGGGCTTTCCACACCGTGCAGCTGACAGCCAGGCCTCTCCCTCTGGCCAAAGGTGGGGCCATGTGGTCAGTGACCGGGGCTGGCCGGGGCACCTCATGCCCTGTGTTTGAGCTTCTTTCGCTCTGTGCTCCCTCTCATCTGATTTTCATGTTGTGTGAACTGTGGTCACTGGATTTGGGCATGGCTCTTTTTGTAAGTCAAGAGTTTTTTTTTTTTTTTTTTTTTTTTTAAAATCGTCTTCTTTGAGCATGAAGGAGTTTCTTTTTATTGGAAAAAAGTACCAGCTGGAATCATATACGGAAGCACATTCCCAGCGCCACGTTCTGAGAAAACCTTGGGCATCAGATCCTGCAGCAGCACTCCCACTGGGTGCCCCCAATCAGAGGACAACACTGACCATCTGTCAATGCAATCCCCAGAGGAAGACACAGCAAATTCCTTCCTCTAGGGATTCTGGTTGAGAAAATCCAGCCTCTTCCTCCAACTCTGTGTCTTGTCTGCTCCTGCTAGACCCTAAACCCAAGGCTTCTGACCTTGACAAGCCCCAGTCTCAGCCCTAGCCTCCGTCAGCCCTGTCTCTCTCCTGGGCCTTCCCTGACCTCTGCCACAACCTGCCTCTGTCTTTCTTCCATCCTTCTTTACCTCTGACTGGAGATGTCCTGAACTTTTTTCCTCCTGTGCCGGTCTAGCCCTAGACTACCTCCTCTTGGAAGCCCTCAGTGGTCAAGCCTGATGCCATCATCAACCTGGCGGCAGTTTCCAGTGCTCTCTCCTTCTATACACTGGTGTGTGATGGTCCTGGATTGTGTGCACGTGTATGTGCGTGCATGTGTGTGTCTGTATAACAGATCTGAAGGAGCATATGTTGTGTAAAGACTGAAAGATCTTAGGGGCCTCATAATGACCAGTAGCCACCTTTCCATTCTCTTCCTCAGGAATCCTCTCGTTATGGGCCTGTTACCAGTGACTGTCCTGTCTTCCTTTTCTCCCTGACCTCTGTTTCAGGTCCCTTCCATCCAGCCAGCACATATTTACTGAGTACCCACTGTGTGCCAGACACGTGCTGAGGGCACCAGTATGAACAAGATAGACAGTTCCCAGCTCTCGTGGAACTGCTATGCTGAGTGAGGCATCAGCAGGGAGGTCTATGGTGAGTGGGGAGCATGTACTCAGAGGGAGAGAGAAGATAGTCACCCACAGTGTTAGGTGCCATTTGCTCCACAAGTTGAGTAACTATCGTGTGTCAGGTGCTGTTCCGGGGACTTAAGGCACATCGATGAATAAAGCAAAGACACCCACTCTTGTGAAACTTAAATTCAAGGCAGGAGGAGACAGAAAATACACAATGCACAGCATAAATAAATGCATTTTATAATGTGAAAACATTGGAGAGTAAGTATTTAGAAAACAAGATCAGAGAGTATAGGGTAAGCGGGCTGGCGAGTGTAAGAATGTTGCCATTTTAAACAGGATGCTCAGGGCAGGCCTCATGGAGCAGGTGATGTTTGAGCGAAGGCTTGAAGAAGGCAAGTTAGTGAGTCCTGCAGATACCTGGAGAAAGAACATCCCGGGCAGAGGGGGAAAGCTGTGCAAAGGCCCTGGGGCAGGAGCACGCCAGATGTGTTTGAAGAACACGTTACCTGCTACTCTTAGAAAGGAATCATGCAGGACCTTGGAGGCCATCGTAAGGACTTTGGTCTCTAGTCTGAGGAAAACCAGGAGCCATTGCAGAGATTTGAGCCAAAAAGTGACATGAGCTGACTCAGCCCTTCCTCATTAAATGCAGCAGTTGATAGAAAGTGACTGAGGCGGGAGGAGGCTGCTACTTTAGGTAATGAGGTCAGGGCAATCTTTCTGAGGAGGAGCATCTAAGCTGGGAGCTGAGAGGCAGAGAATGGCCCCACCCACTCTTCTTCCCCTCTTCTTCCTCAAACTGTCAACCAGGGGAAAGCCTTCTGATGTCTACCACACCTCACACGTCTCCCTTCCCTCACCCTTTCATCCTCTCTCCCTTCCTCTCTCCCCATCTCCCTCCCTTCTTAAGTCTTTCACTGCACCCCTCAGAGATGAGGCCTCTGCCTTCCTGGGGTTCTTAGAAAACAGTTGTGAAAAGCAGAAGGAAATGCTGCAGCAGGCCCTTGGCAGGAAAGAGGGCAGCAGATTACAGTGTCTGGTCCCAGATGCTCACCCTGTAATCATCACTGTTTCAGGTGGCCGGGGACCCTGAGGCATGCCCCTACCAGGCCAGGACTTTCTATCCTGAGCCAACCCTCCCCAGTCCCCCACCTCAAACATAGGGGAGAGAGAGGAGGCAGCTTCAAGACCTCGCCCTCAGCCCAGCCTTCAAGGCCTGATGAGGGACCAGCTAGAGGGGACCCCTAAGCCTTCAAGCACAACCCCCATGGGGTGCAGAGGATGGAACTGAGGCCCCAAGAGGAAACAATGCAACTCCAGGTCACAGAGTGAGATTTGAACCCAAGACGCTGTCTGCACCCCAGACTGCCTGCCTCATCTCCTGGACTAGGCCTTGGGGTCAAGCAGCAGGTCAAGGATTTGGCTCCCTTGCCTCAGGCAAAGAAGAGGGCGCTGTCTACGGTCAAACGCTGCATTACTAAGACAGGGCAGGGGTGATTTGCTGCTAGAGGCTGGCATCCAAAGGGCCAGGGAAAACTCATTCCCAGTGGAGAGTGACCCTAACCCCACATCTCCAGGAGAATGGGAATGGCTCAGGACAGCCCTGCCCCACTGAAGTCACAGCTCAAACAGCCAATGGAGCAAAAGCTCCAGGTCACACGTAAGCCCACAGGTCATCTTGTCAGCCACACCCCAGGGGCCCAGGCTCTGAGCCTGTGAATAGAATCCCTTCTGTCCTCTAGGAAGAGAGATTTCAGTGTCAGCCTCCTGGGTCACCTGTCTGTCCAGTCCAGAAATAGACCTGGCCCTCCTTGGCTGTCACGTGCCCTGTGTGGCTGTGGCCTCCAGTACCTGAGTCATCTGTGACTCATCGCCCTCTGCCCTTGGTCCCAAGAGGGCTGGGACAGGACTCATAAGACTAGTCTGATGTCCCTGCTACAGGCCTGTCCCTCCCTGCTCCACCCCACACCGAGACATAGGAAAATAGCCAGACACCTTGCAGCGGACACACATCTGAACACACATCTGCTCACAGGGAACCCGGATGCCTAACCCCACTCACCCCTGCACACACATACAAACACGCACACACACACACACGCACACACACACACGCACACACACACACACATACACTCCCTCACAGCACCTCCCTGCTCACATGTGTGCTGGGTGGCCCTATGTCCTCCAGAGTCTCTCCATAAGCCCAAAGCACAGCTCTGAAAATTAGGCTCTGCTGTTCACTCCCGGGGTGACCTCACACAAGGTCCCCCCACTTCCCTTTATGGGCCTCAGTCTCCTCCTCTGATCTGGGACTCAGGAGTCTCCAAGATCCTTTCTAGACCTTCACCTAAGGTGGAGCATAAGTGAGGTGATTACAGACTTCAGTCCGTGAATGAAGGGAAAGAGCTAGAAGGGTGATGGTGGGCACAGTGGGGGTGGAAGGAGGACACCTGCCTGGGACCCTTCGGATCACACCACACGTCTGGCTGCAGTCGAGCATGACAAAGAATGGTAATGCGCTGAAAGACACTTCCTCAAACAGCCGACTCAGGCCTCCGGTGCCCCACCAAAGCCACCACCTCAGAAGAAGGACCCAGGGACTGAACTCCCACAGGGAGCTTCCTAACGACACCACTATGTCTCCCCTCAGACTGGGGCTCCCTGAGGACGGGACTGCGTCTCCCTCAGACTGGGGCTCCCTGAGGACGGGACTGTGTCTCCCTCAGACTGGGGCTCCCCTCAGACTGGGGCTCCCTGAGGACGGGGCTGTGTCTCCCCTCAGGCTGGGGCTCCCTGAAGACAGGGCTGTTCTCTCCCTGACTCTCCCACGGGTCAAGAGCTTTCAGCTCCACCCCTGACTGAGCGCGCCCCGACTCCCGGTCCAGTTCTTCTCGGCCTGGTTTCCCCCCAGTGAACTGGACCCAGGACGACAGCACTTACAGAGAGGGGGCCATGTACTGATGAGACTGTCGAAGCAGCCATCGCTGCCAGGTCTCTCCCATATTCCACCTGTTTTATTCTCAAATCCTCCCGGGTAATGTGGGTCACACCCGGATAGGGCTCCTCAGAGGAAAGACAGGGCAGTGCCCAGAAATCAGAGATATAGCAGGAGTCACAGAGCTGAGGGCCATCAGCCACTCGAACTCTATTTGTCCTTGTTCACCCACCCGGACCTCAGAACACCTCCACCACCCCTAGGAAGGGGTTAAGGAGTATCCCTCCCAGGACATAGGGTATTGGGAAAGCTAGGAGGGAGCCATGTTCCTCCACTTGGCCCGAGCTTCAGTTTCCCAATCCAGTATTATTACTGTGAGGCAGAAGCAGGCCGGAGGCAGCCGGGCAGACTGGACGCCACCAGGCTGTGGAGCCCAGAATCTTCTTCTGCTGTTGGAGTGGCCCAGGGAAACAGACTAGCTCCTGAGGGCTCTCAGCTGGAGGGCCTGGGCTCTGAGTAGAGAGGGTCCCAAGAGGGCTGGGCCAGTAGGACTCATAAGACCAGTCTGATGTCCCTGCTACAGGCCTGGTAGCAGGGCCCAGCAGAGGAGGCGAGGCAGGAAGACTACTCAGGAGAGCAAGGAAGAGCCCCAGAGAGGAGATTGTAAGTGGCCCTGCCATCCCTGACATGGAGAAATAGTGGAGACCACGTCCGGTTCCCACTGTCACCCTTCTGTCACAGCTTCCAACACCGATTTCCCTACTTTTTTGTTTTACCACAGCCCACCTGAAAAATACATCCTACATTGTGACTCAGAACACATGTGCACACACACACTCCACACAACTGTCAAAGAACAATACTTACCCTTACCCCATGCAAGACTCTAAGTACTTTCTACCCTGTTCTCCTTGCTATTTAAGAAAAAGAATCATGCTGGTTGCATGCTGTTAAATCGACGGCATGACCCACATAGATCACAACGTGCAGTTTGGAAACACTACTCCAAGGTCAGCAAGCTAGATATAGTACCATTATACAGGTAGGGACACTGAGGCCCAGAAAGAAAACAAGAGCTGTCCGAGGCCACAGGGCTGGTCAGTGAGGCTCAGCCAGAGCTCTGGGGTCTTGGCTCCCAGAGAATTATTTCCACTGGAAGTTTCCAGAGCTTCAGGGATTCTTCGAGATAGCAGCCTGCAGAATGAGGGCTGGGGAAGAGAATTCCCACCGGCAGATCATCAGGAAGGGGGAGATGGACGTTTGTCGAGGCTCTCCTAGAGCTTCTGCAGGTCGCAGCAGTGAAGGCCACGCTGAGCCTGTGGAAAAGGTCAGTTTATGGTCAGCGCCAGGTCTTCCTGAGCACAAGGAAAAGGAGAAAGGGCAGTGGCCAGGCTACAGGGTCACATGGACTCAATCCAAAGGAGGCTTCCAGGCTGATGGCGGGGACTCTGCCTGCACCCTCAGAGGCTCCTAATTCGTTTCAGATCTCTGCTGCAGGCAGAAAGTGAGGGCAAATCCAGAACGAGGGCCCACACACAATGTCTAGACTGGACACCTCAGCAGCAAAGCAGTGAGCAGACCGGGAGGAAGAAGGGGAGCAGCAAAGCACCTGAGAACGTGCGAGAGAGAGGTCCAGCCACTCCCTCCAGGCAGGGTTGCCAGACAAAGCACAGGATGCCCTGTTAAATTTGAACTTCACACAAACAATGAAAATTTAATGGGGCACCTCGTATTTTTATTGGCTGCATCTGACAACTTACTTCCAGGATCTTCCCTTCTCAGACCCAGAAAGCCAGCTGACCAGGGAGGCCTGAGGCCCATGCGGGACTAACAGACAGCAGGGGAAACTGAGGAAGCACCTCACATCCAGGTACCTGATATTGACCCAGGGTGGGAGTGAGACAGAGATGAGGGGCTCTAGGAACCCCCTACCCCCCAGTAGGCAGTCCTCAGACCACGGATACCTCCTTCCCTCCTTCCCCACCTTCAGAGGGAGAGAGAGGATGGTCTGGACTGCAACAGGTAGCCTTTGGAGTGGACATGTGACGGTGGGTGGCCACCACACCACTGGCATCTGGGGGCCGGGCTGGGAGAGGGGTAGTTTCTCCGAAGTCATAGGGCCTAGGGGAGGGTTTTACCAGCATCGAGCTGGGCCCTTCCTCTACCCCCATGTCTCTTCTGCCCTCTTTCCCCACCGAGTGCCTTCCCACCCACCACCAGCACCACCATTTGGGTTTTTTATGTGGCTGCCGGAGACTTAGGCAGGGCCAAGGGGTGGCTGAGGTGACCATAGTCACAAGGAAAGGGGATGAGCCCCGCTAGTAAGCGCCAGGACTTGGGGTGGGGAGCACAGAGCAATGCTGGGGATGCAGTCAGGAGCGGAGTCTGGGGCCACGTCCTGGGAGGGTAATAATTGTAGGGCTGAGGGCCCCCAGTGCCCTGCCTGCATCTCATTATGAGGGGGAAAGGAAAAGTTGTTTCCATTTTTCCTTGTGGGTTTCTTCACTGGCCGTTGCCACACCAAGAGAATGAACAATCCCAAAAAAGGCTGGGCATTTTATTTTATTTTTTTATTTTTTTGTTTGTTTGTTTGAGACGGAGGCTCACTCTTTCCCCAGGCTGCAGTGCAGTGGAGCAGTCTCGGCTCTCTGCAATCTCCACATCCCAGGCTCAAGTGATTCTCCTGCCTCAGCCTCCTGAGTAGCTGAGACGCAGGCATGCACCACCACAGCCAGCTAATTTTTGTATTTTTAGTAGAGACAGGGTTTCACCAGGTTGGCCAAGATGATCTCAATCTCCAGACCTCGTGATCCACCTGCCTCGGCCTCCCAACATGCTGGGATTACAGGCGTGAGTCTCCACGCCCAGCCTAGGCTCCACATTTTAGATGTTTCATCTAAAGAGATCTGTAGATCCCTTTCTCCCCAAGGGAGAAGGCCCAAGGTCATACCCTCACTTTCAGGGAGTACATCGGCTAATCAAACAGAATTTGCCCCTGCCCTTGGGGGGCCCTGACAGGGTGAGGTGACTAATGTTCATTTATTCATTCATTCCACAAACCTCTTATTTATTGAGCCCATTAAGAGAGGACTGGGAGAGGGTTTTAGCAGTATCGAGCTGAGCTCTTCCTCTCACCCCCGGGTCTCTTCTGCCCTCCTTCCCTCTTAAGGGACAATCACTGTATGTGCCTTGTCTAATATAATCCACATCAACACCTGGAAGGTGGGTGTTGCCATGCGCATATCACAGAGCAAGGCAATGAGGCCCAGAGAGATCCAGCAACTTGCCCAAGGTCACAGAGCTAGAAAACTGTACTGATGTCAAAAGCAGACCTCAGCTCTGTCCACTTCAAATCCTCTGTTCCCACAACCTTGCACCAAAACACAATGACAACAGCTAACCTTTATTGGGCCTCTACTGCATGCCAGTCATATAACCATCCACATTTCCCTGAGCACCAGCACTCTCAGCTCTAGTATGGGGGCCCTACTGCCTACGCCTGGTGTGCGGAGGATGACATGATCATATGTACACAAAACACTGTGAAATAGATATCATGGTGCCTGTTTCACAGATGACAACTGCAAAGGTTACTGTACTAAACGCAGCTGACAAGCTGTTGGAGCTGGGGCTGTGTTCGGGGTTTGAGTTTTGGACCTCAGGGCTCAGAGTTGCAGCCGGGATTTGAACCCAGGCAGTCAGGCTTGGCCAGGCCAGAAGTGACCCAGTGTTATCAATTCTGGGCTGCCACATAGAAGGCTATTAATAGCCACGAGGTGTTTATTGCTAAATAGTCAGCAGCTCCCAGAGGCCAGCTCCAGGTCATGGGACTACAGCCAGGTCAGTCCCCAACCCCCAGCCCCATGGGGGCTCGTCCCGAGATGCTGTCTCCCCCAGCTGGGCCCCAGCCTGCTCTGGGAACCCTTACCCAACCAGGCGGCTGCCCCGTGACTGGAAATGGTGACCCCTGTCACACTTGTGTGTGCGAGCCCGTGTGGATGTGCCCATGCAGAAGAAGATCTATAGCAAGAGTCTCAGGAAGGGAGTGAGGATGCCTCAGGAGGGCATCTGCTGGGGCCAGGCCTTCCCCACCACTCCCAGCCTCAGGGGCCCAGCAAGCCCTGCCATCCTCTCTTTCTCAAGCTGGCCAGGAGAACAGCTGGGAGGAAACCCTGGGGAGTGAGTAGGGGAGACATGGCGTGGGGGTGGAGATGCCTTTGGGAGTCAAAAGCATGTAGATAAGCGAACACCCTCCCTGAGTATTTCCCCAGAAGACATCCTCCTGTGGCCTCCCCAGGAGATGGCACCTCCCAGATCTCAAAGTCCCAGGGAAAGTCTTTCCAACCTGGGTCCCAGAGGCCCCTCCGTACCTATATAAACCATGTCACCTAAAAATCCTGGAACAGGCAGGTTTTCACCATGAGGAAGCTTCTGAAGACAGCCCTGGGGCATCCATCCACTGCAGCCTGGCCCAGGCAGCCCTGCCCAGCCTCAGCGTTTCTTGCCCAGAGCACAGCTGTGTGTGCATGAGGGTGGACATCTGGCCTCCTCCATCAGACTGGAGGTTCCCAGTGTGTCTGGGGGACAGAAGAGAAGATTGGCCATGCATTCTGCTCCTGTTCATTTGTTCATTAATTCCACAAATACTCATGCAAGCCCACCTTGTGCCTGTCCCTGGGTTCAAAGCCATAGGGCATCATCCCTACCAGGAGTGGCTCCCTCCACACCGTGTTTTCCCTTCATCCCAGCCCCTTTCTCTCACTGACAGGCTCCAGAGCTGAACCTACTCCTGCACGCCTCACTCCTCAGCAGGAGAGTAAGGATGTATGCTTGCAAAGATGGTTATAAAATCCAGCCAGACCATTGTAGGATTTTTTTTTAAGTGAGAAAAAAGCCTGACAAACAACCAAAATGTACTAAAGGGGTACTCAGAGAGGAAAAGGCATTGGCGTGGAGACTAGAATAACAACATGATGATAATGACCTTTTTTAAGGACACCCTATGTACCAGTCACTTAACAAGTTATTTTCACATGTCAATGTCACTTCATCCCCTCAAACTCCACCATGTAGGTATTTTAGAGGTGAGAAAATTGAGGTGCAGAGAAGTAATTTCTCCAGTGACAGACCCAGGATTCCAATCTAGGTCTGTCAGAAGTCTTGATGGGACTTAGGGTGGCCCAGATTAGGCTCTGCAGAGGCATCCAAGGAGAGGTGCCTATGGGTCGACCTCACAGGGCATCACCCCACCTCTTCAGAGGCTTCTAACCCCAGGAGAGCCGGTGGAGCTACAGACAGGGAGCAGGGGAACAGCCTTCCTGCAGGAAGTCTGAGGAGCTGATGAATGGGGTTCTCAGGCCTCTCTGGTAGAGAAGACAGGAGAAGCCCAGGAAAGGGACACGTGCTGGCATCTGCTCCACTTGGAGCTGGACCCATAGACTGTCAGGGAATGTGTGGGGAAAATAGAGGCCCAGGCTGGTGAGCCACGCATGCCTGATGACAAATGTGACAGAAGCCACATGAGCACGTGAATGCACATTCAGAGTGGAGGGGAGGATGGGGTACCAACGTCCGGTGACTCTGAACAGTGCAACAGACAAGTGGAGGCAGGGTGGTACCTTCCCGAAACTAGTATCTAAAGAAATGTCTGAGTGCAGAGGCTCTGTCTCCTCCCTCAGATTGGATACTCTGTAAGGACCTGGAGCATCCTGAAGACCAGGGCCATGTCAGTCCTCCCTGAGACTGGGAACTCCCTGGGAGCAGTACTTGCACTTCCCTCATAGAGAGACTAACTCCCCAAAGGCAAAGGCAGCCTTTGAAAATCTTTGTCAGATCCCGGCCACCTCTTGTCCTGGGAGGCTCAGGCCCAGCCTTGCTCCATAGGCACCTGTGCCTGGTGGGCCCTTTCCTCTGCATCACTGCTGCCTTGGTTCTAGCTCTTCCCTTTCCGTGTCATCACTTCTGTCCCCTCCTCAGCAGATGCTCAGTCAAGCCCTGTCTTTGCCTTGCATTTTCCTTTTCTAGGCAGATTATAAATATTTACTGATGCCTTCCCTGCCCTCCCCTAGTCCCATGTCCTAATGGACATTGTCCTGCAGAGGTAGCTGAATTATCTCTCTCCCGCAACTCTGAGGTCAACCTGGTGGGGCCTTCCAAGGGTCATCCCATCCATCCCCCAGTCTCTAGGCTGGCTCATGCTAAGTCCCCTCCTAGTAAATGAGAGACCATCCTACATCAGGGCATAGTGCATATGGCTGGCATTCCACAAATGCTGGAGGATGAGGGGGAGACGGGAAGAAGAGGATTCCATAGTCTTTTTCTCCAAATCCCTCATGCTGTGCTCTCTGGCAGTTCTTCTCATACTCTATCCTCTATCCCCCATGCTGTAGGTGAGGCCCACTTTCTCTTGGTGACACTCCAGTGGAACCAAGTCACTCTCCTCACTCTAGAAATTAGGACAATACTTTGTCCTGCCTGGGCCAGCCCTTACCCTGAGTCTTTCCACCAAACTTGCCACCATGGCAGATGCCTGGTCTCTGATTCCCTTCTAAACACATCCTTCTTTCCTTGAACATCCCTCCATCCATTAAGATCTTCGTGAATACCAGTTACACCTTGTTGATGGGAAGGGACAAACACCCTAATCCCAAGGAAATGACTGTTTTTTGGATGGCTCAGTTATTATTGGGGAGTAACAACCACCCCAAAACTTAGTAGCTTTAAACAACACAGTGCATACGTTTGCTTATGACTCGCTAAGCAGGGTTGGCTTCTCTCCACTTCATGTGTTGTTGGCTAGAATGGTTCACCTGGCGCTAGGGAATCCAAAGTGACTGAATTCACACGTCTGGTGCCTCAGCTTCTGGTGGCTGGAACAGCTGGGAGTTGGCTGAGCCCCTCTCTCTCTCTATCTCTCTCTCTCTCTCTCCCCCCACTTCTCTGTCTCTTTCTTCCTTTGTCTCTCTGTCTCTCTTCCCCAACTCTCTGTCTCTCTCTCCAGTAGAGAGTAGAGTAGCTTGACAGTTACAGCCTTGCAGCTGCCTTACAAGAGGACAAAAATGGACACTGCAATGCCTCGTAAGGCCTAGACCTGAAAGTCCCAGAATATCTCTTGTGCTTTTTTTTTTTTTTTTTTTGAGACAGAGTCTTGCTCTGTGGCCAGGTACCAGGCTGGAGTGCAGTGTTGTGATCTCGGCTCACTGCAACCCCCGCCTCCCAGGTTCAAGCAATTCTCCTGCCTCAGCCTCCCGAGTAGCTGGGACTACAGGCACACACCACCACGCCCAGCTAATTTTGGTATGTTTTGTAGTAGAGACGGGGTTTCACCATGTTGGCCAGGATGGTCTCAATCTCTTGACCTCATGATCCGCCTGCCTCGGCCTCCCAAAGTGCTGGGATTACAGGTGTTAGCCACCACGCCCAGCCTTGTGTTGCATTTTTATTCAAAGCAAGTCATAAAGCTGGCCCAGATTCAAATAGCTCGACTTCTTGGAGGGGCGCGGCATGTGGGCATAGGGATGGGAAGAACTGTTGACAGCCATATTTGCACACTGGCTACCACAATGATCCTAACACATGAAACTGATCCAGAATCACCAAATTTTGTATGGATCCACCCATTAGCCTTGCAGGTGTTGTGGGAGGGAGGAGAGTGGGCCAGCAGGCTCTCCAAAGGCCTTTCAGCACTGTGAGCAGGATGGGCAGCTGCTTGGAGAAGGGAGAGTCTCAGGCTAGGCAGAGGAGAAGGAGCACTGTGTAGCTCCAGAGAAAACAGTGGCCAGACCATGGGGTGTGAGTCTCACAGAGAGGAGATGACCTGGGAAGGCAGGGTAGGCCCTGGGACTTGCTTAGGTCTTGAGAGATCCTTGAGAAAGGCTCCAGTGGGGTATGGAGCAGGTCTTATACAATTGGGGGAGGTGGCATTTTCATGTTCTCCTTCTTCTCTCCATGGTTTATTTCAAGGCTGTTTCTCTCATCTAAGGCCATGTGTTGCAATCTCTTGCGTGCTTAGGTTTCCGATCTTCCACTGACGAGCCCTAGCCCCTAGAGACATCTCTTGCTTGCCTCGCCTTGCCTTACCACACTTGGGGAAGTCTGGATTTCAGTCCTGGGTTTGGCCACCGCTACATCCTCCCCCTGTCCCACTTTTCTTCTTGCCTGTTTGTATTCAGTCTAGACGATTCATTTTTATTTGTTGATGTCCTGCCCTAGCCTGGGGCAGCTGTGGTGTGGTGAAAAGAGCACTAGATTCGGAGTCAGGAAAGCTGGTTTAAATTCTGGCTTGGCCATTTACTGGCTGTGCGTAAATTCGGGCAAGCTATTTACCTTCTCTGGGCCTCCTGCTTCTCATCTGCCAAACAATCATAATAAGCCCCATCTCCAGGGTGGCTAAGAGGAGACAGTGATGAAGAAGCCTCTGTTCTAATCCCTACCAGCTGACTTTGAGCTCACTTCTCCTAGACAATCCCTGCTCAAGTCCCCACCTGTCCTGCTAACCCTCCACCAACCACTCCTGGCATTTCTGTAGAAATCCTGTACTCACCTCCATAGCCTTGGGATGAAACTCGCAGGTCCAGGGCTCAGTGTCAATAATGTCAGTCATTTAACAAATGTTTATTGAGCACATACTATGTTCCAGGCACTGTTCCAGGAGCTGGAGATACCATGAAGGAAACAGACAAAAATCTCTTCCCTCATGGGGCTTGCATTCTAGTTGGGGGAGACAAACAAAAGGGGGAGTACATTTTAAAGCTACACTGTCAGAAATGATAGCCACTAGCCATGTGTAGATTAAGCACTCGAAACGTGGCTACAACCAATTGAGACACGCGATAAGTATCAGATTCAAAGTTGTATTTTTTTCTTTACACCTGATTTCTGCCCTTGGACAGATGCAAAGACTTAGTATCAAAAGAATATACAATTTCTCATTAATAGGCTGGGTACAGTGGCTCACACCTGTAATCCCAGCACTTTTGGGAGGCCGAGGCAGGTAGATCATCTGAGGTCAGGCATTCAAGACGAGCCTGACCAATATGGTGAAACCCCAGTCTCTACTAAAAATACAAAAATTAGCCAGGCATGGTGGTGTGTGCCTATAGTCCCAGCTACTCGGGAGGCTGAAGCAGGAGAATCGCTTGAACCCGGGAGGCGGGGGTTGCAGGGAGCTGAGATCAAGCCATTGTACTCCAGCCTGGGCAACAAAGCGAGACTTTATCTCGGGGAAAAAAAAAGCACCTGCCTCCCAGGGCTGCCGTGCAGATTCAATGTTAACCAATGTAGGGGCTGGCACGTGGTCAGTGATTGGGAAAGGACCACTTACTAGACCAAAAGCTGCCTGAGGCTGAGACCTTGCACGTGCCTGCGCTGCCAGTCACCAAAGCCGCTTCCCTACCCTCAGCGCGATTCCTCCAGTAAGACTACAACAGCCTCTCTGCTCCCCATACTGTTGCCGGGCACCTGTGGACAAGTGTATCTGACTGGGCCACTCGTGTTTAAAGCCCCTCAGCTGCTGCTCATCCCTGAGAGGCCCTAGGCTCTTGGCATGGTGCTGTAGGCTCCCCTGGCGCTAACCCCTGCCCATGTCTCCAGCCTCCACCCCCCACCCACTCCCTGGCCAAGTGCCACCTTCATGCCTTGCTCACACTATCCTTTCTGCCTAGGTTGCCCTCAACCCTTTCACCTCCCTCCCCCTCTGTTCTCCCTACCTTCAAACATCCTCTAGGCGGCCTAGAGATAATGTCATGAGAAGACACCACCCCCAACACAACTCCCACCCCCAACACAACTCCCACCCCCAAACTGGATCAGATGCCCCCAGCACATTTTATTTATTTTTCTGCTCACGGATTTATAGTTTTTTGTCTCCTCACCCACTCACCCTCACCAGATCCTTGAGGGGTGGAACTGCATCTTATTCATAGCAGCATAATGGCTGGCTCAATATTTATTCAAGCCATATTTATGGTTTACAAAAACAAATGAGAGGCTAGAGGAAGTAAATTTGGAAGCACTGCTCTTCAGTGCCAAAGACCTGGACAGGTGCCACCTTACCCAGGAGCAGGACATAAGAGAAGAGCTTATGCAGCAAGGTGGGGCAAGGAGTCCCATCAGTGGCGACCAGAGCTATGGGTTTATCTTTCAGAGGCTCAAGGAGCTCCAGGGTGTAACTATGTAAGATTAAGTTACACCCTGGAGTCACAGCCCTCCAGCAGCATCCCTTGCTCACTCCCAGCCAGTCGCAGCCAACAAGACTCCCACAGCTGTACACAGCTCTCTCCTGTCTCCCGGGCAGCAAGCTTGGAGACATGGCCAGTTCCTTCCTTGGCCAAGGCACAGAGGCCTGGATCACCTAATTCTTGAAGGCAGCACTACCTATTGCAAGGGTCCTTGGTTCCTGTCTGATGAGCTGTTTCCCCCGCTCCACCCATTCCCAGAGCTTCCCACCTTCTATATCAAGACAGGATGGATGGGTTCCCCCATGACCAGCTCAGCCAAAACGGAAGGACTTCACCCCCAGCACAAGACCTACACATTAGACACACCATTCCCAGACCCAAGAAAAATGCCATGTTCCGCAAAGGAAGAGGGAAAGGGGTGGGAGGAAGTCTAGAGCAAGGATTCCATGGAGAAGGAGAAACCAAGAGGAGCTTTGAGATCAGAATTAAATTCTTTAATACAAAATGCTTTTTTTTTTTTAAGATATATCTGTATTTCTTTGTCGTTGTTTAAAAATAAATATGTACTACGGAATATCTCGAAAAAACTGCACTAGAGACAAAGATGTGATGTTAATATCTTTTCCCCACAATTATTACGGATAAACAGTAGCACCAATAAATAAATGATAACAAATATTAAAATTAAAAAAGGAGAGAGATTTAGTATGTAGAATTCTCTATTTTTTCTTGTTTTGTTTTTACATATAAAAAACAGAATAGCAATGTCTATTTTATCAGAATCACATATATACATAAACATATATATATATATACACACAAATACAAGTTGCCAAATATATATATAGTATGTAGATGTATATTGAAACCTTATTTCAAAGGAATGTGTGCTGGGGAGCCAGGGGAAAGGGGAGGGCAGCGCTGAGTGTTAGCAAAATTAAATATGTGTTCAAGATAAGCTAGTGACTGTCACCGATCAGGGAGAGAGAGATTGGAAACATGAATTTTATATACAAAAACCAGTACAAATAAGAGAGCGAGAGAGAGCAAAAGATACATCTCATAAATAGTTGAAATTAAATATTAACCAAGAATACTGAAAAAAACCCTACTCTTTAATTAAATTAACTGTTTTAATTTCTAATTAAAAAGGGATATTAAATAAGTACCGTATACAAAACACTTTCTCTTTTCTCTGCCTCCACGATGGGCACGTGGATCCTGCCCTGCCTCTCTGTGCCTCGGGAAGGGAAGGGCCAGGGGATGGAGGAGGGTCAACCACTCACACACACACAACCAGGCCTCCTGGGGGGACAGAACTAGTGGTTTCAATGGTGTGAGGACATCAGGTCCTTTTAGGCTGCACCCCAGGAAGGTGAGCAGAAAGAGGATGAGGGTGGGTCCCAGGAGGAGGAGCTGTCATGGGCTGCTGCTTCCAACACGTGTCTCTTCTCTTCGCTGGAACATCTGTCGGTGGCCTCCTGGGCAACTTGGAAGCAGGTGAGAGTAAGTGAACGCCGCCCAGGCTCCTGAATCTTCCAGGCAATGCCCCTGGGGATGAGATTCCCATGCAGCATGTGGAGGGAATCCCCAAAGCACAGCAATGTCCTGAAGCTCCCCAAACTCCTAGTCAGAGCCAGTGTGCTCACCCCTGTACCTGTCATATGCCTTTCTGTCCATCTGACCCAGGGGAGAGGCTCAGCGCCAGGGCTGGGTTTGTCGGTGTTCCTGAAAGTGGGTCATATTTGCCCCCATGCCCTGGCCTTGCACATTCCTGGGCTGGGGAGAGGACCCTGGCCCAGCCAAGTGGGACAAAGAAAAAGATCACGCCAGAGTCTCTCGTCTCATCCTCTTCCCTGTCAGGATCTGAGTGGGAACGTTCCCCTCCCAACTCAAGTCCACAGCAGTCAAATACATCCAGTGAAGACACCAATAACATTAGCACTGTTAATTTAAAAAAAGAATATATATATTTTATATATATAAAATATAGATATTTATTTTTATATATATATAATATATATATATATATAAACGTATGTATGTGGGTGGGTGTGTCTACAGGAATCCCAGAAATAAAACTCTCTAATCTTCCGGGCTCGGTGATTTAGCAGCAAGAAAAATAAAATGGCGAATCCAATTCCAAGAGGGACCGTGCTTGGTCACCCGCCCGGGAATGCTTTTGCCGGAGTCTCGCCCTCCGGACCCAAAGTGCTCTGCGCAGAGTCTCCTCTTCCTTCATTTCAGGTTTCTGGATTAAGGACTGTTCTGTCGATGGTGATGGTGTGGTGGCGGCAGCGTGCTTTCTGTATCCATCATTCTGTGTCAGTCTTTCCTGGTGAGAGATCTGGTTCCCGAAACCCTGAGGGAGGCTCCTTCCTCCTGCCCGGCTCACCGCCTCGGCTTGTCACATCTGAGGGGAATGGAAAACGAAGGCTGGAGTTAGGGCCAAGTGAGGGGGCTTGGTGACGAGGCAGGCAGCCTCCCCATTCCTGGGGGCCCCTGGGTCACTGCAGCTTCCGGCACCTTAAGAGCCCAGAGGACAGGAAGGTGTGGTCCTGGGACAAAAAGCCCCAGTGTGAGAGCAGCCCCAGCTCCGCCCTCAGGGAGCCCCAGTCTGAGCAGCAGCTCCACTCAGGGGCTCCCAGTCTGCCCTCTGGAGCTCGCAATCTACTGAGACAAGACAAGGACATGGGAACACTTTACAAAGCAACAAATGAACGGATACCAAAGAACAGTCCCCACTTGACATTTTAAGAGCCGAGGGGTGACCAGAGCTAGATGAAGTTAATCAGAAGAAGCTCCCTGCTGAGGACGTTTTTCAGTTTGGGCCCTAGGGGCTGGTATGGGGAAGAGAGTGGGCAGAGCATCAGGCAGAACGCCTGAGGCAGAGAGGCTTGGCTGGATGGCCATCGACAGCAAAGGCCTGCCCTGGGGATGGGAGGCTCCCAAAGGGGTAGCGTAGAGCAGGAGGCCCCAGGAAGGTGAAGGAACATCTCCATTCCCCGTGTCCCCTCCCAGTATGGCTGCAGGCCTCCTCTCTTGAGCTGGTTAGAGGCTGCAGTCCCAGGTCCCCGGCTCTTCCCTTTCCAATATGCTGCTTCACTTAGGATGCGGAGAGATAGTTCTGCAGTTTCGCTACTCCTGCTGAAGCAAAGGGGGCCTCCCAGAACTTTCTCAGCATGCTCCTGCCCCTGGACTGATTGTAAGGAGGAGGCAGAACAGGCCCTACCCTTCTGGGAGCCTGGAAATGGGAGTCCTAAGCCTCCAATTTTGGAAACTGATATTCACAGATCCAGCCAACTTGGGAGTTGGGTAAGGAATTAGGAGGTTAGGGTAACTTCAGTTAGCTCCAGGTCACTTCACACACACACCCATCTGCAGGATTATCACCAAAAAAAATCCTAAAATGTCAAGTCCCTAATCTTCCCCAAGGACCCCTGGGGAACTGAGACCCCCCTCATCTAGACCTGAAGTTAGGCAGAGCCCCCACCCCCAGCACTAATATACACCTCTTGGTTTTACATAGGGCTAAGACAGACAGAATCCCATACCAACTACCCAGGCCTGGTTCCCAGCATCCCCTGAGCACCCACAAGCCACAAGAACATTGGTGGGGAAGGGGAGACTCCCCTAACACAGACTTGGGGTGTGCTGAGGGTGCCTTGGCCCTGTCTGGGGAATCCTCATAAAAGTCCTGCCTCCCTAAGTGAAGCTTACCCTCACTCCCCAGGGCCTCTCTCACTGAGCACAGGCAAACTGGTATAAAGAACACAGGCTAAGGCATCAAAAGATTGCCAGCCACCAGTCCCGGCCCTGTGCTCCTGGCCTCGCCCCCCTGAACTGAGGCCTGCATTCATTCATTTGATACTTCCCTGGTCCTTAGCATGGACAAGGGACAGAGGTACAGATGCCTGGGGCCCACAAAGGTAACTAAACCAGGCCCAGGCTCCTGCAGTTCACAGTCTAATGTCAGGAGAATGGGCACAGAACCCTCCCTCCACGCATCCTGGGAGCACTTGAAAATGTGTGGGCTGCTTGGGGTTGTCACCATGACTGGTGGAGGATTAAAGTTATCAAGTGCTACAGCTCCTTCAGTGTGTAGGCAAAACTGCCCTGTCCTAAACCAACAGCCAGAGCCCTTGCCCTCAGGGAGCCCTAGTCTGAGGGGGGAGACATGGCCCAATCCTCAGGGAACCCCAGTCTGAGGGGGGAGACATGGCCCAATCCTCAGGGAGCCTCAGTCTGAGGGGGGAGACATGGCCCTATCTTCAGGGGGCCTCAGTCTGAGGGGGGAGACATGGCCCAATCCTCAGGGAGCCTCACTCTGAGGGGGGAGACATGGCCCTATCTTCAGGGGGCCTCAGTCTGAGAGAGGAGACATGGCCCTATCCTCAGGGAACCCCAGTCTGAGGAGAGAGACCTATCCCTGTCCTCAGGGAGCCCCAGTCCAAAGGAGGAGACACAACCCTTTCCTCAGGGAGGCCCAGTCTGAAGCGGGAGACTCAGTCCCTTCCCCCATCGAGAAACACTGAGTGAGTGAGAAGCTCAGCCATGCAGACTTCAAAGGGCCGAGGCCAGGCCCGGGAGAGAGCCGTGAGAGCAGACCAGGCCCCGTGAGCGCGGTGAGAGCGTCTATGCTTTGTTGACATTGTCCACACCTGGAATCGGCTTTCAGCTTCTCAGCATTAGTACCAGAGTAGTAATAACATCAGGACCAACAGCCACTATGAGCAGAAGGACCACAGGACACAACACACAGCTTGCGTCCACACCACCACACTAAGCCACACCAGCCTACCACTCAGGCAACCAGGCCAGCCTCAGAGCAGGCCCCGCCAGGCTGGATCAGCGCCTGCAGCCCACCACGGGGCCTTAAAAGCAGAGAAGGCAGCAGTCATCAGGCAGGCAGCTAGAAACTGAGCAAGCAGCTGGCCCCTCTCAGGCGCTCTCTCGCTCGCTCGCTCGCTCTCTTTCTCTCTCTCTCTCTCTCTCTCTCTCTCCCCATCTCTGTGTGATGCCCCTCTCTGACTTGCTCGCCCTCTGGGAACCAACCTGCAAGTACGTTCGTTTAACTCAAGCTGCCTCGCCTTGCAACGCGAGTCTGTGTTTTTGCAGGAACATTTACACGTCTGTGGATCTTGTACAAACAAATGCTTTCTCCGCTCTGAGCAAGGCCCACAGGGACTGCAAAAAGGCAAAAGGAAAGACATCTAAGCTAGAGCATCAGCAGAGAGAGAGAAAAAAAATCACCATGCAACACCCCCTAACACATCCACAGCTGCACCCCCACCCGGCTGGTCAGCCCCCACGCCCTTCCACACCCTGGAAGGATCCGAGCACTACAGCAGAAGATAGAGAGAGCAGCAGAAAGAGGCAGCACTGGCTAGGACACCTGCCACAGGAAGAGGCGGGCACAGGCGGGCAGAGAGTGCAAGGAGAGACTGCCATGAGGGGCAATGCTGTGTCCCTGGGCGACAAGAGTGAGTCTCAGGCCAGAGGGACCCAACCTCTGCCATCCCCATCTGAGCACGCTTGACTCTTCACCAGCTGGGAATGGCAATCAAGGGCCACTGAGATGGCAGGGGCCACCTTCTCCCTGTGCACTGGCTCATGCCCAGGCCCCTCCACCAAGGTGGGCTAAAGTAGGGTGTGATGGGAGGCTAAGCCCACAGGCAGTGTCCACAGGCCAGGCCACTGGTGGCCAGAGGGCCCAGGGCAGGGCCCACCGTAGCCTCCAACCCAGAGGAAGAGACCACTCTACAGGGAGCCCTCTGCAGGTGCCATGGAATAGGGGGCTCCCCTCCAGAGGCCCCAACTCCATGAGGAGCCAGGGCACTTCCACTAGAGGAAGAGAGGCCGCCACATGGCGTGTGATCCCACCCAAGCTCCTCCTTTAGCTGAGGAGCCATTCGACAAGCCACCTTGGGTCATTCACAGCCCTTCTTGGACCACGTCTGCCCTCCCCACCACCCTCAGCTTCCAGACGAGTGCAGAAGCCTAGAGTAATGGAAACCAGTTGGGTGAGCAGGCACCCGTGCCAACATGGGTCCGGCCACCAGTGCCCAGTGGGTGAGAGAAAACGGGTGCCCAGCCAAGCCAGAGTCTCCACCCTCAATCCTCCAGGCCTGCTCACCCCCCATTCACCCAACCCTGGACCAGCAACGCCACCACCAAATCTACCCATTGGTGCCAATTAGTGGAGTGAGAGTGAGAGAGAGACAAGGGCCACGGGGATGAGTGCCAGGGAGGGACCAGGGGAGGGAGGCAGGGTTATGGGGTACAGCAGGTGGGAGCTGGACTGGGGGCCAGGGAGGCTCCAGGGAATTAGACAGCAGCGGGCACCAACGTACACGCTCCAGGACTTATACCGGGATTTCTTGCGCTTTCGTTTTTGCCCCTTTCCCTTTCCTGGAACTGATTTTCTGGAAAATAAAAAAACAGAGACAGAGAGAGAGCAGGGGCAGTGGGGGCGGGGGTGGAGTAAAAGAAGCAGTGAGGAGGGCAGGGATGGGGGAAGGACCAAAGCAAAGCCACACAGGGCGGCTTCCTGGAGGAAGTGTCAGGAGGCAGGTGGTCTCTGGGAAGGCATGCACGGCACACACAGGCGTGTCTGGGCAGCAAGCACTCGATGGCTCTTTCTTCTCCTCACACTGGCCACCCTAAGGTGGCAAACATAGCCCCTGACAAGGTGAAGGGTGGGAAACCGAGACTGGGTAGAGGGCACAGGACGCAAGGGTCTCCATGCTGACAGAGGCTCCTGGTCCCCGGCAGGGGGCAAAGCCCGAGGGAGGGCTCTTTGCCCAGCAGCCCTGTCCAAGTCTGACCCTGAAGGTCAGGGGGTGACGAAAGGTAGGCCAGGCTTCAGGGAGAAGGTCAGAGAGCTGCCTGGATGGGGAGCAGGAGTGGGAGGGCAGGCTGAGCTTCGGGCACCTTCTGCCTTCATTTCCGAGTGCAACAGAACCTCTGGGAATCCCGGCGTGGGGGAAGCGGCTACTTTGAGAGCTGGCACAGAACCAAGAGCAACACAGAAAAGCAACAGCCTGCTCAGCACGACCTGAACTGGGAGGCACGGCCGGTGTCCGGGAGCCCCGGGCAGGCAGCAGGGTGGGGTGGGAGTTAGGGAGGGCTGGGGAGGAGGAGCCTGGGCGGTACTTGGCAGGGAGTTCTCTCCCCAGCCTGTCAAAGCCTGCGACACCATCTCACCAGACTCTCTTCCGAGCCCAGGCGAGCCCCCTACCCTCCCCGTGGCAAAGCAGTCATTTGGGGAAACGGGAAGCGGGCAGGCTGTGGCCTGTGCCCCTCAAGAGAACCAGCGCCCTCCATGCCTGCCAGGCCCGAGAGAACACACCTCAGCATGTCTGTCACAGGGAAGAAAGGAGGGGGAGAAGGGACCAGAGAGGGTGAGTCTGTCCCCCTTAGGAGAAAGCAGCAAAGGGTGGAAGGAGGGTTTCCGCATCCTCTCACTCTGGAAGCTGCGGTCTGAGGGAAGAGCCAAGGGGGTGAGGCCGAGGGGACTTCAATGTCCCCACAGCACTGGGGGCAGACAGGATGGTGTGGGGAAGGGGCAGGGCCCGGGTACTCTCTCTCAGTCTCTCTTTCCCTGCAAGCTCCAGCCGATGCCAGCCGCCCACCCTGTCTTGAAGGCTTACTGCCACCAGACCTCATCCCCCCACCATCCTGCCCGACCCTGAACACTGAGCACTCACGAGCCTCTGAAAATGACCAACATTCAACTTTTTCTCCCTGGCCAAGAGGGCCGTGTGTCTGCCGCCTGCTGCCGACAGGAGGGCCTGCGCTGAGAAACACCCTCCCGCCGGCCTCACGTCCAACTGCACCGTCACAGCAGCCACCAAAAGAGGCTGTTTCCTCTGCCACACAGAAGCTGGCCTCTCTGCCACCTACACCCTCTCCCCACTGTGGGTGCCCCAGAGCAAGCCAGGAAGTCAGTGTCCATATTGCCCCCTGACACACCGAAACAGCAAGTCCTGCCCAGGAATGATCCAGAGACCCAGAAGGCATGGTCCCTTCCAAAGGAAGTGCCAGGCTCCTGGCCGGGATTTCTCACTAACCCTAGAGCATCACCCTGGAGTTGGAACCATCCTGTTGTGGCTGCCACCACAAGTCCCCCACAAGACCAACTCCCTGACCCAGGGAGGCCATGAGAGCCCCCAACAGAGGTAGCCAAGAGCCCCAGATCAAGACAACCGGCCACGGAAAGGGAGAAGTGCTAAAGTCAGGGCCACTTACTTTTCTTGTCTTGCTCTATCTTTCTTTGGTCTGAAATGGGTAGGGAGAGAGAAAAGAACAAAACAGAAAAGGGTTAAGACAGTGATGACAATGATAAGGGATAATAACAATAATAACCACAGTAAAAACAGCATTTATGATGGAGCCACTGTTTTAATCTCCTCGTATATAACTTATTTAATCCTTATAACAAGGCTCTAAGATATACTACTATTGTACCCATTTTACAGATGTAGAAACTGAGGCACATTGAAGTAAAATGCCCAAGGTCACGCAGCTGGAAGCTGGACATGGGTTAACAAGTACAACATGCTTAACCCTGGCACAGACCAGGTGCCCTGCGGCCACTTGCTGATAATGAATCCATAACTACATCCTCACCTGCATTCACATTTGTTGTGCTGTAGGAAGCTCATCTCTCCTATGTGCTGGCCTTGGTGAGGTTTGATCCGCATAATCTGGGGGGGAAAGAAGCAGATCACAGAGGTTAGTGACCCAGCCAGCCAAACCCAGATGGGACAACCCTGGGGCTCCTGTCACTCAGCACCCAGGGGTTCTGCAGAGCAGGGATGGGTGGTGGAGGCAGGGAGGACCAAGAGCTCTGCAGGAAAGAGGCTCAGGCCCACCCCAACTCCCCCAACCCTGTTGGCCTCAAGGAGCCCTCATTCCACTTGAGGCCAAGACATGGCTGCAAGGGTTGGCCAGGCTGGGAATTCAAATCCTAGATTCTTACCACTCCCCATGCCCTCCCCTTCTTTCATCCTCCCTAGGCCTCACCCTGACTCCCAGTAGATACCCAAAAGCAACCCCCTCCTTGTGGCTCACAGCTCCCTCCCACCCTATCTGGGCTGAGATGTGCCCCATCACCAGGTAACACCAAAAGACTTTTTAAACTCTCCATGGACCAGGTTCATCCAGCTTCCCAAACAGAGCCCTCAAGAAGGGAGGGCCCTCTGGATTCTCTTCAATAGAAGAAGAGAGGGGCCCCCTGGCACAGGCACCCATCTGCCCCCTCCTGAGCCCAGGGGGCAACCATCAGTGAGGAGGAGATGGTTGGGGCTTGCTGAGATCCTGGGCTGGGAATGCAAGCATCTTCTCCACAGAAGGCAAGACAAGACCCCAGCACACCTCCCCTGTGCAACTCAGAGGCAGGAGCTGGGCAAGGCAAGTCTAGCCAGGAAAGGACCTGGGACCACCTGTTCCCAAAGTGTTACACCCCTCCCTATGCCCCCTGCCCCCACTTCCCAAAGATGCCCACCTGCATGGTGATGTTGAACTCCTCAGTGGGCACACACTCCAGGCCCTCGTCATTGCAACAGCCCCCGCATCGCATCAGGGGCACACAGGATGGTTTGAAGATGTACTCGATCTCATCAGGGTACTCCTGGAAGATGTCCACCAGGGTCTCAATCGGATGGCAGTAGCTGCGCTGGTAGACATCCATGAACTTCACCACTGCATGAGAGGCGGTGATGCATGAGCCCAGTGGGTGACACAAAAGATGGCTAGCCCCTCTCTCCACCCAACTCTGCAAAGCCACTCCTCAGAGCTTCTGTATCAGGCAAGTCCTTCCAAAAATCTAACTTAAGTCCCTCCTACTGTGTTTAAAGCACTTCCCTCAGCTTCCCACCATCCACACTGGTGAAAGCCTGTTTTTATTCCAGAGATCACACAAGGTACTCAAGTTCCAAGGGACATGGCCTGCCACATCTGATCCCGCCACCTCACTGTGACAGCTGAACTGAATCCTGGGTCAACCTCGATGACAAAAGACAGTTTGACTGTGCGTACACCCCATGGGGATACTCTAAGCTTCCCCTAAAAGGAGGAAGAGCCAGCTTTGCCAAGTTAGTCTCATTTCCTACAACTCCCCACAACCACTACCATGACACCAAATGCACCAGCAACTATTTATTGAGCACTTACTACATGCTGGGTACTGTGTACATTAGTCTGCAGCTATCATCTCATACAAGTGTCTCCACATGGTACCATTAGACACTACTGAGATTCCATTTTACAGATGGGGAACAGGAGGCCCAGAAAGGCTAAGTAACTTGTCCCAAGCCCACACAGCAAGCAAGTAAAAGAGTGAGAATTAGCTGACATCAAAGTGTTCCCAAGCCTGTATCAGGCAAAAAACAGAGGAGGCACCGTTCCCCCTGCCAGTCCCCTTCCCCAGACCTGAGCTGAGAAGGTGGTGGCCATCAGCCCAGGGGCTGGGGCCGCCTGGAACCAGCAGGTGGCAGTGGGCGGGCACGCTGTGAGAGCCCTGCCAGACACTGATAACCCCGCCCAAGAGGGCAAACTGCTTGCATCATGGAAAAAACAGTGCTGCCACTGTAGCCACGAAACATTTCTAGAAGTTGATCTGGAGGGAGACCAGGGTAAAGACAGTTTCCCAGGCTGGCGGCAGAGCCTGGGGTGCACTGGAGCATGAAGGGGTAATTCTGGGCCACAGGGGTGGAGCCCTTGAGAATAAATAAATGCAGGACTCCGGCATGACTATTCCAAACTGTGGCCCAGCCTGCCACTCCCATCACCTCCCCCCCCGCCCCCTGCCCCGGCAACACCACCACATAGCAATCCAGCTCCTGAAATGGGTTCCCTACACAGAGGGAATAAATAACACCTGGCCAGTGAGGAGGCCCAGGCTCTGGCCATGAGTTGGTGCGACCTTGGGCCAGTCCCTCCCGTCTCTGGGCCTCCAACTCTGCTCAACTGTAGAAGTGGGTTGGGCTGATCTCTGAAGACACTGAAACAGGCTGAAGAGGTGGAGTTTTGTCTTCCATTTCCAGCCCTGGGAACAAGTGCTCTTTTTTCAGCCTGAGTAATACGAAGTTTAGAACTTCACCAAAGCATCTTAAGTGTATGCCCAGTGGACTTCCACCGCGGCTCCCAAGCCCCACCCCAGAGACCACATCGGGCCTCCCCCTCCCTCCTCCCTCCAAGGTCTGCTTTCCAGAGGAATAAAGGACAATGAGGGGGGGTATGTACACAACAGGTTGGTTGGGAGGAAGGTGGGGAGAAGGCCACAGGTGTGAAAACAGAAAGAACAGCAGGGAACCGAGCCCGTCCACTGCCTCCTGTGAGGTCTCTACTTTTATCCAGACCACCAACAGGCACAGAATCCTTCTCTACCCACCAAGGGTTACGGCAAAGCATCATCACAAAGAGTGAAGGAGACCCGAAGTCTCAAAAAGTCATTTTTTAAAGCCAAATCAACAGAGAAGCAGATGGCCAATCAAGAAGTTTGGAACTGCCCCCTTCATCACGGCTGGAACAGAGGAGGGCGAGGCTTGCGGCCCAGGAGTGGACAGCAGAAAGGTCTGGGCCGGGCAAGGGGTTGGTAGATGAGGGTAAAAAGACCTGGGGTAGGAATTCACCGGAAAAGCTTCTCCTTGGAATCCCCAAGCCCCATGGGAGGTGGAAGGGAGCAACCCCACCCGCACCCTTCATCAGGCAGCCACTCCTCCAAGGCGGGCTGGCCTCCGCTGCCCGGAGAGCACATACAGGCGCGCCAACACCAGGCTTTCCTGGTTTTCCTTATGTATCGCAGACAACCTTTTCTCCAGCAAACAAAGACCATTTGTCTTGCCTCTCCCAGACCAGAGACCACTGGGAAGCTGAAAGGAGTGACTGGTGCACTAGAAGCAGGGGGCCGGTCAACGGCTGAGTAGCCAGGTCCTAGGCCAAGGAAAGGGCTCCTGGGGTGGGGAAGGAGGAGGTGGAACAGGCTGGGCACCACCAATGCTGGCCACTACCCAGCTATGCTGGATTTAGGTCAGGGAAACTTGCCTAAAGGAAGACCCCAGGGCCTTTCCTCCCCGGAGGTGGAAAGCACAGGCCACAGTCAGTGGTGGGGAGAGCCAGGGTGTCCCCAGAGAAATGGGAGGATCCAAACCACAGCGGAACAAAAGGCAGGCGGACTTGGGGTTGGGCAGGGGGGCGGGGCGCCTGGGAGCTACAGCCAGCCCTCTGCTGGCCTGGGAGGGAAGTTCACAGCGTCCGAACCTAGTCAAGTGGGGCTTTCTCCACCGGCAAAGAAATGCAAACCAGGGAAAGGAGGGGAGATCCCATTAGGCTGAGCCCTCTGCACCTCCAGCTCACACAGGAGGGGTCACAGTTCCCGTGAGTGGGACATGCCTATATAGGAAATGACGCTGAATGTCCACCCTCCCCCAGGAGCTAGGGAAGACAGGGACACTTTTCCCAGCATCTAGGATCCCTGAACACTGTCTTCTTGGTCTGTGCTCATGGCTCCTTCTCTGAATAAAACTGTACTGGAAAGAGCAGAAGAAAAGGGCAACAAGTCCTATTTCTAGCAGAGACCTGAACAGCAGAGGGTCCTCACAAAACAGGGTGAACCTCATGGGACCCAGCTTTTTCCTTCTTGATCCTCATATTCCTGTGCCTCTTCCCCTTCCTCCCCACAGAAAAGGAATTAGGCCGTCCACCCATCCCCTGAGAGGACAGGGAACCTCCATCCAAGAGCCAGGGGGACTCACCTTCGTGGTGATGCTGCCCTCCTCCTTCTGCCATGGGTGCAGCCTGGGACCACTGAGGACAGAAAGAGAGCAAGGCATGGGCAGGGGCAGGGACCGGGGCCAGGGTGCACAGGCCCAGCCACCCAGCCCCTCCTCCCTCTTCACCTCCCTCCCACCCACAGCCTCTGGCTTCTCCAAGTCTTCTGAGTCGACGAGGACACAACCGGGGGTCCCCCAGGACACAAAATATGCCCACCACTCCTAGACTGCTCCAATTATGAACCCGAGGAAGTTAAAGACTAACCAGATGTTGGGGGCTGGGGAGCTGGAAATGCAGGAGGAAAATCCCAGAATGCTTCGTTGTCCAAGTCCCCTGTACCCTCCCCACATTTCCCTCTCCTTGCTCTTACGGTCCCCCGATTCCCTGGTCCAAAGCCATGGTAAGTAGTAAGGTCAAACAGGAGGACAAATTTGGACTGGGGCAGGAAGGAAGGACTGGGGGTGAGAAAAACAACATGGTGACCTTCTCCTGCTGACATGACAAATACCAGGGTGAGCTGGTGTTGGAGAGGGAGGGGGGTGCTGAGGACCGAAGGGCACCAACCACCCTCCCCCATCCAAGCTCTTTTAGTCCTTAGGAACAATCCGGCATGCCCACAGGTTACTTCGAGGGGAAAAACTCAGGAGGAGACCCTAGGGGAGGAGAACCCCATATTCCTCCCTGCACAAATCTCTCCAGAGCCTCAATAGATTTCCAAAGCCTCACCAGTCTCCTATTCCCACCTGTTCGCTGGTTTCTTCTCCCTCCCAGGGTGAGGAGGTCCCAAGCCCCTCTCACCTGGGCACCTTCTTCAAAATGCCACCAGGGAAGGCTTTTATGCCTTGGCACTGCCCAGCCCCTAGGGGGCCCCCTGCACCACCTTAGGCCTGAGGCCTCCCTTAACCCTCCCCACCCCCACATCATTCCTCCCCTCCCCAGAAGCTGTGAAGGTCAACACACCCAGACATGCGGACCTGGCAGCACCCAAAAGGAAAGCCTTCTGCCAGCCCTTCCTGAGGGTCCCTGGCTCTCACAGACTCCCCTCCCGCCCAGCACTCACAACCAGAGGGGCACTAGCCTATGAAACACCAAACCCTGCTGGCGGGAGTTCCACTGTCCCCCACACACCCCAAATGCACCGCACTCAGGTCCCCCAGCCCTGCTCCCAGAGAAAACCAAGGTCACACAGGAAGGGGTCCTTACAGGAAGCCCCTCTCAAGAGAAAACAACAGCTCCCAGGCTTCCAGCTGGACACCTCCCACTGAGGCTCCCTCAGGGACCCCTGGATTCTGCACCTCAGCCCCTCACCCATTCCCATGACACCCCCTGGCTTCCCCCTGACAATATTCTCCCTGGACCCTTCACTCCTCCTGGGCCCCAATGAGGAAAGGGGACAGAAATTTCATACCCCTTCTAAGGCCAGGGGGCACAGGAGGGGCGGTTCTAGGCAGGCAGGGGCCAGGTGTCCTTCTCTGGGGGCCTCTGAAGGTCACACTGTGGCCAGGCAGCCACTCCTCCCCCTCCTCCCTACTTGGAGGCCTGTAGCCAAGGCCTTTGTGCCAGGGTCTGAGGAACTTGTGGTGTTAGCAGCGACCCCTGTCCATGGCTTTCCTCTCGCGTCCTCTCCAAGGGGATTCTGGCTGAGGGAAGGTGTCAGGGAGGAGCGAAAAGGGACCCCTTCGGTGGCTTTCGGAAGCAAGCTGGGTGGGCAAGTTTAGAGTTCCAAAAAACCACCTGCTCCAGCGCTGCCTTTCACCAGGACAAAGTGTGTGCAAGGCTGGCAGGAGCTCCTTTCCAGGGTTCAGGAAGGACTATTCCCATGCTGCTCGTGGCACAGCAAATTTCAAGCCATTTCTCCAAAAGGGTAAAGTGGAGCAATGACTCTCTTTAAACCCTCCCTTCACCCACTCCCACGAGAGCTAAAGCACAGCTCACTCGGGACTGTTGGGGAGGGAAAGGAAGCACACTGTCACCAAGTCGGGACTTTCGGTGGAGTGTGACAAAGCGCCCGGTGGGCTCCCGCGCCACGACTTCTGACAGTGATCATCCTTTCCCCGGACTCTGGGGCCATAAAGGGGTTAGATGGATCTTCTCCTCAGAAAGGAATGAAAATAAAAGGGGTGACAGGGGCTTCTCTCCATGCTAGAGAGGAAATGGGGAAAGAGAAGGGGCGTCAGGAAATTCCTCCTAGCACTGGGCAGGGGTAGGATCCGGAAACAGTGGAAAGGGGTAGGGATGGTTCTTCGGATCCCCGGGCTGGGGCTACCTCGAGAGGTCACCTTCCCACGGAGGGCTGGCGGGGGGAGGGGTGCCGCTCGCCACTCCGGGCTCCCCATTCGGGCAGCCGAGGCTCGGGAAACACGCGGCCGGCCAGGCCCGGGCTGATGTAATCGGCTCCGCGCCGCGCGCGCCCGGCCGGGCGGGGGAGGGCGGGCACCGAGCGGGACGCGAGCGGGGACGGGCGGGGTTGGCGCGGCGCAGGTGGCCCAGCAGGGAGGGGGGTCCCCGCAGCAATCCACCCCAAAACTTTTCCCAAACTCGCGGCAAGGGCCAAAGAGACCGAGTGGCAGTGACAGCAAGCCCCCTCTCCCTCCTGCGCCCTGCCCCCTCCACGCTCTCTGCCCTCCAGCGGTCCAAGGTCCGAGCACCCCCCTGCCCGCTGATCTCTGGCTCCCGCCCCGGCTGCCCGGACTTCCAGATCTGCGGGGACCAGCGGCCAGGAGCAAACTTCAGCCGGCAGCAGCAACGCAAGCCCAGCCCCCTCGGCCTCCTCCTCCGGCTCCCGCCCTCGGCTGGTCGGCCCAGATCGTACGTGCGGTGACTCCGGTGGGTGGGCAGGGCCCGCGTGGGCGGTGAGCCTCTCTCCGGGTGCCCTCCCACCTAGCGCGCGCCCCCTCCCCCTGCACCTACGACGACAGAGGGGGACGCCGCACGCCTGGTGCCCATGGACCCGCGTGGGGCACGGGGCCCCCACGCGCGCGCTCGCACGCACGTCCCCAGTCGGGAGAGGCGCTCGCAGCGGCCCGCGGCGCCAGGCGGGCACGGCCGCTTACCTTGGCATGGTGGAGGTAGAGCAGCAAGGCAAGGCTCCAATGCACCCAAGAGAGCAGAAAGTTCATGGTTTCGGAGGCCCGACCGGGGCCGGCGCGGCTCGCGCTCCCTCTCCGGCTCGGGCTGTGGGGCGGCCCGCTCTCCTCGGTGCCTCGGTGAGCTTCTCTTCCTCCCCGGGCCGAGGCCCGGGCCAGGGCCTGGGGCGCGCGCGCGGCTGGAGCACTGTCTGCGCACACCGCCGCCTCACCCGTCCATGAGCCCGGCTTCCGAGCACCGAGTCGCCACCGCGGCCCCCTCTCCTCTTCCTTCTCTTCTTCCTCCTCTCCCTCCTCCGGCTGCGGCTCCTCCCGGCTGGAGCTAGCACTTCTCGCTGCTCCGCTCGGGTCGGCTTCCCCGGTGCGGACCACGGCTCCTCCGGAGCGAGAACAGCCCAGAAGTTGGATGAAAAGTTTCAGTGCGACGCCGCGAGCCCCGAGCCCCTCCACCCCGCCTCCGGGCGCGGGCTCCGGCCCCTGCCCGCGGCTCGCCTCAGCGGCCACTGTCTGCCGCCGGCCGGGGAGGAGGTGGGCGCTGGGGCTGGGGGCGGTGTCTGTCTGTCTGTCCGTCAGCCCGACTGGTCCGCTGCGGGATCCCAAGGGGGAGGGCTCACGCCGCGCTCCGGCGGTCACCCCCAAAAGCAGGTCACTCACTTTGCCCCTGTCCCTCTCGCTGCTCGCACGCCCGCGCGCTCTCTCTGACCCCGTCTCTCTCTTCCTCGACTTCTCTCTGGAGCTCTTGCTACCTCTTTCCTCCCTCTCTGCTGGTTTCCAAAATCCACAGTGATTTGGGGGAGCAGAGCAATCTCCCCACGCCGTCGGCCGGATTCAAGTGGGGAATGGCAAGCAAAAATAAATTAAAATGGGAAACAATACAGTTTTTAAAAAACGTTTAAGAAAAAAGAAGGGGGATAAACCCCGGATCAACGAATATCAAATTCCAGCACGGAGCGCCCTGGCCGGTGATCCGCTGACCGGTCCACCTACCCGCTGCGCTCCGTACAGAGCGCCGGTGCCAGCCCCCAGTGCCACGACCTCCAAGCTACCCGGCTGCCCCAAGCCTCCGCGATCGTCGGCTATCAACCGACTTTTAAACCTAAGCTGGCTCCGCCCCGCCGGGACCCGCCCCGGGGGGCGGGGACAAGCGAGCCTCGCCCCCTCCACGCGCGGCTCAGACCCGGGCGCTGCGGACGCCCAGCGAAGCCTGGCCCCCAGCCCGCTGCAATGAAGGGAAAGCTCGACCCCCACCAAGGTTCACAGCCTGAAAATTACCCATCCGCCCCCGGAAACTCTGTCCAGAGACACGCGCCCGCCGGGCATTGGCGAGGAGGGAGCAGGAAAGTGAGGTTACGTGCGGACAGGGCCCGAGAGCTATTCCCTCCTTGCTAGGAATATTGGAGGGGGCAGGGGAAGGCGGAAAGCCGGACAGGGACGGGTGGGGAGAGGGAAACACAGATCTGTTGGAATCCTGGAGTGACCCCTGGCCTTCTACCCGCTCCAACGCCCTCAACCCCTACACGCACACACTCACTCACCCACATTGACACACACGTCCTCACTCTCGAAGACGCTGCTCACGGCATTCACCCAGTTTCCCTGTGGTGGCCGAGCGCCCCCTAGTGACTAACGTCTGCACACCCCAGCTCTGGCTAAAGAGGGAATGGGCTTTGGAAAGGGAGTGGGGGGAGTTTCCTCCTGAACCCCCCCAGTTCTGACCTCTCAAACAGCTGCATGTTTGGGACTGGACTTGCTTCATGTACAGAGAGCCCAGGGCTGGGACAGGGGACACAGTGTGTCTATCTGGACAATGTGCCATCTGGAGCCCTCATCTGACCTGCAGACATCAAAGTGAGCAGCAGCCAACAGGCTGAAGTGACTGGGGTCCTTTGGGAAGTGTCCAGGGATGCCTCCCTGGGGAGAAGAATTTGGCACCAAGTTTGTGGAACTGAGAGCGGGAAGCTGTGTGGTTCCGGGGTTAGTCAGTGACCGGGAGGGAAGAGGACCTGTTGGAGCCCACGTATGCACTGTGGAGTCTGGCAAAACCCAAAGGGGAAGGCAGCTGGGCAGACAGAGGCCCTTGTTCCTGCTGCCCCCCCAACCCCAGATGTTGCCAGGGAACTGAGGCCAGGGGGCTGGTGGGGGCGGATGGAGGCCAGCGCCTGCGTGATGATTCAAACCTCCCCGCCAGCACTAAGGAACGTCTGCCGGCCAGCTGCCCAGAGCTCCCACCAGGCCAGGGGCCAAGGCTTCTATCAGCCCAAGCCCAGACTCATAGCTCATCTTCTGAACAGAAATGGGGGTTTCTTCTCAGCCCCCCATTCCCTCCGGATCCCTTGGTTACTTCTCCAGGCTCATAGCTTCTCCCCTCTCCTTCCCCCACTCCTCTCCCTTACCTCCAAGCCCCCTTTTTCTCTAACTCTCCACATCTTCCCTAAGTGCTCCCCAAGGCCCCCATTCCATTCTTGCATATAGGAACCAGCTTGGAAAAATTCCTGGCTGGGTTCTGACCCAGCTATTTCCAGGCTGCCCCAGGAAACAAAGTTAGGGCTCTAATGCCTGTGGGAAGAGTGGGACCAGTCACTCTGAATATCCACCCAGATCTGACCAGGGTCTGCCCTGCAGCTGGCATAGCCTCTGTGGACGCGTGGACTGAGAATGAGAAGGCAACAATTTCCCTCAGTTTGACCAAAACGCTGTAAGGAGCTTATGCAGCTAGCCCTGTCCTCAACGTATGGTGCTATGGTTTGGTGGAGGTGCTAGGTTACCTCCCCAGTACCCCCAATTCCACCCGTGTGATGTCCTAAGGCCTCTATGGGGAGGGGAGCTGGCTCCCACCCACCGCATCTCTCCCTTCCCATCCTTTATGCACTAGTCCTGTCTCCAACACTTGGCAGGCTCCCCAGCAGCAGGGACAAGGCCTTTTTACAGTTAGTAAATGTTTATTTCCTGGCTCAGGGCCCCCTCCCAGGCAGGCCTCCTCACCTGGGATCCATACTCTAGGCTGGGATATGAAAGGGAAGACACTAACTTTCCTCCTGGTGTGCCTCTAGCACCCCAAGAGCATAAGCTGTAGGCACCTTGGCAGGGGCCCCTCCCTCATCCCTACCTTGGGGCAGGACGGAGGCTCTGAGCCCTAAGGGCTCATTCTGGCCCCCTCCCTTGCATCCCTTCTCAACTCGACCTTCTTCAGCCACTAGATAGGCAATGGCTCTGAAAGAGCAGGTCTTAGTGAAAAACAAACAAACAAATCTTAACTTCAGAGTCAAGAGGAGGCTGGAGGTGTTCCAAGGAGGGATGCCATCACCTGTGACTCCATGGCCCCAGGTGCCCCATCCCCACAAGCCTGCTGTCCTCCATCGTGGTACCAGCAAGGTGTGTTGCAACACCTGTTTGTGTTCCCCTCTGTGGGCTTTGCCCAGGGATCCAGCGCCGGGTGAGGGCACAGAATTCCTTTTATATAAGGCTGGGATTGCAACCTGGCCTAGGGGTATTTGAGCTACCTTCATTAGTGTGAGAAAGCATGGCCCACCTCCCCATTCATTTTGGAGATACAACCTGGCTGTGACCTGGAGGGGTTAACTCTGGATCCCATGCCCCAGTGTGTTGTCACCAGCATTCACAACAATGTACTCTTATGGACTCAGCCAATGCCCACATTGTCACCAAATTAAAAGCTCAAGTCACCTAGTCACCTGAGTCTTCAAAGAAGGGGAAAAGGCACGAAACAGTCACAAGACCACATGTATCTCTGTGGCACCTTCCCTTCCATGGGCTTAGCCCCTTGAACAACCTTGCTTCCACTTATCCTCACCTCCCCCCCAGGCTGCTGCAGGGCAGGGCGTGTCAGAGCAAACTGTCTCCCCAGAGAATCCTCCAAAGGCCCAGAGAGGGCACAAAGGGGCCCAGGGTCACCTACCGAATTGGGAGAAGGAGCAGTGAAGCAGACAGCAGCCCATACAGAGGTCATGCAGGCTCCCAGTTGAGGGGCCACCTCGGTCCCACTTGGAGGGCCTCACCTTGAGAGTGCGGTGGCCACAGGCTGTGGCTCTGAAGGCAGTGCAGAACGAGCCAAGGAAGAAGGGGAAGGTGTTCCAGGCGAGGGGAAAGGGGAGAAGAGTGTGAAAGGCAGCCAGGAGCCAGCGGTGGCCTCAGACAATGAAAGTAGTGATTGGGCCGAGGCACAATAGTTGTACTTTGTCCTGATGTCCTGTCACCTCCAATATTCAGGGAAACTCTTGCCTGTGTGGGTGTGGGTGGTTAATCTAGAAGCAGGTGGATGAAGGGACAAAATCCCTCCTGAGACTGGAAAGAAGGTGAGGACAGGGTCACTAGGTCTTGCTCTTTTCCACACATTTCTCCAAGTGGTTTCACTGCGATGGGAGGAAGTCTTGTCCTTCACTCCATCCCCAGACCCCAGGTGACTAGCAGGACACTGATCTGCAGGAAGGGCAGGATACAAACCTGCTGAATTGAAGGAGAGAGAATTGGGTTGGTTCCCCTCCATTCCCTGACGCTGACTGGCGCTGGCTCGCTCGCTCTCGAGCTCTCTCTCTTTCCCCCCACACTTAGATCGTGGCAACAATGCATTAAACAGACAAAGAGAAAGCAAAGAAGAGGGCCTCTTTTGTCCAGTGCCAATGTCCTAGCCCCACGTGGATCTGGAGGTTTGACTTGAGGTGATGGTAGGTAATGATGGCCAATTGATAAAAAAGACCGGGCCGGGCGCGGTGGCTCACGCCTGTAATCCCAGCACTTTGGGAGGCCGAGGCGGGTGGATCACGAGGTCAAGAGATCGAGACCATCCTGGTCAACATGGTGAAACCCNGGGCATGGTGGTGCGTGCCTGTCATCCCAGCTACTCAGGAGGCTGAGGCAGGAGAATTGCCTGAACCCAGGAGGCGGAGGTTGCGGTGAGCCAAAATCGCACCATTGCACTCCAGCCTGGGTAACAAGAGTGAAACTCCAGCTCAAAAAAAAAAAAAAAAAAAAAAAAAAAAAAAAAAAAAAAAAAAAAAAAAAAAAAAAAAAAAAAAAAAAGACTGGAGTAGAGGAAGGCAAGAATAACTCCCCCCAGAGGATCCGGTCAGAAAAAGGGGAAGGAATAGGGAAGAGGTGCTAGCGGGAGAGAGGGCAGGGCACAGTCACCGTCTGGGGGAGCTCACTCACCCACACCACCCCTAGGCCCATCAGGTGAGCCTCTGCCTCTCCTTCACGGACCCCAGTCTAATCCTCTGACACTAGGCTGTCCATATGAATTGCTTCTCCCCAAGAGCCCCAGGCATGCCCACCTCCTAACACCCCAATCTCTGCCACTCCTCCAAGTCTGACCCCAAAACATGCCCATTTCTGCCCCTGTTCACATCCTCCACCCCCACCCTGTCTTGGAGGGAGTCCCTCGGCTGGGAAGAAGGTATGGCATATGGTGGCAACTAAGGTCCCAAAGCTGTATCCACCATTTTGACCTGGGCCTTGCCTGAGAGCTGAGCTAAGCTCCAGTTTGTGAATATTTCTAGGGACTACCAGGCACCAGGGTCTATGCTGATTTTACAGGAGGTATAGGGACATCTAGGTAGGGCATTGGAAAGTACATGGACTTTGATTCAAGTGGATCCGAGTTGCATTCCCAGCTCTGCCACTCTAACTGTGTGACCGTAGGCAGGTTATTCACCCTCTCTGAGCCACAGCTGTCCTCATCCAAAATAGGAGTGGAAACATCTGCCTTCAAGAGTTGCTGCACACAGACACATGTGCACACAGCTGCCCTAGGAAGCAAGATGAGAAAGAGGCCCTGGGAGAGACACAAGTGTTATGAAGGTGTGGAAGCAAAGAGCCAGACTGGCTGAAATGGGTATCTGGAAGGGCTTCCTGCAGGAGGTGGCTTGGGACATGTATTGGGTAAGCAATTATTAAACTCAGCTTGTGAGCGCTGCTTTGTGTTGGATCCTGATGCTAAAATTGGGAGGGTATGGTTCCTGTCTGGTGGTAAACCAGAAAAGTAAACCAAAAATGAGAATTCTCTGTGGGGAACTTCATTGCTGGGAGCAGGGGAAGGCTTCCTGGAGGAGGTGATCTTGAGTTGGGTCATTTTTTTTTTTTTTTTTTGGAGACAGGGTCTCACTCTGTCGCTCAAGCTGGAGTGCAGTAGTGTAATCTCAGCTCACTGCAACCTCTGCCTTCCAGGTTCAAGCGATTCTCCTGCCTCAGCCTCCGGAGTAGCTGAGCAGTTGCGTGCCACCATGCCCAGCTAATTTTTGTATTTTTAGTAAAGACGGTGTTTCACCATGTTGCCCAGGCTGGTCTCGAACTCCTGCCCTCAAGTAATCTGCCTGCCTCAGCCCCCAGAGTGCTAGGACTACAGGCGTGAGCCACCATGCCCGGCCTTGAGTTGGATCTTGATGGAAGAGCAGGAGTTCAGCAAACCAAGTGGACAGTGGATAGAGAACAGGCAAGGGAAGGTAGCCTGAAGGGTTCTGATGGTTCACGCTGAGCCCTCCCAATACTTCTGTGAGTGATAGAGACTTTGAGGCTAGGCAGGGCAGGGGATTAGGGCTTCTTCAGAAACATTCCCAGCCAAAGCTCACAGAGACAATGCTCCCTCAGCCGGTGAGCTCCACACTGCCTTCCCCGCCCCCTGGGACAGTTTGTCTCTGTCAGAGAATTTAAACAAACAAGCCAACACTAAAGGTAGGTCCAGCTCACACATGGAGCATCACTGTTGTGGAGAGGGGGGGAGGGCAGAGGACACCAGCCTGTGACAAGTGCAGGGCCACTCAGCTGGGGCAAGGCATAAAGCAGAAAGAGATTTCCTTCAGCTTTAACCCCTCCCTGTCATTGCCTGGTACCCAGAGCCCTCCTGTCTACCTGTCACAGGCATGTGAAGACCTAGAAACAGCACTGGGCAAAAAAGTTCTGAGTCTGGGCAGACGCGGTGGCTCGCGTCTGCAATCCCAGCACTTTGGGAGGCCGAGGTGGGCAGATCGCCTGAGGTCAGGAGTTCCAGACCAGCCTGGCCAACATGGTGAAACCCTGTCTCCACTAAAAATACAAAAGTTAGCCAGGCATGGTGGTGTGTGCCTGTAGTACAAACTACTAGGGAGGCTGAGGCAGGAGAATCACTTGAACCCGGGAGTCAGAGGCTGCAGTGAGCCGAGATTGTACCACTGCACTCCAGCCTGGGCGACAGAGTGAGACTCCGTCTTAAAAAAAAAAAAAGGTCCAAAGTCTGCTGCATGCTGTATGACCTTGGCCAAGTCAGCTCCCCTTTCTGGACCTCAGGCTTCTCCTAAGTAAAGCATGATGAGGTTCCACTCCCTCAGCTCTGAGGCTCTGTGAGCCTGTAACATCGCCATCAGACACTCCAGATGAGATGACTGATACCAAATGTCACAACTTCTGCGGGCTGTGGTGTTTTAAAAGCCTCTTGGAGAAGGCAGTGCTTAACTCAAAGAAATCTAGCACTAATAGTGAAATCTGGGGCCCAGTACCAAGTGATGGAAGGGAGGAGCAGTTCTCATGAACCCCTCAACTCCCAGCAGGTAGAGAGCTGCTTCCTTTATTACCTGGGATGTCAGAACCTCTGTGCTTTCAGGAAAGACACCAGCTTGGTGAACCCTCACCGTGAAAAGCCTCAGCCACCCACCTACTCCCCTTACCCTACCCTGCCACCCCCATAGCGAATAAGGAAAAGCCAGACAGGCTGGGTTTGATCTTGGTTCCACTCCTCCCAGCTTTGAGACTTGGACAAGTCACTTATCTGTCTGAGCCTCAGTTTCCTTATCTGTAAAATGAGGGTCAAGGTTCTTACCTCCCAGAGTTATAGGGAAATATATGGAAATAGCAAACATCAACTAAGCTCCTGGACCAGAGTAGGTATCACAGAAATGTTACTTCCCTTCCCCTCCCTGTCTCCTGTTCCTACCCCCATTCATGAGCAAACTCTTAGAGAATGCAAACCCACTATCATCTGGCTAAAGTAAAACAGAAACAAATAGGAAAATGGGTTTACTCCACCCCTGGTTAAGAAAAAAAAAAGCAAGAAATCACACAATGCATGCCAAAGATGACTAGGGGTGAGGGATCTGTTGGCTTGATTCCTGCTTTAGTCTTTCTTTGAAGCAACTATGTAACTAGGTTGTCACTGAGTTGGCTGCAATGTGAGTTCCTTCGGGAAAGTCCCAGGAAAAAAAGAGGCAGGGACCCAAGGCAGCCCCTACCTCCCAGCAAGGAGGGCCCCTTACCCCAGGAGTCCCCTGGGTCTGGGCTGGAAGCTGGGGCGATGACCTGGGCCCCCCAGGATGGTTCACAAAGATAAAGCCAGTTAATGATTGGCCCCCTGAGAGGGGTCACCCCCACCATACTGCCTGCTTTCCCAGACCCAGAAGTGCAGGGCATCGGGAGTGAGGAAGCCTCCCCTCAACCTCCAGAATCAGCCTGGCCCAATATTCTAGAGATATTCGGTGAAGCAGGCAATTAGTCAGAGGATTTCCATGTCAGGAGAACATCAGACTGTGTTCCCAGGAGTCTTGGGGGTCCTCAGAGATGGGGGAGGTGGTAGGAAGGTGTGGGAATGGGCAAACACAGTACATGTGATTTTATCTGCTTCATTTATTGGCATTTCACTTGGAATTTCATTTGAGGAAAAGTTTCCACTGCTAAAGAAGCTTACTGGCCAGAGAAACAGAAGGAGGCCCAGAGTTGTCCAAAGCCAGACAGCATAGAGTCAAGACCTCAACCCAGATGGCTCAACTCACAGCCTGGGGCTCTTTCTACCTCCCCAGGGCCACTTCATCATTTAATTGGGGCCCACCACTGAGCCAGGCACCTTTGGGATACATAGGGCTTCTGCCTCCAAGAGGTGACTGGCTGGGTGGGGAGCCAGGCAGTGCCAGAGAGGAGGTGCTGGAACTAGGTGCCACATGCATAGGATTGTGTCAGCAGCTGACCCAGGGATCCATCGTTTGCTCCTCCTTCCCTAGAGGGGTTCAACACACCCTCACTCCAGGCAGTGCCCTGCAGAGGGCACAGCTAAACCATGCCCCACTGGCGTCTCCTGGAGAGAGGGTCCTGCCTACATCTCCCTGCATGCCAGCCTGCTCACCCAGACCCATCACCTTCCAGAACACAGCTGGAAGCATCAGAAGTAAGGCAGGGCATGCTCAGAGCTGCTGTGCCTGCTGCCAGCTTCTCCAAGTCCCAGGACCAGGTCATAGGCAACTCCAGCTGTGGGGTGCCAAGCCCCCACCGAGCTCAGGATGATGGCCAAAACATTTATCACCTGCTATGGCTCAGGCACAGTTCACATAGAGCTGATGGCATATGCCAAGCCAGACATAAACCTCTTAATTTCTAGATGGCGGAGATGTCCAGGGGACTAAGAAAGGGCCTGGGGTGGCCAGAGAGGCACAGTGGGGACTCAGGGGCTGGAACAACAGCTATTTACCAATCAGGATGTGTGCCGGGGCACACCAGGTGAATGTCTGCCCTGCCCCAGTCCGCTCTCCACTCTACACTGGAATGTGCAGTTCCCAGCTGAGAATGAGGCCTGTCTGGGGCCCTGGTCTACATGCCTCCCTAACTCCTCCTCTCTTGGAAGGGCCAGGCCAGGACTCCCCACTACTCTTCATGCATAAGTGTAGCCCACACCCAACACAGCAAGTACCTCACTAGGCCTTCAGTTCCAGAGGCCAGACCCAAGGCGGTGGACTCATGGGTCCCAGACACTGCTGAAAACACAGTAGACAAGGCAAGCCCCGGCTCTGGGGTGGAATTCCAACCTCAAATGTCCAGATCGCGGACAGTTATGAGGAACCAGAGCATTTTCTTTTCCCTTCCTTCTCTGTCTTTCCTCAGATGTCTCCATCCCTCCTCACCTCCTTCTCTCTTCCTCCTTTCTGCCCAGCCCCATTGTCCCTGGGGCCTCCTGGCCCAGTCGCATTGACTAAGCACTCCTCTGCCAGCTTAGTGCCTCTGTGTCCAGCTTCCCGGAGCCCCCTGGGAATGTGACTGTTCCCCACTTCCCATTCACTGTTGGGGAACAAGCTCAGGCAGTGGGGAACACGCTAGGAGGAAAGATGTTCTTCACATCCCCCCAGTTCCCTGTAGCCCCCCAAGAACTAGGAAGAACTTGCAAAAAGGACTTTTTTTTTTTTTTTGAGACGGAGTCTTGCTCTGCCGCCCAGGCTGGAGTGCAGCAGTACAATCTCGGCTCACTGCAGCCTCTGCCCCTTGGGTTTCTGTCTCAGCCTCCTGGGTAGCTGGGATTACAGGTACACGCCACCATGCCCGGCTAATTTTTGTATTTTTAGTAGAGATAGGGTTTCACCATGTTGGCCGGGCTGATCTCAAACTCGACCTCAGGTGATCTGCCCACCTCAGCCTCTCAAAGTGCTGGGATTACAGGCATAAGCCACCACACCCAGCCAAAAAGGACATTTCTGTGGCTATGGGACACACTCCTGACTGTCGGGATGCCAGGAGAGTTGGTGTGGCAACTCCAGAGAGAGCAACAAATACAGCATGGGGCACCAAGCACCCTCCATAAGACCCTGGCATGACCAGAGGCTTTCAAGAGGACAGAGGGCGGCACCGCGAATCTGCCCTTCACCAGCTCTCACCCTTGCCCTGCCTCTCCAGGTCTCCTTAGCTTTCCAGGCTGAAGGCTGCAGAGACTAATAAACCACACGTACGCACACACAAACAAACCCCATCTACACCACCACCCACGACAGGCCCCACAGAGAAGAAAGAAGTGTTTCCAGAAACCCAGCTGTTCCAGGCAAGCCGACCTGGGTCACAGTGGCCTCTGCACCAAGGCTGCAGAGAGACTGGGCATCCGCCGGGCACTGCTTCCCAGCACCACCACAGGCGTTACCCTGAAAGCCCCTCTGACAAATAGTGTCCCTGAAGCCCTGCCATTAAGCACTCTGCTCCCTGAGCAGTTCCTCAGATTGCCACGTGTGGGTCCTGGAGGTCAGGACACCTGGGTTCAAACGCAGGCACTGTCATTGCCTTGCTGTGTGGCCTTGAGCAAGGCGCTGCCCATCCCTGCCTCAGTGTCCGCCTCTCTAGACTGCAGGGGCTACACTGATGACTAAAGCCCCATTAGGACTGCCAGTCTATTGCTGTAGGGAAGCTGTAAAATGAGCGCTGTGGACATTCCCACATGTGGCCCAGCCAACTGCAAGAGATGGGGAAGGACCAGGGAGCACCACTCCAGGACCATCTTTTAGAGATACTGTAAAGATTACTCAGGCACAGTTGGGCAGGGAAGCAAAGAAAAGTAAACTCTTCAGTCCATTGTCTGAACAACAGCCTGAGTTTGCCTATTGCCACCCGCCAGAACAGCTGAGATTACAGTAAGAAGGATTTAAATCAGATAAGCAGAGGTCTACCAAACTCATCTTCTCTAGAGGATTTGTGGAATGATAGCAGTGGGATGTCTTTCTATAGACTTCTAGGCCTGTTCCTGGCCTGGGTGAAGAGCCGGGGAGTGGGAGAAAGGAAGAGAAGACCAAGGAGAAGGTGAGCCGAGATGTCAGTTCCCAGGCACCCCCTCTGGGAGAGGTGGTAGGCGGGGTGACCCTGCCTGCAATCTAGGAGCTGAAGTGGGGGAAGGAATGTGTCAGGGGTGTGGTGGGGCTGAGCGAAGCAGGAGAATGGAATGAAAAGGCTGTCAAGTGGTGCCATGAGTGTTTGTGGGAAATACCAAGAAAGACCCTTTTCTGGTGGGAGGGGATGAAAGGGAGCCTCAGCCCTGGGCTCCCGCAGCCTGACTCCAGGGACTACAGAACCTTCTTGGAGCAGGGCCTGGGGCCTCCGCTGTGACATTAGCTTGGGCAGGGGAGCCCAGAGCCACTGCTTGAGGTGAGATGACACATACCTAGCCCTGGCGCAGGCACTGGGGAGGGTAACAGGACAGAGATCATGAGGAGCAAGAGTGCTTCCTTCCCCCAGACTCCGGGGCTGCCCAGGCCACCCCTGCTCTTCCTCTGGGCGGAACCCCCAGACCTCCCCAGGGACCGCAGGCAAGGTTCTAGGGAGATGTCTGTCCTCGCTCTACGGCTGGCCTGGCCCTGAGGCAGGTGGAATAATTCTGTGACTTATTCCACAGTTCCTCCTCCTTCTCTGTTCCAAACCCAGGAATCTCTGGGTCCTGTAAGAGAAGGGAGGCTGAAAAGCCACCCGGGAAGGAAGTCCCTCTTTCCCACTATCCACCTTCCTTTCGACTGCAACAAGGACCAGATAAGGAGAAGGATGAGCAAGAGAATGGGCCCCCTTCTCCCATACTTTAGTCAAAAACAATGGGCCATTTGAGGCAAGGCCAGTTATCTCCATGGGGTCCAGGTGAGCAGGTGTGTTGTACATTCATACATTCATACATGCAAATGAATGTATGCTTAGGTGTTATGAGGAAGGGTGGGTCTGCCCTGCTCACTCCCACCTGGAGGCCCATGTCCCAGCATGGAGTCTTCCAGCCCAGAAAGGTTTGTTAAGTGATTCCACAGCCTCTGTCCACCCTGGCCTGTCCCCAGGCTATCTCCACACTGCCATCCTCCCTTTTTTCTATGTGTCCTTCCCTACCAGGAGTTGAAGATTTCTCCCACCATCTCCCAGGTTCTGTCTACATCAACCTGGATCACAGCCACCTTGGGACACAGCTCCCCACACTTCCTCCCTCCTCTCCTAAAGCGCTTCAGGGACGTCTGGCTCTCTAGAACAGGGCCACAGTCCCGCAAGGCTGACAGGGGCAGCCTCCAGGCTCCTGGAAGCTGCCCAACAGGAAGGTGGGAGGTGGAGAGGGGCTGTCCCACTGGCCTGGCTGAGTGTGGGTTAGGGAGCCCCTTCTATGGCCCACAGGAGAGAAGACCTGCAACACCCTGACAGAGGTGGGGGGGGCCTTGAACCCCCTTCTGCCTGAGATGACAGAACAATCTTGCTGGGCACCTTCTGTCAGCAGGCTTCAGATGTAGCTGCTGCCCAACCGTGGCCACGCTCCAGACTTTCTCTGGAAGCCCAGGGCCCCTCCTCAGTCAGGACCCCTCCCAGGTACCCCATCTAGTGCCACCCCAAGCCTCTAGAGGGTGAGGGAGAGCAGTGCTGGACTGCCCAGCCTCTGGGGCATGTCCAGGAGGCTTTCTGCACAGGCCCCTGATCCCTGGGGAGGGGGCACCACGCCAGAGGCTACCTATCCAGACTCACCCTGTAGGGGCAGAGAAGTATGGAGTATGTGCCAGAGCTGGAATGGGGACTGCTTGGAGGATTCAAGGGCAGAAAAGTAGGCTGGACTGTGGAGGACCCCGAAGGAGGGTGGGTTTGAGTGACGGATATATTATCTGAGTAAATATTCAGATAATATTCTGAAGTGCACTGCTCATTTGAGTACAGAAAGGAGAGCAATGGATTGACTCTCAGGAATCTCTCCCTGACCTTGGAAGAGAAAGAGGCTTCTTGGCCCACGTTGCAAAGCACCGCTTCCCTCGCCCCATGCAGAGTCAGAACTAGGGAGAGGCACGCGAGGCAGGGAGGCGAGGACCAAATGTAAGGAGTAAGGAGCTGCCCACTCTTGTAAGGGTCGCACAGGTGCAGTTCAGGCCCTAGGAGTGAGTACCTCCTTAAACACTGCACCGGGCCCTGCCCTCCTGGGAGCCTGCCTGGGGACTAAAGCCGCAGGGATGTTTAAGGCAGAGTTGAGGTGAGGAGTAGGGTCACTTTTTCACACTGGACCCCTCAAAGGAAAGCTCTAGCACCTAACTCAACTAGAGGAGAGTGGGGCCACAGATGAGGTGAAACAACTGTGTTACTTGAGCTTGGGCTGCGTGTGTGTGTCTGTCTGTGACAGCGCCTGTGTGTAGAATTTGTTCATTCAGATTGCGGACCTGCCCATGTCTAGCTACCTGTCCTTGGGCAGGTCACACAACCTCTCTGAACCTGAGTTTCCTTGAAAATCCATGCTAATAATACCTATAGAGGACTCTTGTGAGATTGAATGAGATAATACATGGAAAGGATGTAGCATAAACACCTGGTCTGTGCATAGTAGGAACCAAACAAATGGTGGTCTATCCCCATTATTATTCATAATAGGATTGCGTGGCCCCTACTTTCCCATGCCTCCTTACACATCCATTCCACTCCAGCCAGCCAGGTCTTCTGACAGCCCCAAGCAGAGGTTGCTCATTTTTTCATCCTGGTCTATACAGTGCCAGCTGTGAAGGTTTGCCTCTTAAAACGTGAAACCTTCTTAGACCGCTTCTGCTCAGCAGTCTCCCCTAAACTCCTACAGCATGAGCTGTCTATACCTCTTCATCCAGCCTCAAATGCTGTCTGATGTTTAACTTTGTAAAGGAGTTTGTGTGTGTGTGCGTGTGTGTGTGTGTGATCTTTCTCCAAGTGCATTCCCGGAGAAGGGAGTATATTTTTCAGCGATCTCTTACCCCACCCAAGCCTAAGGACTAATACATGCCTGCAGGTATAGACATCCACATATAGATATAGACTTTTTTTTTTCTGAGACAGGGTCTTCCCCTGTTTAACCAAGCTGAGGCACAGTGGCTCTGCTTGGTGCAGCTTCAGCCTCAGCCACCCGGGTAGCTGAAACCACAGGCATGTGACTCTATGCCTGGCTAATTTTTGCAGTGTGTTTGTTTGTTTGTTGCTTGTCTTGTTGAGACAGGATTTCGTCATTTTGTCCAGGTTGGTTTTGAACGCCTGGGCTCAAGCAGTCCGCCTATGTCAGCCTCCCAAAGTGCTGGAATTACAGGTGTGAGCCACCACGCCCAGTTTACACGTAAAACTCTTTATGAATGAAAAGAATAATGGTGGCCAGGCACAGTGGTTCATGCCTGTAATCTCAGCACTTTGGGAGGCCAAGATGAGTGGATCACCTGAGGTCAGGAATTCGAGACCAACCTGACCAACATGGTGAAACCCCGTCTCTACAAAACAAAAATTAGCCGGGTGTGGTGGCGGGTGCCTGTAATCCCAGCAACTTGGGAGGCAGAGGCAGGAGAAGAATCACTTGAACCTGGGAGGCGGAGGTTACAGTGAGCCGAGATCATGCCACTGTACTCCAGCCTGGGCAACAGGATAAGACTCGCTCTCAAAAAAGAAAAAAAAGAATAATGGTAAATACTGCCTGTGATCATATCCCTACTGTGCGCCTTATGTTATTTCATTAATCCCAACAATAACCCTGTGAAGTACAATTATAAAACAAAGGCCACGAGAGTTTAGGTAACTTGCTCACGGTCATATGGCAAATAAGCAACAGCACCAGGATTTCAACTCAACTCTCACTGGCCCCAAAGCCAGCACTCTTAACCAGGATGGCTTGAATACAAGAATGAACAATCAACAAACCCAAATTTCCTTTCTGTACTCAAGGAAAGAAATAACCAAAAAGCAAGCAGAAATCAGAACTTCACTCAAATGCTTTCAAGGTTTCAAATCAGAATCTATTGGGGTTCGAGTTCAGAATGTTATACTGTTCAGATTAAGACTGGAGCCCCCACCCAGTCATTACACCCAGATGGTCTCAGAGGCACCCAGAGGGTCTTGCCTTACTCAACAGGGTTTTAGACATTTTTTCAACAAATGATGTTGAAAAAAATATTCATCCCAGACCAAGTCAGAAAAATCACTTATTTTGTTCAATTCCCAGAATGTTCCTATCTACCCTAGCTCTATCTTAACTTCTGTAGAAGAAACTTTTATTTGCCCTCCATTTGTTGTTTAGCAATTTGGCAACTTTTTGATAACTAAATGGACAACATTGGTCAGTCAGCAATATTATGTAGAGTAACTACCAGAAAACCACTCACTGACTGGTTTTCACATATACCCCTGTCAATCCTCCCCCTCTGGCCTCTGTTCTCCTTTGCCACGTTCCTTTTGCTGCTCTGGCATTAAACTGCCTTGGAATCTCTATATCTCAATCCCTTCTCTGTGACTCAGTGCCCTTACCTGAGAATGGAGAATCCTAAGACCGCCATCCCTTATGGCAAGGATCCGACCAGGCAGTGAGTAGAAAGCACAGCCACTGGCATGGAGGGCGAGCAGAGGAAACATTTGGGGCTGTGGGTGCTGTCATTTCAAGCCTGGTAGAGATGCCCAGAGGCCTGACCTTCTCCAGCTGCGGGAAAGCTGCTTCTCCCGGCACCCTTTCCTACCTGTCTCCTAGGATCCACGTCCTTGAGAATCAGCCCTCACTACTCTCTCTCATCTCTCCTCTCCAGCCACACCCTGGCCCCTCAGGACGTAGAATCATCAAACTCCATGACTAAGAAGGTAGTGAGAGCTCATCTGGTTCAACTTTATTTTTTCTCAAAGGAAAAGCAAAACTCTGCAATGTAAATGGCTTGCCCCAATCACATACCGTTTGCTTCCAAATCACCTGCAAAATCCTATACATTCAGAAAGTGGACCCTACACACCTAGGCCAACAAAACCAAATTTGCGGAAAGCATTTTTGGACTTCACTTCTCTTTATGAATTGATCTTAGACTTCATTACACACCAAACAAGGAAGTCAGTTTCTTAATTTGGTGCCACACCCTGTTTTGGACCAAAAAAACCCTCAGTTTGCTCAGTATCCTAGATCACACACCTGGGCACTAAACAACTTCTGGTTTTTTCCACACACATTTGGTTCCCAAGGATGAAGTCTTGACACCATTGTGGAATAGTTTTTAACATGATAAAGGCTCCAAAAGTAGTTTATTTATCCATAAATTTAGTAAATATTTATTGATACTTGCTTATATCCCAGGCCCTGTGCTGGGGAATGGAAATAGCACAGTAAACCAGACTGACTCAATTTCAGAGCGTACCTGATCTGTACTTTTAGTATGATTACATGGAATTGATGATATAATGAAAGCCTCTAATAGCGGGGCACAATGGCGCACACCTGTAGTCCCAGCTACTCTGGAGGCTGAGGCAGGAGTCCAAGGCTGTCGTGCATGAAGATTGTGTCTGTGAATAGCCCCTGCTCACCAGCCCAGATGACATAGTGAGACCACATCTCTAAAAAATAAAAAATCTAAATTAAAAAGACCTCTAAAAATAAATTAAAAGATTGCCAGGAAAAGTTGGGAGCCTGAATTCTTACATCTAGTTTTCTTGTTCCTGAATCTCCACTATTGCAAAGTTAGCAAAGACACCAACTAACACTGAGGACAAAATGGAACATCCTAGCCAGGTCACCTGTGTGTGAGGCCCACAGAACCACACCCACGTACACACACTCACATATGCACACACACCTACACACCCACAAACACACACTCACATATAGACACATGCACACACACGTACACACTCACATATGCACACACACCTACACACCCACATACATACTTACATACACACTCACATATACACACATACCTACACACACACACTCACATATGCACACACACACCTACACACCCACATGCATACACTCACATATACACACATACCTACACTCCAAAATGCACACACATACACACTCACATATGCACGCATACCTATACACCCACATACATACAGTCACATATACACTCACATATACACACATACGTACACACACGTGCACACACACATACACACCCACATACACACACACATCTACATACCCACATGCATATACACTCATATACCTACACCCCAAAATGCACATACACATACACACTCACATATGCATACACAACCACATACATACACTCATATACACACTCACATATACACACATACCTACACCCCAATGCACACACACATACACACATATGAACACACACCTACACACATGCATACACTCATATACACACATATGCACACATACCTACACACACATAGTCACATACACATACACAACTTCCAACTACCTTTACAAATCTCCACACCTAAAATTAAGCAAACAGCAGAGGATTATGAGACATTTGAGGAAAGCTTCTAACACAAAAGACAGAGGCCAAGACAAACAAAAAAGTGACTTGAAGGAAGCTGAGTCTACATAGCAAGAAGAAAGCTTAAAAACAACAACACATTATTATCATATCCTGTGAATGATAAGAAAAAATATTGCAAAGATGAAACAAAAACAGAACAGTGTTTTTTAGAAAAACAGAATAAGAGAAAGTTCTTAAAAAATCAAATGTGATAGCAGAAATAAAAAATTCAGTGGAAATTTGGAAAATAAAGCTGAGGAAATATCCATAAAGTAGAGAGAAAATAACAAAAGGATGGAAAGTTACAAGTAACTATGCAATAAAACTACTATAGGACCAGTCCAGGAGAGACAACAATATCTAAGTAACAGGGATAGACATCCTCAGTGATATAATCTAAGAAAATTTCCCAGAACTGAGGAATCCCTGAGAGCCCAGTGCAACAGATATTTTTTAAGTATTATTTTTAAATTTCAATTTCAGTGATTCATTGCTCATAATTAGAAATATAACTGATTTTTGTATACCACTTTTGTGTCTCGCCACCATACTAAATTTATTTATTAGTTCTAGTAGCTTCTTTGTAGATTGCATCAGACTTTCTAAAAGGTTAATTATGTTATCTGCAAATAATGACAACTTTACTTCTTCCTGTCCTATCTGAATGCCTTGCATTTTTCTTGCCTTATCACAGTGGTTAGGGCCTCTGGTACAATGTTGAATATAAACAGTAAGCATGGACATCCTTGTTCTATTCTTTCTTTTTCTCAGGGAGGGAGCAAAAGGCCAAAAGCCTACAGTACCCAGTATTCCAAGGTGGTCTCCCATCCAAGCACTAACGAGGTCCAACCCTCCTTAGCTTTACAAGATCAGATGAGATGAGATCAAACACATTCAGGGTGGTATGGCTATAATGGCTATAGGCCCTTGTTCTATTCTTAGTCTTAGGGAGAAAACATTCTATCTTTCATCATTATAGGTTTTTTTGGTACAGGCTTATTATCAGGTTGTAGAAGTTCCTTTATATTCCTAGTTTGCTTAAGTTTTAAAAATCAGTAATGGATATTGTGTTTTTGCCAAATGCATTTTCCACATCTATTGAGATGATTGTATGGGTTTTTCTTTTTTAATTTGTTTATATAATGAATTACATCAATTGTTGAATGTTAAACTAAACTTGAATTCCTAGGATAAACTCTACTTGGTCATGATGTTATTAGTGTACATTTATATACACTAGTACATATATATATATATATATATATACACTAATGCATATATAAATGGTATATCCTACTACATTCCTAGGCTGTTTAGTATAGCCTATTACTTCTAAGCTACAAACCTGTATAGCATGTTACTCTACTAAATACTGTAAGCAATACTAACACAATGGTAAGTATTCATGTATCTAAACACTGAAAAGGTACAGTAAAAATACAGTATTATAATCTTATGGAAACATCATCATACATGAGGTCCATCATTGACCAAAACATCATTAGGCAGTATGTGAATATGTTTATAAATGATAAATAGAGAGAGTTCCATTATATTTACATGAATTTTGTGTAGAAATTGTTCGTCTATACTCATGAGAGATACTGGCCTTTAGTTTTCTGTTCTTGTAATATCTTTGTTTGGTTTTGGTATCCGGGTAATGCTGGCCTTATCTAATGAGTTGAGAGGTATTTTCTCCTCTAGAATATTCTAGAAAAGTTTGTATAGAATTATTATTATTTCTTCCTTAAATGTTTGGTAGTATACATCAGTAAAGCCATCTGGGCCTGGATTTTCTTTGTGAGGAGGCTTTTAACTGCAAATTCAATTTTTTAAAAAATTATATATAAGTCCATTCAACTTATCTATTTCTTCTAGATAACCTGAATGGAGTGGAGTGGTGCAATCTTGGCTCACTGCAAACTCTGCCTTCCAGGTACAGACTATGTAATTGGTTGTTGTTTGTTTGTTTTGAGTGATTCTCATGCCTCAGGCTCCCAAGTAGCTGGCATTACAGGCGTGCACCACCACACCTGGCTAATTTTTGTATGTTTGTATTTTTAGTAGAGATAGAGTTTCACCATGGTGGCCAGGCTGGTCTCCAACTCCTGACCTCAGGTGGCCTGCCCACCTTGCCCTCCAAAGTGCTGAGATTACAGGCATGAGCCACCAAGCCCGGCCTCTGTTTTTTCTTGGGTAAGCTACCATAGTCTGTGTCTTTGACAGAATTAGTTTATTTCATCTAAGTTATGGAATTTACTGAAGTAAAATTCTTCATAATATTACCTTCTTATCTTTTTAATATCTATACAATCTGTAGTCAAGTCACAGCTTTCATTCCTGATACTGGTAATTTGTGTCTTCTCTTTTTCTCCAGACCAGTCTGGCTACAGGATTATCAATATTATTGATTTTCTTGAAATAACAGCTTTGGTTTTATTGATTGTCTCAATGTTCTATTTTCGACTTCATTAATTTTTCTCTGACTTTTTTTTTCTTTTTTTTTTTCAGACAGGGTTTCACTCTGTTGCCCAGGTTGGTGTGCAGTGGCACAATCTCGGCTCACTGCAAGCTCCACCTCCCAGGTTCAAGCAATTCTCATGCCTCAGCCTCCCAAGTACCTGTGATTACAGGCATCTGCCACCATGCCGAGCTAATTATTGTATTTTTTAGTAGAGACTGGATTTTGCCATGTTGACCAGGCTGATCTCAAATTCCTGACCTCAAGTGATCCACCTGCCTCAGCCTCCCAAAGTGCTAAGATTATAGGTGTGAGCCACTACACCCAGCCAAATTTTTCTCTGATCTTTATATCTAATTTCTTCTGCTCACTTTGTGTTTAACTTGCTCTAGTCAAAAGTTTTTAATTCATTAAAAATGTTAAACTCTAAAACAAAAAGTACAGAAATAATTTTTCATCTGGTTTGTGCTCTAAAATAAGGTTTTTACTTCAAAATTTCTCAGTAAGTCTGAAAATACATCCAATCATTTATTCATTCATCAAATTTTTATTGAACACCTACTATGTGCTAGGTACTATTCTAGGCACCAGAGATCGAGTAGTGAATAAAACAAAGGTCAGGCCCTCACTGACTTTATGTTCTAATTGGAGATGGACAACAAACAGGTAAATAGATTATATGTTCAAATTGATTATGTAGGCCGGGTGTGGTGGCTCATTCCTGTAATCCCAGCTCTTTGGGAGGCTGAGGTAGGTGGATCACATGAGGCCAGGAGATCAACTTGAACCTGGGAGGTGGAGGTTGCGGTGAGCCCAGATCGTGCCACTGCACCCCAGCCTGGGTGACAGAGCAAGCCTCCATCTCAATAAAAATAAATAAATAAATAAATAAAATAAAATAAAATAAAATAAAATAAAAACTACACACACACACACACACACACACACACACACACACACACACACAGAGATGGACTATGTAATTTGTTGTTTGTTTGTTTGTTTGTTTGAGACAGAGTCTCACTCTGTTTTCCAGGCTGGAGTGCAGTGGTACAATCTTGGCTCACTGTAACTTCTGCCTCCCAGGTTCAAGTGATTCTCCTGCTTCAGCCTCCAGAGAAGCTGGGACTATAGGCACTCACCACCATGCCCAGCTAATTTTTGTATTTTTAGTAGAGATGGGATTTTATCACGTTGGCCAGGCTGATCTCGAACTCCTGACCTCAAGTGATCTACCTACCTCAGCTCCCAGAGTGCTGGGATTACAGGTATGAGCCACCGTGCCCAGCACTGACTATGTAATTTAATAAATAAATGTATTTTTTAAACATGGTGTTGATAAACGCTATTCAGAAAACTAAAGCAAGGTGTGGGGATAGAGACTGAGCAGGTTTGGGGGGAAGGGGCTGTTTCTATTTTAGATGAGGTCCACAAAGGGCTCATTCTGAGTAGAGACCTGAAGGAAATGAGGGGGAACGCCCGGAAATATCTAGGGGAAGGACATTCCAGGCTGAGACAGCAGCAAGGGCAAATCCCTGAAACCGGAACATGCTTGTCTTTTTGAGGAAAAGTAAGAATGTCTAAATGGCTAAGGAGAGAGGTGCCTAGGTGCCAGAACATGTAAAGCCTTATAGGCCACCATAAAAACTTCATATTTAATTCTAAATGTGGTAGGGAGAATTCTAAGGTGACCCACCAAAATCTCCTGCCTTGGCCGGGCGCGGTGGCTCATGCCTGTAATCCCGGCACTTTGGGAGGCCGAGGTGGGTGGATCACGAGGTCAAGAGATTGAGACCATCCTGGCCAACACAATGAAACCCCGTCTCCACTAAAAATACAAAAAAATTAGCCAGGTGTGGTGGCACGCGCCTGTGGTTGCAGCTACTCAGGAGGCTGAGGCGGAAGAATCGCTTGAACCCAGGAGGCGGAGGTTGCAGTGAGCCGAGATTGTGCCACTGCACTCCAGCCTGGTTACAGAGCAAGACTCCGTCTCAAAAATAAAAAAAGAAATCTTCTGCCTCTTGATTTTCCCCTGTATATAATCCCAGGACTGTGGAGATGATGGGTTTCACTCCTGCAGCTAGGCTGTTCCATGCCATAGCTGACTCTAAAAATGGGAGATTATTTGTGGCCAGGCATGGTGGCTCACATCGATGATTCCAGCACTTTCTGGGAGGCCAAGACGGGGGGAATCACAGGAGCTCAGAAGTTCAAGACCAGACTGAGCAACATAGCAGGACCCCATCTCTACAAAAAAAATTTGAAAATTAACCAGGTGTGGTGCTGCACACCTGTGGTCCCAGCTACTCAGGAGGATGAGGTAAGAGGATCACTTAAGCCCAGGAGTTCAAGTCTCCAGCAAGCCATGATCACACCACTGCACCCCAGCCTAGGCTAGACACAGTGAGACCTTGTCTCAACAACTTCGACAACAAAAAGAACTCAGTTCAGTTGACACCTTGATTTCAGCCTTGTGATACCCTGCGTGACTTTTACTCTAACGTCACCCGGATTAGATAGTAAGCTCCCTGAAGGCATAAACCAACAGTCTACATGTCTCCTACACTAGACCATGCCAGGCACCTAGTGGACAAACAGAAAATATCCCCCACTAAGTAAAAAAGTTTTGATCAAAAGCAAGCTATTTGGAAAAATTGCCCAGCCTCTTGTATTGATCACTTTGAAAGACTGCTGACATTTGTATAAGTTCTTTAAGAAAAATTGCATTCTGTATATGCACAGCTTGCCTTCAGTCCTGCCCTTGTATGCGGTGGGGCACGGGGCAGGATGACCTCTCTTCAAATGCAGCATGTTGCACCAGAACTCACCTACCACTGAAACACGACTCCAACAGACTTCCCTTTCTGCTGCCACCATCTTTCAGGGACCCAAGTTCCGAACCTTGGGCTGATGCTCAATTGCGCCTTCTCTTACGCTCTCCATAGTCAGAGTCCTGGAGATTGATTTTCCTAAATGCCTTTCCAGAAGTCCTAGCCTCTGTGCTCCCATGCCATCAGCCTACCTGAGGCCTCTCAGCTCTCACCTGCGTGATGGGAAAGGGCTCCCAACAAGCTTCACCATTTCTTCTCCTCCCCTGCACTCAATCCACCTTGGTTACCACCATCTGGCTAAGTCCCTTAGATAACACTTGGCACATGTAAGCCCTTCTTCTAAAACTTTCATAGGCTCATCACTGCACACTCAGGTGAGCAGGGTGCCCTGTAGTGAGCGGTGAGTGTCTTGAGAGCAAGGGCGATGTGTTGAATATCTTTGTGGCATCATGGTGTTCAACATCCATAAGAGGCTGTTGACAGCAATAAAAATGAGCCATAAAAATGAGAAGGATGTGTTTTCTTTTAGGTCAGAGAAGACAGCCCAGGTTGTCAGTCTTCCAGGCTCTAAAGACTTAACCAGCAGCAGGGGAAGGCTATGAAGTGTGTCCACTCTCCTCTTTAACCCTCTGCCTCCAACTCCTCCCCATCCCTGGGAATCTTGGCCAGCATGCCTCCCACCCCAGTTACTCTTGTATCAATGTCAGCTGTCAGATCATCTTTTGTTCATGCTGAAGAGGTTTCCTTCCCAAGGGTATCTGGAATTTCACAAGGAGATGACCATAAAGGAGGCAAATATTAATGGTAGAGTTTCAAGTATCGGTGCTTAGTGGAGTGAGATGTTTGGACAGGGATAAAAAGCTTTGCTCCTGCACCCAAAAACATGTCCCCACCCATGCGACGGGACTGATACTAATAAAAGAATAGTGTTGAACACATGGACCCTCCCCTGACAGCTGGGAACAGAACAAGTCCATGCAGTAGGCAGGATCCGGAGCAGGCTACTGAAGGGCTCCAGTCAGATGATGAAGAAGGCATTCAAGAGAAGCTGAATACCCTATAGATCTTAGAAGGAAAGAAAAGTGCCTCCCTGTCCTCCCCACCTGAGACCCTTCCCTCAACCAACAAGGGTTAGGTTGGGTTGGGATGAGACTCAGTTTAGAAGCACAGGGAAAATAATTGCTATGCCTTTGGTCTTTTTTATTTTATTATTTCTTTTTGAGAGAGCATCTCACCATGTTGTGCACCCTGGTCTCAAACTCCTGGGCTCAAATGACCCTCCCACCTTGGCCTCCCAAAGTGCTGAGATTACAGGCATGAGCACCCACACCCTGCCAACCTTTGGTCGTTTTTATGTCCCCATCCTCAATACCAACTCTGAAGAGAGTGGACCCATTTCCACAGGTCCAGCCCACCCCAGGAGTGAATCATAGGGAGGGAGAAGCAGGTTTCAGACCCAGAAGCCCCTCTGTCCTCCTTTTGTTCTGTTTCCCTGCTAAAGTGCTAGAAGGGAACGATTTGCACCCCTTTCCTCCCCTGAACAGTGGCCCACAGCTTCCTGGGCCCAGGGAGGGGGAGCCTGTGATGGGAGAAGAGGGGGAACGTGGAAAATGAGGAAGGGAGGAAGTTGTGCACAGCTTTCGGGGGACTGGCCCTCTGGCATCCTGGGGGAGTCGTCCTCCTTAATTGCTTGAGTTCTACAGCTGTCATTGCTTACAAGAAATTAAAAAGCACCCTGACCCCTGCCCCAACCCCTGCCCCCATGGCTCACAAGTGCTCCCTCAGCACGTTGCTCTCAGAAGAGCACGAGCAGCGGAAGATGCCGTGGAGACGTGCGGACGCCTGGAGCTGACCGCTCCCAGCCCCCCAGGGGAAGAGGCAGGGGGCCTAATGGGGAGAGAAGGAGTCAGTCCCAGACCCAGCTTCTCCACTCCTCCTGCTACCATCAGGCTCCAGGTTCCTGGATGGCCCTAATTTTACACATCCTGCCTCGTAATCCCTGCAGCTCTTCTGGGATTTGTCAGACCTCAGGCCCAGATTTTGGGGGTTAGGAAACAGGGTTCCTGGAACTACAGATTGAAGATCTACACTAAGCTGCCCTGAGCCCAGCAAGCAATTATATAAAATGCAAAGAAATGAGACCAGGCGCAGTGGCTCATGCCTGTAATCCCAGCACTTTGGGAGGCCAAGCCAGGAGATCAAGACCAGCCTCATCAACGTGGTGAAACACTGTTTCTACTAAAAATACAAAAATTAGCTAGGCATGGTGATGTGCATCTGTAGTCCCAGCTACTCAGGAGGCCAAAGCAGGAGAATTGCTTGAACCTGGGTGGCGGAGGCTACAGTGAGCCAAGATTGCACCACTGCACTCCAGCCTGGGCAACAGAGCTAGACTCCATCTCAAAAAAAAAAAAAAGAAAAAGCAGAGAAATGAAGAGGGGATAGGGGAAAAACACAGCAAGAAGGACTTTAGTTAGTGCAGGGAGGAACTTCCCAGCTGTATCTCACACCGCACCCAGAGAGGACGTCTCTCTAAGGATAAGGAGCCTCTGCCTCACATGACCAACCGGAGTCTGTGTGGTCTGGCTCCTGCCTGCCTCTTCAGCCTCCTCTCCCCACCCCAAAACTCAAGGCCAGACACTAACTTTGCTCTCAGAATGGACTTCTTGGCACCCACAGATTTCAGCCAGTGGCACAGCTCCACCCTGTCATTTACATCACCCTCCTCTCCCAGAGACCACTGAATTTTCACAAGCAAAACACTGTTCTAATACATACCCTTTCCATTCTTCACATGCACCTTCCTACACACACATACACACACACACACACACACACACACACACACACACACAGTTCTATACAGTACAGCACTGCATTTACATGGCAGCATCACATACCCAAGTAGGGGACAATATCTCCCAACAGACCCTAGTTATTTGACCTTAAATTATAATCCTATGAGCATCTTTGCTCAGTCAAGTGAATAATATTCCTGAATGCATTTGCTATTTTTCTTTTATTTTTCATTTTTTAATTTTTTTTTTAAGATAGGGTTTCACCGTATTGGTCAGGCTGGTCTCGATCTCCTGACCTCGGGTGATCTGCCCACCTCAGCTTCCCAAAGTGCTGGGATTACGGGCATGAGTCACCGCGCCCAGCCTGCTATTTTTCTTTTAAACTTAATGTAGATACTGTGGAGATCAATGACATGCGATCATTTCAAATTATTTCTCACCTCACCATAGTTTGCTGCCTTCACGGATTTTTCTCAGGTAATGAATATCTCTTATACAATCACTGTCTTTTGGAGTTCTCTGAAGATGTTTTTTTTTTTTTTTTAAGTGTTAAAATAGGGTTTTCCAGCTCAAAATGTTTGGGATCACTACCTGAAATCAACCAGCCCTCGCCACACACACAGTCCCCAGATCAAGTTAGTATTTTGTTCTGGTAAATCTTAAGTAAGTCCATTTTTGCACAAGTCAGAGTCATTTCACGTGAGAAGATAGATGAAGCAGGTATCTGCCTGACAGCTATGTAAACAGAGGGAAGAGCAAGGAGACGGTAGGGAGGGCACCCTCAGCTCTCCTTGCCTGCAAACAAGGGTTACTTCAGAGCAAAGGAGCCTGATACACACGCTTACACCACGTCAGCCCGTGCACCCGGCAAAGCTGTAGAAAGGCCTGACTCAGGCAGCGTTTGCCTAAGTCATCCTTACGTAAGCATGCCTATAAAGACTGTGGAAGGCACAAGGAGAAAAGTAAATAGCTGGGATTATGGGTGTGAGTTTAATTTGGGGTGCCTGATATTGCAAGACCACTTTAAAAATAATTTAAGTATACTCAAAATTAAACTTGGGCACAATGCTTATATGTGCCCAGCTCTGTGGAGGGGTTGTCAGATAATTAAGAGATGTTATGAGATGGCCCCTGCCTTAATGAAGCTTATGATCCAGTTGCAGAGAGGAGCTCTAGATTGGGCCAAAGCAGGCTGCCGTCTACCTCCCCTTCGGCTGGGCTGGGCTTCCCGAGCTGTTGGCTCACTCTTAACACCCTCCGCTCCCTCAGAGGTCCCATTGCCCCTAGCCAAGCCCCAGCTCATCCCCACAAAGGAGCCGTCTTCTTCAGGGTTGGGGCATTCCTTTGCATGCCGCCGATATTCACAGCTCTGGCAATGTCAAAAGGTACCCCTCTCCTGGGTTCCCCTCCCCCGGCTCCCTTTCGTGCCTCCCCAGTATCTCTGAGGGACTCTGGTGACTCTGACTCCTATCTCTCCCAGCCCTCCCCCCAAAACACAACCCAGAGGAACAGCCACCACCATCTGCATGTTCTCAGCAATCAGTCCTCCCCCAGCGGGCAGCTGGGAGGGGGCAATTGCTGAGTCAGGCTATTCCTCACATTCCCTCCCTTCTCCCCTGCAGGCCAAATGCCACAGACCCTGCCTCTGAGTGACGGACCTCAGCTGAAAAGCTGCCCCCTCCACCCTGACCCCAGCCCAAGACCAGCCTTCCTCCCTCACACCCCAGCGGGGAGCCCAGGAAGGAGGTCGCAGTGCCCACTCTCCATTGGAACCCTGCTGGGCGTAGGGCTGGGGGGCCACACCAACCCATCTTCCTCCCTCATTCCAAGCTCTGTCTCCCTAACCAGCCTCACTCAGAGGATCTGATCAGGAAAGGACAGGGAAGGTGATGGAGAACCAGAAACAAACCCTCCCCCAACAACACACACACACACACACACACACACACACACACACAACCAACTGGGCACCACACCAGGCACAGTCACCCCTCTAATGCAACATTGGGCCTGCAGAGGGAAGCCTAGGGGGAGTCCCAAGAAAGACTTCCAACCCCAGGGACCCCCAGTCTAAAGGGAGAGCTTGCCCTATCCTCAGAGAGCTCCTGTGATGAAGGAGACTCCCCAAAGAACGGTGGGCAAGGGAGGAGGGAGGCCGCTCTGTCACTCACATAAAAAGTAAACAAAGGCTCAGAAGGTCAAGGACAAAGCTAAGAGAGAGCCTGGAAAGCGGAAGAAGCAGAGGACTAGCCAGCAGGTAAAACTGGTCCAAACAGGAAAGGAAGATCTCCTGGAGGAGGAGAGGTTGGGGCACCAAGAAGCTTTTTGGAGGCCCAGGAATAAGAAGGGGCAAGGCAAGTGAAGGCCCAGGATGGAAACAAGGCCTTCCTGGCACAGCCGGGCCTGGGGTGAGCACTGGTTAGGGAGTAGGAGCTCCATTCCTGGCTGCGATGTTGCCCTCCAGGGAGGCAGAGGCCAGGGCCCTTCCCGTCTCAGGCCACAGACCCCTCCTCAGCACAAGATGCAACTCATATTTCATTTTTCACTGGGCCCACAAATAATACAACCTGTCCTGCCCTCCAACTGGGAAAGTCTATTTTCCTCTCTGTGCCTTCTGCTCCAGAGAATCCCTAGTGGGAAGGCCTTAGCTCCCCATCCCACAGGAATATAGGTGTGAGTTTAATTTGGGGTTCCTGAGATTGCAAGACTGCTTTTAAAATAACTTAAGCATATTCAAAATTAAACTTGGGAAGAATGCCCATCCACGTCCAGCCCTTGCTCCCAGAGGCTGCATGTAGGGAGGAGACTGACCGGAGCCCTGACTCTCAGCACATGCAGGTCCCCAGCCTGACCCTTGGCAGCCCACGGCAGCCCACTCAGCCCACAAATGGCCTCATCTCTTGGAGAGCCCAGCAGGATCATTTCACAACCATGTGTGCTCGACAGAGCCTGTTCTTGGAAAGCTGAGGACTGGACAGCTCAGTTCCGGGTGTTAGAGAGGCCTCGGCCCCTGGGGTCTGCACTTGAACCATAAACAACTGTGGGCCTGCTTGGGTAGGAGGGGGAGTTAGGACAAGGTTATCCAGTGCTCTGCAGCTGGAGGGGAGCAAAGGGCTCCCCGCAAGAGCTCACCACACAGTGTTCCCCTCTCAGGGGGACATTCCAGTCTGATGAAGGACAGGCACACCACAAGTCCCCATTGGATGAGGCTGGGATTCAAGGCAAGAGGAATGTGATGTGGCGGCGGAGGAGGGGGACATTATAGCCCAGAGGGTTCTGAGGGCAGGGCCACCCCAGTGCCTGCCATACTGCCTAGCTCCCCAATACCACACCATATAAATTTGGAGGCAAAATGCTATGAATCAAAGGTGGGGCGTCAGCACCCTAGTGCCAGATCACCTGTCCTGTTACAACTGGTAGCCGGCCATGAGACGGGACAGGTAGGAGGAAAGAAGCCCCAGACCACAGGAGGGTCCCATCTGCAGGGTATAGACTATGTTCTGAGAGCACTAAGAAACAGGGCAGCGAGGCTGAGTGGAGGACAGGCGTTTTCAAAGGTTTTCTGGAGAAGAGGCTTGAAACCTGTTTTGAAAGAAAGGGAAAGAGAGGAATTTTGTACAGCACAGAACCAAGAGTGCCCTGGCAGAGGAAGCAGGCTCTACAAAGGCCTAGATGTGCCTGGGAAAGGAAGATCCCTTCCCCTATTGTGGGTGAGACTGGGGATGGTGAGAGAAGGGGAGGAGCTGCCACCTCTTCAGGCTGATCCCTGGAAAGACACCTCTGATGAGGGGTCAGGGCCAATCCCCCTTTGATGTGCCGGTTAGAATAGCTGAGCCTGAATGCTCCCAACAGGCAGGGGCCAGGTGGGGGCTGCTGGAGGAGAGACTTAGCACAGTGACTGTCCTGGTGCAGGTGTTCAGAAAGCATCTTAATGAATGGATTGATTGGATCATTGATTGATTGACTCACAGGGATAATAAGTCAGGGGCCTCACTTTTCTGGGGAGCTGGCAAAAGCAGCCTTTGGGCTCAGGCCCCTTCTGATGCCTCCCAAGGTTATAGGGAGACTGCAGAGTTCACACACGGACCAGCACCTCCTCCAGGCTGCCTCCTCTGCTTTCCTGGCACCTCTGACTCTAGCCACTGGCGTCCTCAGACCTTAGCCTCTAGAACATTGAAAGATTAGGGAGCCAAAGGATTTTCTTTTACATATAAACTCCTTGTACCTATAATAGCAACAGCAACAATAGTTAACATTTAATGACCGTGGATTTTATACCAGGTACTGTGCCGATGGCTTTACCTCATCTTTTACATCATACATTTATGTCTAATCTCAGAAACCTCAGTAAACACTGCTAAGTAAACACTGCAAGATGCAGAAAGCTATGTATCCAAGAGAAATGTTGATAGAAATGTTTTTAACTTTATTTTGATTCTCTGACACACATTTTTCACATTTAACATCTCTGAAATCAGGATGTTCCCTGCCGTCAATAACAAAAAGGCACTGTGTCAGAGTTTAATTAGCAGCGGTCTTCCTTCTTAGTGGTGTGTAATTTAATTGTGCGTCTGGCTTTTGATGAAATACAGTTGATTATGTATGAGATCTACGTAACTGACCACCTGCCCCTTTCAGCCAACACTGGACGATATAGAGTGTGTGTTTCTCTGATTCCAAATGTGGCTTCTGAGGACAAAGGCTGTGTTTTGGCCCATACGCCTGGGAGGCTGTCTGTCTTCCCTCCCCAGAGCTCCCAACAGCCCCCAGCCCAGCACCCCTAGCTCAGGAGGCCTTATAGATATGGGGGGATAATGGTAGGCCTGGAAAACCTTGGGCCTCCCAACAAAGCCCTTTTTATGCAGCATGGAAAGGGAAGGCTTAGAGAAGCTGCTCTCAGCAGCCTCAGGGAGGAATGGAGGTAAAAGGGAAGGAATGAGATTGCTCCACACTTCACTGGGAACCTCTGGACCAGTGGAAATAATTCAGGCCAGCACTTGGCCACAGGGACCAGGAGCCAATTGCAAACGTGTAGCAAACACTGACCCCTGCCTCCTCCGGCACTTGCTACGCTTACCTGCCAAAATGTGTTCGCTTTGGCCTTTCCCTCTGCCCTCACGCTGGCCCCAGGAGGAGAGGCAGGAGCAAGTGAGGAAGTGATCTGCTCCATTGGAGAGCAGAGGAAACTGAGGCCCCGAAGGTCCTCTGGCCTGGATCCTGGGCCTTCATTTGCTCCATGTGAGCAGAGGTGCCTGAGCTGGGTGCCTAGGACTACCATCTAAGGACCCCTCAGCAGGGGATTTCCGGGGTGGCAAGGGTGAAAGGAAGGGAGAAGTGTCTCTTGCCAGGGACTCTCCCACTTGGTCAGGACACTGCCACCATCTCCTCCTCTTATCCCTCTTTTCCCAGGACTCCTCCCCTTAGAAGCCTGTCTTCTACCTCCTCCATTTCCCAGAAGTTGTGTCCTGGGGTCCCAGCGGTCCCCAGATGCCCACCGATCACTACTTAGGTGCCTAGATCCAGCCTGATTGTGCAGAGGGACAGAGACTATCACTTGTCCCCTCCCAGCCAGACCTGGGAGTGAAGGCCTCTGCATCTGCAGTGGGGGCTGGAGGATTAGGATTTTTAATGAGGACCAAGACTCAGGACTTAAGGAGTTAGGGAAAGGAGCTTTCATCCTGGCCTGTTGGGGGAGGGGAGGCCGTGGTCCCGTGCTAGGCTTCCCAGGCTCAGTCTTTCAGCACCTCCTCCCCACTCCACTGCCTTGGGAGGCCCCCTGATGGATCCAGCTGGGACATGGGTAGGAGGCCCCTCCTGTCCGTGGCCCACCAGGACTCTGCAGCCGGGCCTCCCTGAGCCACGTGCTCAGGATCCCACTTATAGCTGGGAGTCTGGGAGACAAAGCTGTCCTTCCTTCCTGTCTTATGCCATGTGCCCCTGCAGGCAGATTTCAGAGGTATCTTCCCCTCTCTCCTGGCCACAGGGAGTAAGGAGTGGGTCAGTAACCAACCTGGGGCTCCGACGCCCCCGCCTAGTGAAAACGGCCCATACTAATGCTAAGAACTGTCGAGTATTAACTCACATAATTCCTCTATGGGGAACTGAGGCCCAAAGAGGCCAATAACTAGGAGTCACACCCAGGGAGTCTGGCTCTAGAGTTTGTAAGTGTCTAGTTCAGTTATCTCCAGGGTGCTTCTTGGACTGGAGGCCTGAATTCTGAGGTTGGAGCTGAGTGAGTGTCTCTGGGGGTGTAGTGGTACAGAGCTGGGGGTTGACCCAGGAGTGGGGAGTCTCCGCCTGGCATGGGCACAGAGTTGGTCCCCAGCCTGCCAGGACTATCCCAGTTCCCACCTGGAGGACACAGGGCCGGCAAGGAGACGTGTGTCTATTTGCTTGTGTCCTCCCGGTGTGGTGGGATCATATTATAGGTGGAGCTGTCCCTGGGTTGTCAGCTGAGCCTGGGCTCCACCCTCCCAGCCCACTCCACAGGGATGCTAGGAGAACCGGGGGCAGGCAGGCAGAGTCTCTCTGCGAACACTAACCTAGGCACAGAGCCAACCGATAAGGGCCGTATCTTCTCACCATCGTATCTTCTGGCCCCTGGCACCATGCCTGGCTATCGAAGACACTCAGTAACTACCAAATGAATGAGAAACATAAAGATCAATGGGGCATGGACCTTGCCTCCAAGAGGTGGCACTCCCACGGGAGAGTTAGCCACGTAGACACTAATTGTAACACAAGGCAGAAAGAGTGCAGTAGGGACTCAGCTGAGGGAGAGATTAATTCCAGCTGTGGGACTAGGGAAGGCTTCCCTGAGGAGGCAGCATTTAAGCCGTCTAATAATAATAGTGACGACGACGGTTTTTACCTACTGGACGCTATGTGTCTGGTACATTTCTCAGGGCTCTGCATGTATTAACACATTCATTCTTCGTATTACCACCAGGTGTGGATACCATTAATATATCCATTTTACAGATGAGAAAATCGAGGCCAAAAGTCACATAGCTATAATAAATGAGCGGAGCCATAATTTGAGCCCGATTCTGGCACAGAGGCAGGGATAGGAGAGTCCTATACAAGGGAACAGCAAAAAGTACAGTTTGGCCAGATGAGGAGGCTGCAAACCGGCACTGCGTGGACCACATCCGGCCCTCAGACATGTTCTGTCCGGCCCACCTGCACTGGCCTGCACAGCGCCCTGGGAAAAGGTACAGCCCATCGCCACAGCCAGAAGGTAAACAATGGGCTGGGGTGAGAGAATGGGCTTTGCAGTCTTAAATTCCAGAAATGCAACAACCACTGAGAAGCTGGGTAGCGCACCTCCTCCCATTCCCCACCCTCACCCCGTCCTTTTCTGCCCAGTCCACTTCCCTTGTCCCCAGTTACCTGTCTGGTTCCCGAAGACATTTAAGTTTGAGAACCTGGAGTCGAGCCCAGGGCATGGAAGGGAGCAGCATTGGATAACCACGGGAAGGTACCTTGAAGTCTGAACACAAAGGGCCTTGAACAGCAGGCTAAAGAATATGGGCTTTATGTGGGCGATAGCTCTGTAACTGCAGCCCCTCCAGCTACCAGCAGTGCAGCAAGAAGGGCATGCGTACACATACACACACACACACACATACCCCCCACACCATATACACACACACACACACACACACCACACCA
>NW_016107512.1:2457716-2463857 GCF_001604975.1 Cebus imitator | reverse complement strand
ACCACACACACATCACACACACACACAGAGACCATACACACACCACACACACACATAGACACACACACACACAGACACCACACACCACACACACACCACACATACCGAGCATACACACACACACCACGCACACACACAGACACACCACACACACACAGGCACGCCACACACACAGACACACACACCATACACACACACCACACACAGACACCACACACACACATCACACACTGACCACACACACACACACCACATACATATCACACACACTGACCACACACATACACACACAGACACACACACACAGACCCCACACACACACAGACACAGAGACACCACACATAGACACACATACACACAGAGACGCATACAGACACCACAGACACCACATGCACAGACACATAGACACCACATACACACAGACACAAACACACATAGACACACACAGACACCACACACACATGCACAGGGGCTCGGATGGTGTAAATTGATGTCAGGAGGAATCTGGCACATGTGGTCACAACCCCAGCCTCCCTCTCACATCCCTGTCACTGCCAAGCCCAGCCTGCAGTGGGCCCAGCTGTGGCCACATCAGCCCCCCGTCACTCTCTCTCTTTCTCTTTCTTTTCTCTCTCTCTCTCCTCTTTATGCAGAAGGGAGCCCCAGAGCCGGTTCCCTTGACAGGAGATGTGCCCAGCCCCAGGAGCTCCCAACCCCTTTGCTGGCCAAAGAGAGAATTCCGAACAGGATTTAGGCCTGGAATTTCCCTCCGAATGGGTGGTGCCAATCAGGTGAGCCAGGTTACTGGGCTAGGGGCTGAGTGGAAAAGTTTTATCTGTCCCAGCCCCTTCTCCCGGTGACTCAGGCCCACAGTGGCAGTGAGTCTGGGGAGGGAACGAGACAGGAACCCACAAAAAAATTTTCCCTTGTCTCTCTGGCTCTGCCACTGCCCAGCTCTCCTCCCCCATCAAACACGTGCCCTGCGTCACCACTCACTACAACCGCTGCCTGTGCCCGGGCCACAGCCATGGAGCCCACACACCCCAGGGCCTTCTTAGCTCCCCCAGAGCAGAGGGGCCGGCCCACCTCCACTGGCACCTTCCCCACGCCAGGCAGCCCAGAGGGAGAAGGCCAGGGTGCATACTGGGGTAGAGCTGCCAAGTTTTACAAATGAAAATACAGGACACCCACAGGCCCATGCAGTATTTGAGACATACGTATACTAAACCTTTATTTGTTGCTTATTCTCTCTATTCAGAAGGGAGCCCCAGAGCTGAGGACTCTGAAATTCATATTTCACTAAGAAGCCTGTATTCTAGCTAGCAACCTACAGTGAGGGGCGGGGGTGGGGAATGGGGAATACCTAAGGTGCCCACTACACCCAGGATCACCCATTGTGCCAGACCTTCCCATGTCCCCCGCCACGTCACCCTACAAGGCCTTTGGCCTCAGAGCCCCTCTCAGCCCTTCTGAGTCCTCAGGCACCAGACTCTCTGAAATGGAGAACCCTGGCACCCCAAACCCACCAGACAGGGAGCCAGCAAGGATGTGGTGGAGGAATTTTTCAGGAGTGTTTCTGCCTGAGAATACGCCATGCCCACAGCCTCAGCTTCAGCTGGAAGGCCACAGGGAGGAGGGGCCCACAGCTCCAGGGGACCTCTTAGACACCCCTGTCTCTTAAGTTCCCACCCATATCTGCCCCTTACCCATAGTCTGGTTGGAAGTATGTCTCTTTCCCTCTCTCTTTTGTATCCCACATCCCTCCCAAAACACTCTTGCCCATGACCTTGTAATATTCCGCATCTCTTGCCAGGCACGGTGCCTCACACCTATAATCCCAGCACTTTGGGAGGCCAAGCCAGGCAGATCACAAGGTCTGGAGTTTGAGACCAGCCTGACCAACCCCGTCTCTACCAAACTCATCTCTACCAAAAATACAAAAATTATCCAGGCGTGGTGGCGAGCGCCCGTAATCCCAGGTACTCAGAGGGGTAAGGCAGGGGAATCTCTTGAACCTGGGAGGCGGAGGTTGCAGTGAGTGGAGATCATGCCACTACACTCCAGCGTGGGTGACACAGTGAGACTCCATCTCAAAAAAAAAAAAAAAAAAATCCCCATCTCAAAGCCCCAGGGCTTTGTTGAGAACACAGGGAAGCAGGCACAAATTGAGTTTCATCAGCCATTTCTTCCTTCACCAAATGAGCATCTCTCATGTGCAGGCCCCAGGACAGCAGCATCCAAGGCCTCATGGTGCTCACATCCTGATGGAAGGCAGAGGACTTCCACCCAGCAATGAGGGAGGGGCTGAGACAGGCCAGAGAAGGACAAAAGGCCATAGCTGCCTTTGGACTTGCAGATGAACCTGGCCAGTCAGAGTCTGGGCTGTGGCTGTCGGGGCTTCTCCTCCTCCTGGGGTTTAAACTGGGGCTCTGTTGGCTCCATCTGTGGGCTGGCTGGCTCTGACAGTAAGCTCCCCGAGGGCAGGGCCACCGCCTGCCTGCCCCTGTGTCAGATGTTCTCTGGAGATGGAGGTGTTTTGACTCAGGATTGATTGACAATTGTCTTTGTGGCAGCAACTGCCTCAGGCTTGGGGTGAGGGATGGGTAAAAGCTAAAGGACCATCTTGCCCCAGAGACCCACCCTCTCTTTCCTGGAGATTCCCACACCCACCTGCAGTGGAGAGGGCAGGGTGAGGACCCACTGTCCAGACGGAGAGGCCAAATCCCAGTGACTCACCTAGAGTCATGCAGCTTGCGGGGGAAGGGTAGAACCAGGAGAAGAACAGGGCAGGTTCCGAGCACACCTCAGGGCTCCCCCAGCCTCCCTACCTCCACCCACCGGCAGCCTTGTCTGCCCATGCTGTCTGTTTCAGGCAGCTCAGGCTGTTGAACCAAATACTACAGACTGGGTGGCTTATATAACGGACATTTAGTTCTCATAGTTCTGGAGGCTGGGAAGTCCAAGATCAAGGTGTTCATCAATTTGGTTTCTGATGAGAATTCTCTCTCCTTCCCAGCTTGCAGACAGCCACCTTCTCACTGCAGGCACATGGAGAGAGAGAGGCAGAGAAAGAGAGACCCAGAAAGCTCCCTGGTATCTTCTTATAGGGGCACTTACCCGACAATCGGGGCCCCACCCTCATGACCTCATCTAAACCTAATTACCTTCCAAAAACCCCCCTCCAAATACCATCACGCTGGAGTGTAGGGCTCCAACATGTGAATTTGAGGGGATACAATTCAGTCCATGTCACTGAGCAAGACAGAAGACTTTGGGCTGTGACCTTAGGCTCTTTTACTCTTTCAAGTACATCGGTCATAAGTAAGACCAGGCTCGGTAGCTCATGTCTGTAATCCCAGCACTTTGGGAGGCCGAGGCCAGCAGATCACCTGAGGTCAGGAGTTAGAGACCAGGCTGGCCAACATGGTGAAACCCCACCTCTACTAAAAATACAAAAATTAGTTGGGCGTAGTGGCGCACGCCTGTAATCCCAGCCACTTGGGAGGCTGAGGCAGGAGAATCATTGCTTGAACCTGGGAGGTGGAGGCTGCAGTTGCCAGGGTTGCAGCTTGGGCAACAGAGTGAGACTCCGTCTCAAACAAAAAGAAGTGAGAGAGGAAAGGAAAGGGTTTCTCTGATCTCAGGATCCTTGAAAGAGGCCAGGGCAGGGCACACCACAGTCTGGACCCCCGATGCCTGGGTTCTGAGGATTGCTCAGCAGGCCTCTCCCGACCTGCTTCACTGGGTGGGAATCCTGACTTCTGACTCCATGGGTCCTGCCCAGGTTGTTGCCTCCATGTCTTTACACATCCTTCCCATACCTGGAGTTTGCCTGGAACAATCAGGTGCTGGCAAAAGTCAAATGTCAGGCTGGATGGTCCAGTGGGCAGAGCACTGGGCTGTGAACCAAGCAGAGACAATCTGGCCACTGCCAAACCAGACACTCCCTCACACAATAGCCTCTGGTCTCTTGGTTGACAGTGAGAATTATGTTGTTGAAACAGAGACTGCCTGAACCTGCTAGAAGATCCCCCTTCCCTCACTCCACCCTCAACCACCCCACCGTAAACCTGGGCACTTCTGCAGGGAGAAACTGGGAGGGGGAGAGAAGAGAGAGGCACCAAGCAGGCCCAAATATCAGAGTTCAGAGGAAGTCTAGAGACCTCCCAGACCACAGACAGAGAGGGAAACTGAGGCTGTGGGGATAAAGGAAAGAAAAGGAGACACCCAGAGCTCTGGGTTCTGGTCCCGGCTCAGCACATATGACCCTGGGCTGGTGCTTTCCCTCTCTATGCTACGGGGCCCCTCCCAGGCTTGCTGTCCCAGGGTTCTTATTGAAGCACCTTGCCCGAGGAGCTCAGGCCCCATCAGTCAGCCTCAAGCGGACTCCTGATTTCTGCTCCAGGCCTCTGCCTTAGCCAGGTCCTGGGGACTTACGGCAGATGGACCGGGGAAGGGGGAGGGGTGGGGAGAGGAGGAGGGGGAAGAGGTTGGTGTCACACCAGGGAGGGGCAGCAGAGGAGGGAAACTGAGTGTGTCCCTGGCTTGCCCCAGCCTGTCCCTTACATCCGGGGAAGGGTGAGACTGACTGTCAGCTGGGGAAGGGGGGCAAGAGGGGTAAGCTGGGAAAGGGCAGGGAACCCCCGTCTGGACTTGTTGGGGCAGCCGGATGTAACTGTTTCCGGCTGATGAAAGGGCCCTGATTGATATGATGGCAGTGACTGACTCTAACCCCCAAATCCGAGTTCTTCCCATCCTCCCCAACTTGGGCACACCCAAAGGCCCACTTTGGAGACAGGCAAAAACCAGAGAGAAGGGAGAAGAGTGGAGCTTCTGCTGCCACTGGGGACAACACCTCAAGGACAGGGTGGAGGGAAGCTTGTCTAATCTTCCCCACTCCAGCCCAGCAGGGACCCAGGCCAACTCACAGTGTGGAGGGAGGAGGATTGAGCCAGGATCAGAGGACAGGCCCAGGGAAGAGGTGCAAAGGCCTTGTTCCCGCCTCTCCCCATGTCTGGACATTCAAATATATATGTACAGAATGGATGTACAGCCCCAGGAATGGCAGGGAGGGGAGCAGGTAGTGTCATTGAACATTCCTTTTACAACCTGTCTAGCCATCTGCCTTTTGCCAGGCCCACATAATAGCAAACATGTGTTGAGCATATCTTGTGTAGCGGGTATCCTTTGAAGACCTTTAGTGCCTGACCCGGCTGACACTTCACGAGAAGTGTCGTCATCTCCCCTATTCCCTATTTTATAGATGAGGATATATCGGCCTAGAGTGGTTATGGAGCTTCACCTTAGGGAGAGTGGAAACGTGAACCCAGACTACACTGCCTGCAAGGAGCTTATCATGGGATGGGGGGGCAGGGCCAACCTGTCACCGACTTGTAAACAAGTAATGATCTTACAAGCAGGAAGGGATTCAAACAGAGATGTAGGAGGTACAATGAGTCCTTGGAGGAGGGGCATGGTAGACAGGAGCCGAAGGGAAAAGGTTGAACCAGGAAAGTCTGCTAGGACAATAAACATTTAAATTGGAATTGGGGGGGTTATGAGGTTTTCCTAGCTTAGGTTGTTTTATTTTCTTTTTCACTTTTTTATTCTGGTAAAATATGTGTAACATAAATAGTCACCATTTTAACTATTTTAAGTGTACAATTTCATGGCAGTTTTTAATTGTGATTAAAAAATATAGATAAGTCCAATTTATCTACATTTTTCCTTTGTTGCCTGTGTTTTTGGTGTCATACTAAAGAGACCATTGCCAAATCCAAGGCCTTAAAGATTTCCCCGTTTTGTTTCGTTTTGTTTTGTTTGTAGAGAACGAGATCTCGCTACACTGCCCAGGCTAGTCTCAAACTCCTGGGCTCAAGTAATCTTCTCACCTCGGCCTCCCAAAATGCTGAGGCGACAGGCACGAGACACCACGCCTGGCTCACCTGTGTTTTCTTCTAAAAGTTTTACAGTTTTAGCTCTTAAATTTAGGTATTTGATCCATATCATCTGCAAACAGAGATCATTTTATTTTCTTTTCCAATTTGGGTGCCTTTTATTTCTTGCCTGATTGTTCTGGCTAGAACCTCCATGACTACGTTGAATAGAAGTGACAAAAGCAGGCATCCTTTTTTTTTTTTT
>NW_016107512.1:2429789-2456276 GCF_001604975.1 Cebus imitator | reverse complement strand
AAAAAAAAAAAAAAATCAGTAGTAATGTCTCCACTTTCAGGTCTGATTTTAGTAGCTTGAGTCTTCTCTCGTTTTCTTAGTCAATCTAGCTAAAGGTTTGTCAATTTTGTTGACCTTTTCAAGGAACCAGTGTTTGGTTTTGTTTATTTTCTCTATTGTTTTTCTGTTATCTATTTCATTTATCTCTACTGTAATTCATAATATTTCCTTCCTTCTTCTAGTTTGCTTTTCTTTTTCTAGTTCCTTAAGGTGTGACGTTAGGTCACTGATTTGAGATTTTTTTTTTTGAATGTACATATTTACAGCCATAAATTTCTCTCTGAGTACTGCTTTTGATGTACCCCATTAGTTTTGGTATGTTTCATTTTTCTCAAGGTGTTTTCTCATTTTCCTTGTGATTTCTTCTTGGACCCACTGGTTGTTTAAGAGTGTGTTGTTTAAATTCTACATATTTCTAAAATTATTGTTTTTCTTCTGTTGTTGATTTCCAGTTGTATCCCTTTGTAATTGAAAAATATATTATTTCAATCTTTTTAAACTTATTAAGATTTCTCTTGTGGCCTAACATATGGTCCATCCTGGAGAATGTTCCGTGTATACTTGAGGAGAATGCTTATTCTGCTGTTGCTGATTGAAGTAGTCTATGTATTTCTGTTAGATATAACTGGCTCATGGCATTGTTCAGTTGTCTATTTCTTTATTGATTTTCTGTCTGATTGTTCTATCCTTTATTGAAAGTGAGGTGTTGAAGACTCCAAGTATTCTTGCAGAACTGTCTATTTCTCCCTTTAATTATATACATTTTTGCTTCATATATTTTGGGTTTAGGTATGTACATGTTTTTAGGTATGTATATGTTTATAATTGTTATATCTTCTTGGTGGACTTTTTTGACTTAATATCTATCTTGTATACCAATAATAGAGCTATCCCAGTTCATTTTTTATTACTATTTGCATTTGATATCTTTTTCCATCCTTTTACTTTCAATCTCTGTATGCTCTTATATCTAAAATGAGTCTCTTGTAGACAGTATATCATTTTTTATTCAATCTGTCAATCTCTGCCTTTTAAAAAGAGAATCTTACTCATTTATATTTAATGTGATTACTGATAAAGAGTGATTTACTTATTTCATTTGATTATTTGTTTTCTGTATGCTTGTGTGTTTTGTTTTTGTGTTTTGTTCATTACTACCTTTTTCATATTTAGTTGATTTTTTTCTAGTGTACCATTTTGATTCACTTCTCTTTCCTTTTTTATATTTTTTTAGTCATTGTCTTAGTTATCTTGTGATTATAATTAACAACTTAACCTTATAACAACTTAGTTTAATACTACCAACTTAGTTTCAATAGCATACAAATGCTCTGCTCCTTTTTTACAATTTTTAATTTACTTATTTGTTTATTTATTCAACATGGAGTCTCACTCTGTTACCCAGGCTGGATTGCAGTGGCACAATCTCAGCTCAATGCAACCTCTGCCTCCCATATTCAAGAGATTCTCCTGCCTCAGCCTCCTGAGTAGCTGGGATTACAGGCACACACCACTATGCTTGGCTAAGTTTTGTATTTTTAGTACAGATGGGGTTTCACCATGTTGGCCAAGCTGGTCTTGAACTCCTAACCTCAGGTGATCCACCTACCTCAGCCTCCCAAAGTGCTGGGATTACAGGCATAAGCCACCATACCTAGCCCACTTTTTTTTTTTTTTTTAGAGACAGAGTCTCACTCTGTCATCCAGGCTGGAGTGCAGTAGTACAATCACAGCTCACTGAGGCCTCCATCTCCTAGGCTCAATCAATTTTCTAGCCTCAGCCTCCCAAGTAGTTAAGACTACAGGCATGCATCACCATTTCCAGCTAATATTAAATTTGTTGTTGTTGTTGTTTTTGAATGGGGTCTCACTATGATATGCAGGCTGATCTCAAACTCTTGGCCTCAACTGATCCTCATGCCTTAGCCTTACAAAGTGCTGAGATTACAGACATGAGCTACCATGCCCAGTCTCTGCTCTTTTACCTGTCCATTCCCCCCCATTTATATTATTATTGTTACAGATTACATCTTTATACCTTATGTGTTCATTAACATAGATTTATAATTTTTTTAAGCATTTGCCTTTTAAATCAGATAATGACCTTGTAATTGGCAAAGATTTCAAAGAAAGAAGTACATGGTACGATGAGTCCTCGGAGGTGGGGCACTGTGGGTGGGGACTAGGAGGGAAGTAGGAAACCAGGAGAGCCTTCCAGGAGAATAAACATTTGAATTGGAATTCAGTTTTGAAGAACAAAAAATTATTATCTAATACTGCTTATTCACAGGAAAAGATACCCAAAATATTTTACTCAGGGCAAAAAGTGGATTACCATATAGGATGAATTATCTCATTTTTATAAGTCTGTATGTATTTATGTGACCTGGCACGGCGGCTCATGCCTGTAATCTCAGCACTTTGGGAGGCTGAGGCGGGTGGATCATGAGGTCGGGAGTTCAAGACCAGCCTGACCAACATGGAGAAACCCTGTCTCTACTAAAAGCACAAAATTAGCTGGGCATGGTGGTGCATGCCTGGCAGGAGAATCACTTGAACCAGAGAGGCAGTGGTTGCATTGAGCTGAGGTCTCGCCATTGCACTCCAGCCTGGGCAACAAGAGCAAAACTTCATCTCAAAAAAAAAAAAAAAAAAAAAAGATATATATGTATATATGCACAGAAAAACATTCATGATTATAACCATTGTATTTTAACAGTGTTTATCTCCAGTTGTTGAAACTATGGGAAGAAGAAACATTTCCTTTCTTTTCTAGCTTATTATATAGTGTTTGAATTATTTACAATGAGAGCTCTTCACTTTTATAACTGGGAAACACAATAATGCCATTTTTGTTCTGAAGGGTGAAATGAATATGCGGGCATTCACTATGGAGACAAAGTTGGAAAGAACCTGCTAGGCAGAGGGGACGGCACAGGTAAGAGCAGAGAGGCATAAAACTAATGCCCTGTTACAGGAACTGCCAGCCATGTGGCATGGCTGGAGGGCATTGGGGGTGACTGGAGAAGAGTTGTTTCCAAGGGCCACATTACCAATGCCTTTCATCTCATAAAAAGTTTAGAGCTGGTTCTTGGCACAAGGGCAGGAGAGTAACAGGTTTTGATTTACATGTTCAACAAATTAGTTAATAGGGGTAGGGAGAAGCCCAGAGGCTGGGAGGCCAATAATTGAGGAAAGAGAAGCTGGAGCTGGAGCTGAGTCAAGGCTTAGGGGGTAGGAAAAAAAAATGGAAATAAGAGATAAGTGGAAGCCAAAGTAGATAACAATTATCCCTGAGTGGGAAGTAAGTTTGTCTGTCTTACTAGTGTTTCCAGGGTTGCAGCCTAGCCTGGCGTATTAATGGTGGGAGGCCAGGTTTAGAGGTGATCATGATCATGATGAAGATGATGGTGATTCATGATGAGGAGGAGGAAATTTCCATTAAAAGAGCCCATTAGCCATTTAGAGCTTATAAAGTCCTCTGACTTCCATGTCCCAGAACATCAAAATGTACGTTCCTATTCTACAAATGAGGGTCTGAGGCCTGGAGAGGTGACAGAACCAGAGCAAGACCCAAGCACAAAGCACCTTCCTCTAGGCACACAGGTGGGCAGTTGCTGCTGCCCCCAGCAAGCCTGAGCGATGACTGTGTTCACTGGCTAGCTATGTGGTCGTGGACAGACACTGCCCATCTCTGTGCCTCAGTTTCCTCTTTTATAAAATGAGAAAAATTCTTCATGGGGTTGCTGAAAGGATGATATGACTGAACACAAATAAAGAGCTTGGAGCAGAACCTGGCGCATAGTATGTGCTCAATATATATGAGCTCTTATTGTCTGTTTGTTAGTTAGTTTGTTTGTTTTAAGACAAGGTCTCACTCTGTCACCCAGGCTGGAGTGCAGTGGCATGATCACAGCTCACTGTAGCCTCAACTTCCCCAGGCTCAGCTTCCTGAGTAGCTGGGACTACAGGCATGTGCCACCACATCTGGCTAATTTTTCTATCTTTTGTAGAGACAAGATTTTACCATATTGCCCAAGCTGGTCTTACCTTAAACTCCTGCGCTCAAGCAATTCACCTGCCTTGGCCTCCCAGAGTGCTGGGATTACAGGTGTAAGCCACTGTACCTGGCAGAGCTCTTACTATTTTTTACAATGATTATTAGTCTCTGCACAATACCCCACACAGATCATCTAGAAAGAATGACTGAGAGACCAGGCTTTCGGCATTCACCAGACCCCTTCCTTACTTTCAGACCCTGACTCATAGGGAAAGGACCAAGCCTGGAATCTTCGTCCCTGGAATGGTTCACCAGGGCTCTGAGGTCCTTTGCAGCCCTCACCCTTTCCACCCATTTCCATGCTCCTTCGTGATCATGTGTGCATTCATCTATTTGCTCATTCATTCATTCATTCAGCAAACATATCATATTCTAGTCTGAGCCCATTCTAGGGTCTGGGACTACAAAGAAAATCATGGTCCAGGCCTTTCTTCAAAGACCTCACTTACTCATTCATTCATCAAACACTTACTAGGGGCCTCCTCTGGGCCCACACATACACATTCTGTTCCTATCTTCTCTTGCCTTTGGACATGAAGCAATTATTCAAGGAGTCATTTCCCAGGGATTATTTAGTTCCCAATCTTTTTCTCATGCTTTCTGCCTACTCTGTGCACACACAGCAAATCACACAGAGAAACCAAAACAGAGATCCAGAAAGAATATTCACCCACATCTCCTGTGGCTGAAGACTCCACTAGTTCCCAGAGTCTGGAGGGAAGAGCAACAGCAACCAAGTCCTCTGGATTTTTTTCCCATTCATTCATTTATTCACTCAACAAACAGTTTACTTAGCACTGTATCTGTGCCAGGCCCTGTGCAAGGCAGTGTGGGAGTAATAGAAATGAATAATCACAGAGTTTATCCTCCAGGAGTCTCCATTCAGTGGGCCAGTGGCTCATTCTTTCCACAAATATCATTGAGCATCTCTAAAGCACCAGTCAGGCTTTGGGAATGTGAACAAGAAAGATGAGGGCCCTGCCCTCAGGGAGCTTGCTATCTGTGAGGTGAGGTCTCGTGCTGTCTGTGAGACAAACAATGGGCAAGCAAACACATCAATAGACCACTGTTGTTCCAAGCAAGGCTCTGAAGAAAATCAAACAGGGTGATAGGATAGTGACTGAGATTAGACAACACAAGCGAATTCAATTTGAGCAGGGCACTTGCCTTCTCTGGGTGTCAGTTTCCTCAAGGAGAACAATCATATCCATCTCCACTGTAGGGAGGAAATGAGTTGGTATATGTGAAACCTGGAATATAGTGAGCACTATGTGAGTGTCATCAATTATTTATTTTTCCCAGGGCAGGAGAGGGTGGAAGAGAGGAGTCTCCCTCTGTCACCCAGGCTGGAGTGCGGTGGCATGATCACGGCCCATGGTGGCCTTGACTGCCTGGGCTCAAGCGATCCTCTCACCTCAGCCTTCTGAGTAGGGGACTAGTAGCTAGGACTACAGGTGTGTACCACCACACCTGGCTAATTAGTTTATTTTTGTGGAAATGAGGGTCTCACTATGTTGCCCAGGCTGGTCTCAAACTCCTGGACTCAAGCAATCCTCCTGCCTTGGCCTCCCAAAGTGCATCATTTATTATTTTTAAGTATATGCATAAACAGATCATCAAATCAGTAGGTGATTGGTGCAGGATAAAGCAATTTAGATCCAGGGCATCCTAGGAGCACTGGAGAGGAGTCCCAAGGTGCCAGGTACACCCAGCCAGGGAATAAAGTCAGGACACCCGACACAGACGCCCTCCTTGCATCACCTAACCTTGCATCGCATCCCTGCCACCCACTGGCCACCCCCAAGGATATTGCCTCTCTGAAGGGGTGGAGCCAGTGGAGACAGAAGAAATGCCTGTGCCTCACCTCGATGAGGACAAGAGGGGAGAGAGGGAACACAGGTGGCCACGGGCAGGCAGGAATGGGCCTGCTTTCTTGGGCCATCTCCTCTCAGGACCCTGGCTTTCCCAAGTGCCTGCCACCCTGTCTGGTGATAGAAATGCTAGGGAGTTGGGAGGAGGGTGGGTACCCTAACACTCAATCCACACGGAGCAGAATGAAGGGGCAACTCCCCTTCATGGGATTCTTTCCTAGACCCTAGAGTTCAGGACTTCAGGGCTCCTGTTCACAGGTGCACACTACCTTTCCACCACTCTGAGTCAGGAGGATCACTGCCTCCACCTCTTAGATGAGCACACCGAGGTTGAGAGGAGACACTGATCTTTCTCAGTCACTCAGTTCAGAAGTGGCAGGGGAAAGTCAGAATCTGGGCTGGCTGCAAAGTGGCCACTCTTCTTCTCCCCCCCACCCCCGTTCTGCTTCTCCCAATGGGAGGTGTGCAGGAAAGCCTATTATGTAGGGAGGGCAGGGCTGTGGGACTCAGGGGGTTAGAGGGAGTGAGAGCCAGAAGCTGCTGTACAAAATGACCTGGATCTGTGGTAAGGGCTCCAGGATTGTTGGAGAGAGCAGGGTACAGAATTGGGTGGGGGTGTTACAGCCAGGAAGAGACGGAACCACAGGGAGGAAGCCCCGCCTGCTCCCTACCCTCATCATAATAGGCATAGGCATCCTGGCAAACAGGATGAGGAGGGGGCAAGGCCCCAGCCCCCCCCAACCCGGCCCAGCATCACCTGGCCAGGCAGCCCCATTTCCAGCCCTGCACCCACAGGGACCAGGATGTGGGCAACCAGGGATAGACAAGCCCTGACGTAGACAACTCTACGACCCCCATGCCTGGCCTCTGCAGCCACAAGCCAAATACTCTTTGTGGTTTGGGCACTGGCCAAGCGCCCACACCCCAGCTCACGGGACCGCAACTTCCCTGTTGCATCAGGTTACTGTGCGTGCACACACCCCAGAGCCTGTTACACAACTGCAGTGCGCGCGCACAGCACCCACACACCCTGGGTGGCTCCTCGGTCCGACAGAAGAAACCGCAGCCTTGCACGGATGGCACAGGGCCCTCTCCAGCCTCTTGGCATTGAGAGCTGGGAAAGGGAGGGTGCCTGGTCTGGGGCCAGGATCTGTGGACTCCACCACTGGCTCATTGTGAAACCCCAGTAAGTCATGGCCCCTCTCTGAGCCTGTTTCCCCACCTAGAAAGGAAACTCACCTTCCACCCTGATAATCTGCATACCCAATTGCCCTCCGTGCCCCTCAACAGCCTTCAAACCACCCCCACCATCTCCCTTCCTCCGGGAATGTCACCAAGAGAGGGAGGCAAGAATCTGCAGAGAGAGGAGCCGGTGCGGTGGATGAGATGACCTCTAAAAGGGTCCTTTCCTCATGGGGCTTCTCCCCAGTAGAAGTGGGCGTGCCTTGAGAGGAGGCTCAACATCACTCTTTCTCTAGGAAGACTGAGGACAGTGACCAGAGCTCTTTTGAGAAGGGACTAAGGAGCAGGAAGTGGGGGATGGGTAACTTTCTTCTTTATAGTTTTTCCCCCCATTTTTCTACGACATACATGTGTCACACACTATTTGCTTGGAGGGCAAATGCTCTTAGGAGAGGCTAATGTATCCAGCACATCCTATTTCCACCTTTAAGCCAGTGTTTCCCTAACTGTGTTATGGCAAAAGGGCTCAGATAAGCACGGGAAACCTGAGTTAAACAAAGTCTAACAGGTTTTCTTGACTGCAGGACTTCTCTGAGCGTCTAACATGCTAATCCGGGCCACAACCCTCAGAGAGAAGGGAGGAGACAAGGAAACGCATTTCATGTCAGAGCTCTTTATAGGGGAGCATCTCAAGATACACTTACTAGGTACTGCTGGAACTCAGAGTCCAGTGGCACACCAGGCCCACACCCCGGTGGTGAAGAGCCATCATGGAGGAGAAAAGGCCTAGGCCAGGGAGGACACTAAGGGCAGATGCCCTAGGCAGCCACCTCCCACTGCATGAATCTGATCCCAGCTCCTCTAACCAGAACGGGTCCAAGACCTGTATCCCAGTTACAAAGACAGGTAGTCATGTGGGAGGGCCCATGGGTGGCCCTGCCGCCTCCCTGAAGTTACTTAGATCTGCAGTGACCCCTGCTGGTTCTGGCCAAAATCACTCTCCCCTCACTCCTCACCTTCCTCCTTGCCAATCCCTGGCCCTCCAGCCTCTTCCCCGTTAGCCTTGACCCAGCCCCATCAGGATGCACCATGACCACACTTGAACACCAGATTCCCCCACTCTTTCCCCCATGCCTGGGGTTGGAATCTGGCCAAGCTTTGATTGAGGAACGTGTTAGTGAGCTCTGAGGCCTATGCTGGGAAGGCCCTGATGGCATGAGGAGGAGGGCCCCGAGGACTGCCTGGCCCCTTTTCAAGGGCACGGTCATCCCCATGGAAGTTCAAGACCACTATCATAAGGGCAAACATTCACTGGCTTTTTCAGGAACAGAGCTAAATCCATTACGTCGAGTGTTCCATGTAACTCTCCTGAGAATTCTGCAGGCACTGTTTCTGCATTAACCCAGTTTTCAGATGAGAAACTGAGGCTCCAAAGTTTAAAGATTAGCAAATGGCAAAGCTCAGATTCAAATCGGAACTTCTGGATTTCAGCCTACCTGTTCCGTCCCTGTGCTATTTTGCTGTTCTTGCTTCTGCCCACCCCAAGTCCACCTACAGTGTTCAAGTATAGTTTTTTCTGCCCAGTACCCATGGTTTCGGGGAAGCATGACTCAAGTGGCCTTGCCTCGTGTCCTCCAAGTATGGCCTTGTGAGCCAGACCCAGCCAGTCATTACACTCTTCCCCCTAATAAACTGGGATACAGATTAGGTTTTCATACCCCACACCCGTTCTTTCTTCTGATAATAGTGTTTTGATTTCCTTTGGACAATCCCTACACTTTCAGTAAAAGTGGCTTGGGTGGAAATGACTCCATCCCGCTATCACCATAGGAAGATTCAGGCCTGACCGCTCAAGCACAGGAAAAAAAAAAGAAAGAAAGAAAGAAAAAATAGTCCTGGCCATAGCGATTGGTTCAGGAAGGACATATGACCAAACCAGGCCAATCACAGTCAACACTGGAATTTTACTGGAGCCACTGGGAAGAAGAATGGCTTTCTGCTCCCTCCGAAGCTGCTAAGTGGGTACATGTATTCCAGGAGTTTCCAGGAGTCGTCTAAGGAGAGCACGCCCGGGAAGGAAGCCCACACATATGAGAGCAGAGACCAAGTCCTGCAGACATTGTCCAGCCGGTGCCAAAGACGGACTCACCCCGGAGTCTTCGGCGATAGCAGCCAATAAATTACTTTTCTGTTGTTGTTCTTGTCTTAAGCAAGTATGAGTTGGGTTCCTGTCCTTTGAAACAAACATCTATCGGAGCCTTCTCCCGCCCCCCATTGTTCCTCATTGTTAACAGCTGTGTTTCCTTCTTGCCTTTTTCTCCCATGCTTATACAGACAGACTGGACACTTTCTAAATAAAAATTGACGCCACTGGCTCCTCCTTTCTTCGGGATATACTCTTTCGCTTATTTTTGTAAAACCTCACTCTCAGTTTTCAGCTTTCTTCCTGCCCCTCTGAAGTCCTGTCCATCTTATTTTTCTTCACTGGCTCCCCTTTGTTTTTGAGTAACAGAAACCAACTCTGGCACTTAGAAGAAAAAAAATAAAAAAACAGAAGAATTCGTTGGAAAAATATTAAGTGGCTAGGTCAGAGAATCGGCTGGGAGTCTGGAGCACCGAGCTTGGAAATCGGACGGAAGTGACCTGGCTGAACTCCAAAGACCCCTTCTATCCTAGCGTCGGTCAGGATGCCCAAGATGCCCAGACCTTGGGGCCTGACCAGCTGAGTTTGGGTCAGATGGCCGCCACTCGGAAGCCCCATGGAGGTAAAGGGACGGGCTGGTGGAATGAGTCTCCAGGGATCCTTCCAGCTCTGAAGTAGGTGAGCAGATCATTTGGTTTTTCATCCTACAAGATGGAGGAGAGACGATGCCCCAAAAGGGAAACTCACAATGAGGGTGAACATCTTCCCAGTGTTCTCAAGGTTGTGCGGTAGGCTTTTTCTCCTCTCTCCACTGCTCCCTGGGCCTTCTCATCCCCCCTCTGATGGCTGTAGCTGCCACCAATATGCCTGCAATGCCCAGAATAGACCTCTAACCTGGACCTGTCTCTTGTGTCCAGACCCATCTACCCATGAGCCTGTCTACGTGGATGGCCCACAGGCCCTTCAGTTCAGTGGGTTCAAACTTGACTTATCCTGGTCAGCAAACCTGCTCCTTCTTTAAGGTCTCTTAGCTTAGCAAGTGCAGTCACCAGCCACGCCACTGATCACAGCAGAACCTGGGATCCTTGAGTCATTCTCAATGCCCTGTCTGCCTGAGGGCCTTCACACGTGCCAGGCCCTCGCCCTGGCAGTCTCGTCTCTAGCACTCCCATCTTCACCTGGGTAGTTCCTTGTGGCATAGATGTCTGTCTCCCTTTCTTCATTAGTAATAGGCCCATGGCTGCCCAGAATAAACACAAATTCCCTGGCATCCTTTGCAGCTAAGTGAAGTCACGTGGCTGAGCTCTGGCCAAAAGTCTGTAAGTAGAAATGGTGTGTGTCACCTACAGAGATGTGTCCTTAAAGGAAGGACCATATCCTTTTCTTCTCTCTCTCTTTTTTCCTTCCTGCTGACTGGACTGTGGGCATAATGGCTGGAGCTGGAGAAGCCATTCTGGACTGAGATGGTAGCTGAGCATGTGAAAATGGTGGAGCCACGGCTTTAGCAAGAGGGGGCCTAGATCCTGCCATGACTATGGAGATTCTCCATCACCCCTGGACCACCCAGCTCTGGACTTCACTTATGGAAGAAAATTAAACTTCTGTCTTGTTTAAACCACTCTTATTTGGGAGTTTTCTGTCACTTACAGCTGAAGCTAATCCTGACACTTTGATTTACCCCTGTAAACTTCTGCTTAAATGTGACTTCCTCCAGAAGTCCTCCTGGATCACACAGACTCAGGCAGGTCCAATTGTGATAAACTGTCATAGCATAGCATCTCGTCCTCTACTTCTCTCTTCTACTTCTCAGATTAGTATTGAAATCATTTTTCTTTTTTTTTGAGATGGAGTCTCACTCTGTCACCCTGGCTGGAGTGCAATAGCGTGGTCTTGGTTCACGGCAACCTCTACCTCCTGGGTTCAAACAATTCTCCTGCCTCAGCCTCCTAAGTACCTGGGACTATAGGCGCGTGCCACCACGCCCGGCTAATTTTTTGCATTTTTAGTACAGACAGGGTTTCACCATGTTTTCCAGGTTGGTCTCAATCTTCTGACCCAGTGATTCACCCACCTCAGCCTCCCAAAGTGCTGAGATTAGAGGTGTGAGCCACCGCCCCCAGCCCAAAATCATTTTTCATATAAAAATAGGTTCATTATCTTCCTCTCCAATGGAACACAGTTTCCAAGAGGGCAGCAGCTGTCTTTTTACTGCTGAAGCCCCAGTGTCTGGAATCTGATAGCCTCTCAATAAACCTTGTTGGTGGCCGGGCACGGTGGCTCAAGCCTGTAATCCCAGCACTTTGGGAGGCTGAGGTGGGTGGATCACGAGGTCAAGAGATCGAGACCATCCTGGTCAACACGGTGAAACCCCGTCTCTACTAAAAATACAAAAAATTAGCTGGGCAAGGTGGCACGTGCCTGTAATCCCAGCTACTCAGGAGGCTGAGGCAGGAGAATTGCCTGAACCCAGGAGGCGGAGGTTGCGGTGAGCCCAGATCGCGCCATTGCACTCCAGCCTGGGTAACAAGAGCGAAACTCCGTCTCAAAAAAAAAAAAAAAACACCTTGTTGGTGAATGAATGAATGAACTTAATATTTTACATGAGATTATTATTATTGCCCATTTCACAGGTCAAGTTACTGCAGATACTCTTCATAAGAGATGAACCCAACCAGAACTACCACCTCCGACTCACCAGCTGAGCCTCACTCCCCACATGGAGATTTGCCCTCCTCTACCTTCATCTCGGCTCTGTGGCTCTGTGCTCCTCTTTTTCTTAAAATTCTAGAATCATCTACTTACCACACTCGTTGGCCTTAACAGACTCTAGGATTCTAGCTCAGCAAACAGGCTGTTGTCCTATTTTAAGTCACCTCCAGCAAGGGGAAAGAGAGTACCCCATCCTCTTCCCACTCAAGCAGCCCAGGTAGTAATCAGCAAAAGGGGGTCTCAGGGCCAGGTGCGCTCCTCCCAGGGCCTGCTGGCTTCAGCTCCCACTCTTGCTGTCTGTTCTAGTGCCCCAGACCTTCCTTGGTCTTCAGGCCTTAGATAATCCCTCCCCTGCCCTCTCCCCTCTGCTTTTGATGATACTCAAAGTGGTGAAGCACAAGGGTAAGGAATGAGGGATGGGTTATGGTTAATTCCACTAGGCTGTGAGCACCTGAGGGCAGGAATCAAGCTTTTTCCATCCCTGTCTTCCTACATCTGGGCACAGTGCCTGGCACATAGTAGGCTCAGTAAATGCCAGCTGGATAAAAAGCAAGGCCATCTAAGGTATGTCTAGTAGAGGAAGGAAGGGCTGGATGGAATGAGTAAGATAAGCGGAGATGCTTGCTGCCTACTGGGTGCTCTGAAAGGAGGGTAGAGGGGGCTAAGGGTCTGCCTACTCCTACCACCACTTGTAGAGGGAGGAACCCAATCAGGAGAGGCCAGGGGAGTCCAGGGTTGGTGGGAACTAGATTCCAGTGGACCCTCTACCCTCGGCGAGGCAGGGGTCTGTGGGTAAGTGAGCATGTTTGGCTGTTGTCTCTGATCTGTGCTGCTTCCGCTCCTCTTGATAGAGCACAGTCAAAGAGGCGGCTGCCATGGGGCCATGTAAGAACTGTCCGGACACACCGGGGTCCTCCGGGCCATAGGGCTCCACCCTCCAACTCCCATCTCCCAGCCATTCCCAAGGCCCAGGCTGGCCCAACAAACAGCAACAGCTCCAAGCTGGGGTAGTTCCGCTCCAGATGTCAGGCCAGGAGGGCTTTCAGGGATCCCTGGATCACTCCAATGTTGGCGCAGTGGGCAGATGGGGAAACTGAGGCCAGAGAGAGTAAGAATTTGCCCTCAGCCATAGAGCAAGGTAGAGGCGCAAGGCCCCAAGGCTCCTGGCTCCCATTTCTGTGCTGTTTGCCATACCAGGTGGGAACCCTGGGGAAGAAGGGTTCTGCAGGTTTGGAGTGGGGACTCAAAAAATCCACCCTACCCTACCCCAGAGTAAAGAGCATGAGCTCTGAAGTCAGACGAGCTGGACACAAATTCCAGCTCCACTTCCTACCATTGCAGCCTTCAGCAAATGTCTTTAGCTGTCTGCGCCTCCGTTTCCTCAACTGAAATACACGTAATAGTAATCGTACTAACCTCGTCGTGACACTGGGAGGCCCAAATGAGTGGACACGTACGAAGCACTTGGACAGGGCCCCATATGTAGTAAACACACAGTAAACACCAGCTGTCACTATCTTATGGTCCTCAAAAGGTCTCTGTGTCCTGCCGAAATCCAAAGTCTTTCCTAAGCCAGCCAAAGGCCTTCCCCCAGGAGTGATTATAGCCGGAGGTGTCTCAGCAACAGCCATTTCCCAGTGAGTGGGTGGAAGCCAGGGCCCTTCCCCAGTGCTCTCACTGACTCCACCCTCCAATCTCCTGTCTCGGGGACTCAGTGGCCGCCTGGCCCCTCCAGTCGCCAGCCTGTCTGCCGGGCTCTCACGCCTGATGCAGAGATAAGCACATCCCACGACAGTATTGTTTCCAATTTCCCGCAGCTCTCAAGTGAGGGTGGGATTAGCTGGGCATTTGGGCAGTTTAGGGTTTTGGAAGGATTGAGAGAGGCTGTTCCCAGAGCTGGCCAGTCCCCAGCCTCTAAAGGCAGTGGAGGTGGCCAGGTATGCAGGGAAAGGGTGAGGGGAGCGGCTGTGGCCCGAGCCTCTGGAACATTCTGCCACCCTCTCCCTAGACTGCACACAGGCATATTTAGCCTAACGTGGAGAAAGAGTGGAGAAATGGGACACCCTTCTCCACAGCGAATTCTCTCCCTACACCCAGATCCAAGCCTCTGACCCATGTATTCCCTCTGGTGGCTGATCCAACTCGCAAGATGTCACCCGGGAACGGGAAACCCAGAGCCCTTGGCAGAGAGAGCCCACAGCACCCAGAACCCCGGCCCAGGGCAAGCTGGGCAGGCCGGAGGGAAGGCCGTCTGGGGAGATGGAGTGTCAAGGCTCGTGCTGGCTTCATCATTATCCGTAGGGTCAGCCAGGAAAGAGAGGCCTTCGTCTCTCTCCCAGCCAGGGCGGGCCCCTCCTTCCCACCCCACTCTCCAGTACTTCCAGTACAGCTACTCTCATGACCTCACTGCCACGGCCAGGCCAGGCAGGTGGCCAGGAGCCAGGGACCCGCCAAAATCCACATCCCCCAGAGGCCATCAGGAGCCAGGCAGGGGCCGGATGTGTTGCTGGAATAGCCTCCACCCACCTAAACCAACGCCCGCGAAGACAGCTTGTCCCACCAAGTGTTCACCCCAGCCAGGCAGACTCGCCTCCCTCTCAACAAGGCGGAACCTACGACGGTTCTTCACTACGGACCCTGCCCGTCAGCCAGGCACATCCCGACTCCTCCTCCTCCCCTGCTAACTCCTGCTCGGCTGTCCTGTCCTTCTCTGAGTGACTTACCTGCCTCTCACCTCTCCGCCATTTCACAGTGATGGTGAGGGGGAGGAGGGATAGAGGGGTTTCGATGGAGATGGTGACGTGGATGTGGAAGTACTGGTCGTGACAGCTGTATAGCAGTTCCGGTGGTGGTGATGGTAACAGTGAAGGGGATGATGGTGAAGGTGATGGCGGTGGCGATGGTGGTGGCAGTGATGGAGACAGCGATGGTGGTGATGTGATTGTCATAGTGAGAGGGAGGTGAGTAGGGATGTCTCCCTCTCTAGGGCTCAGGAGCATGAAGAGACCATCAGCCATGTCACTGAGGCCTACAGGAACATCGTGGTAAGTCGAGATTGTCCCAGGCATCCAGCGCAGAAGGCCCCCAGAGCAGCCGGGCAATGGCCTCTTCCCCAGTGCCCCAGTGGGGCATCAAGAAGTTCCCCTCTTGGACTCCCGGAGACCCCTCCAACTTGAAGCAAGTGTCCTCTGCCCTGGAATCTGCTGCGGCCACCCTTGAAAGAAGGTGGACAGAGGCCAGGCTTGGGAGACAGAGGACCCTGTCCTAACTACGTGGAGTTCACTTGGGTCTGAACCTTACTGTAAAATGGGACCCATAATTCTCCCTGGCAGTGTCATTGTGAGGATACAGATAAATATCTTTAACAGTGCCTGGCACATAAGAGTGGCAAGATAAATGGTCGATATTTTGTATCCTGTTTTCCAAGGCTTTCTTATCAAGCCCCCACCTACCCACTCCCCACCCCAACCCTCCTGCCATGTACCTCCCTGTATTCATTTTCTAGAGCTGCTGTAACAAATGACCACAAGCTCAGTGGCTTAAAACAACAGAAATTTATTTTCTCACAGTTCTGGAGGCCAGAAGTCTGAAATGGAGATGCCAGCAGGACCAAGCTTCTGTCCAGCTTCTGGTGGCTCAAAGCATTCCTTGGCTGCGGGTCTCCAGTCTCTGTCACCATCTTCACTTGAGTCTTCACACGGTCATCCCCATCGTGTCACTGGGTGTTTTTATTTGTTTCTTAGAAGGTCGCTTTCATTGGATTTAGGGCCCACATTAATCCAGCATAATCTCATCTCAATCCTCACCTTCATCACCTCCGCAAAGAGCCTGTTTCCAAACAAGGTCACACGCTCAGGTCCCAGGTGGGCATAGACTTTGGGAATCTCAATTCAACCCACCACCTTCCCCCGACCTCAGAGTGAACCACATTTAATTCCCCAAACTCCCTATTACCTGGCATAGCCATGGCCCCTGTCCAAGCCTGCTCCAGACCCCGCCCCCCCCCCGCCTCTGCCTGTCCCAAGCCCCCTGGCCCAGCGCCTGGGCTCCCCGGTGCCATGCGTGCATGCCTGTGTGCATGTACACAGATTCCCCCTTCACTTGGCGGGGAGAAAGGGGGATTCTAGGCTTCAGCAGGAGCCTGCAGGGGCCTCTCTGCTCGGAAATGCTTCTTCCTCTCCCCCTGGCAGCTGTTTGGCTTGGCGGGGGCCCAGCTGGCAGGCTCAGCAGCCAAGGAGCCCTAGGGGCAGTGGGAGGGAATGGTGAGGGGCAGGCAGCTCTGTAGTCCTCAGGCCGAGGCCCTGGGAGCTGGGCCAATGGCGGGCCTCCCTGCTGGTTGGCTCCAGCCCCTTCGCTCTTGGTTCTCTTCCTCCCTGGTCTCCTGTCCTCCCCATCCCGTAAAGGGGAATTCTGGAGACCCTCCACCACCCTGCACTAGCCAAGAAGAAGACGTGCAGAAGGGGAGCAGCAACTGGCAAAGCAGGAAACACACCCAGGCAAAGGGCACTCAGGGGCCCCTGGGGATCCACTCTTGGGGGCTCTGGAAATTCTTTGAGGGCACCCTAGGACAACCTGGATTTCTCCCAACCTCTCATATTCTGTCCTGTGCTCCTTCCATCTTCCTGAAATTTCCTGTCCCTGGCGTCCCCTCTAGGGCATTGCCTTCTTCCAGGGCCCCTCTGAACCCCCAAGCTGTTGCCTGTTTTTCTGGGTCAGGCCTCTTTTCAATAAGCAGGACAGAAAATGATGCCCTCAGCCCCCAGCAGATCCTACAGCCTCTTTCCACTGATGGGAAAATGGTAAAGAAACACATAGGGAGGGGCGGGCACGGTGGCTCACGCCTGTAATCCCAGCACTTTGGGAGGCCGAGGCGGGCGGATCACGAGGTCAGGAGTTCAGAAACACATAAGGTGGGGCACAGGACAATGAGCCTGGGTTTTAGGGTTCATTTGGCCTGGGTTTAAGTTGCAGCCCTGCACCCACTTGACATCTGTGTGATCCTGGACAGGTAACTCCACCTCTCTGAGCCTTGATATAGCCTCATAAAAGTAAGACGACTTATAGCTAACTTCCAGGGTTGCAAGTCTTAAATTCCATAGCCTCTGAAATAAGGTAGGTATTCTCTAAATGACAATGACTTCCTACGTGCCAGGCACGGCATTAAGCACTTTGCATAGATTATCTTATTTAATGCTAATAATAACTTTATGAAATAGAAACTATTTCATGGCTAAGGAAGCTGAGCAGTTTGCTTGGGTCCCAGAACTGGTAAGAGGTTGAGCTGAGATTTGATTCTAAGCACTGTGAATCCAGACCCTGCACTAGAAACTACCATGCTCTGTGGCCCTATGCCACAGGCAGTGTAGACATGGTACATATTAGTATTAATACCACAGAGGGCAACTGGGCTTCAGGGGTTTTCCCAGGGCCCCTGCAGGTGCAGCTTGGAGGTCTGCCTTACTCTACACACGGATTTGCATGCAGCATGAAATTCAGGATCTGCCTGGCTGCCTTGGTAATTCTGGAGTCCTGGATACAAGGGCCAACCCATCCCGGCCACAGGAGGAGACCATTGAAACTGAAGTTCCCAAGGCTCTCGTGCCTTGGCACATCTGGAAGCTATTAGCCTCCTTTCTGTCCCATACCCCTCACCCCCGCCCCCCAGACAGCTGTTCACAGTGGCTAATTCTGGGAAGTGCCCCTCAGCCAGTGGCTGCCTGCTAGGGGTGGAGCAGCAGGGGTTCCTCACCAACACATCCGTCGGGTGGAGGGGCGGTGGGCAGGCAGCAGAGGGTTAATCTGAGTAACCACAGCTGCTGGTCTCCTCCTCCCCCAGGCCGCAGATAGACAGCCAGTGGAGTTACTGCTGGTTGAGTAATGAGGAGGGAAGCGAGAGGGAGGAGGCAGGGGTGAGTGTGGAGGGAGACCAAGGAGCAGAGATTGAGAAAATGTTTCTGCTGGCAAAGATCTTTAAAAGGTCATCTGATATTGTCCGTCCCCCTGTTTCCTGGGGGTCATGGTGACCTCATGGTGTAGTGGAAAGAGGGCAGTCTTTGTAGTTGAGCAAAGCTGGGTCACAATCCTGACTCCATCACTGTCAGTCTGAGGAACCTCAAGCAAGGCCCTTACCCTCTACAGACCTAAGCAGCCTCATCTGTGCAATGGGAGAACAGCACCCCTCTGGCAAGGATGCCAAGAGAATTCTGGGAGATACAGTCTGGTCCATGCCCAAAAACACTTGCTCCCTCATCTCTAAGAGCAGCAGAAAGCTTAGAGAGAGGTCTTCCCTTGGCTCCACTACCTGCCCAGATTTCTGAGATCTCACAGTCTAGCTCCTGAATCCAGCACACCCATCTTACTCTGCGGCCTGCTTTCAAAGCCATACCCTGCCTAGAGCCTTACCCTGCCCTTCTCTCTGCCCAGTGCTGCCCTCCCCACTTTCTAAACTTGCTGAAGAGCCCCACCACTGGCACCGACAGCTCCCACTGGCTCCAATGGTCCCAAGCTGCCCTTCACCCCTTAGTGGACACACCTGTGTCATTCAGGACGTTATCTGACTTCTCTGAACTCAGTTATCCTGGGGGTTAAATGTCAAAATGTCTCCTTATACGATATTGCATGTAATCTTCATAGCAATTCTAGAAAATAAGGTTTAGCCACCATTTTGTGGATCAAGAGGAAAGAACAGATACTATCTTTTTTTGTTGTCGTTCAGATTTGAGACAGGGTGTCACTTTGTCACCAAGGCTGGAGTGCATTGGTACAATCTGCTCACTGCAACCTTTGCCTCCCAGGCTCAAGCGATCCTGGCATTTCAGCTTCCCAAGTAGCTGGGAATACAGGTGCTGGCCACCACACCTGCCTATTTTTTGTTGTTTTTGTTTTGTTGTTTGGTTTTGTTTTGTTTTGTTCTTGAGATGGAGTTTCACTCTTGCTGCGCAGGCTGGAATACAGTGGTATAATCTCAGCTCACTGCAACCTCCGCCTCCCAGGTTCATGCGATTCCCCTGCCTCAGCCTCCCAAGTAGCTGGGATTGCAGGCGCCCACCACCACGTCCAGCTAATTGTTGTATTTTTAGTAGAGACAGGGTTTTACCACATTGGCCAGGCTGGTCTTGAACTCCTGACCTCAGGTGATCCATCCACCCCAGCCTCCCAAGGTGCTGGGATTACAGGCATGAGCTATGGCACCTGGGTGATGCTAACATTTGTTAAAGACTTGCTGCACACCAAGCCACAGACTGGGTCTGAGAGAAAAGCTGAGGAAATCCTCCCCTTAGAAGATTTTAACAATTGAAGAACTTTAATAAATGAAGAACTGATTAATATCTCGTACTAGTGCTATTGCAAAGGGGCTGTGTCCCCAGGCAACCAGACGACCTACCCCTCGTTATTCTGCCTGGGACACAGAGAACAGCTGCTGAGCCCTAACCCAAGGGCCTATTCCATCACCTGCAATTGGGCGGCCCCTACACTCGCTTTCACAGGTCATTCCCCTTCCTGTTGCCTGACAAGCTCTAGTCCCCCTGGACCAATGAAACCACATCCCACGTCCTTCTAGCCTCCATTCTTAGCCTTTCCTCTCGCTCCTCCCGAATCCACACCCCCTTAACCCATTTGATGACTGATCTGCAGGAGCCGCTCCAGGTTAGTTCTTTGCTATTTTTAACCCACCATTCACTGAGTGCTGCTTTTGTGCCAGGCAACTCTTTCGTTTGTTTTTGTTCCTGTTTTTTGTTTATTTGAGACAGTCTCACTCTGGGTGCAGTGGTGCAATCTTGGCTCACTATAGCCTTCACCTCCCAGTTTCAAGTGATCCTCCTGCCTCAGCCCCCTGAGTAGCTGGGATTACAGGCGTGCACCACCACAACCAGCTAATTTATGTATTTTTAGTAGAGACGGGGTTTTGCCATGTTGGCCAGGCTGGTCTCAAACTCCTGACCTCAGGTGATCTGCCCACCTCGGCCTCCCAAAGTGCTGGGATTACAGGCATGAGCCACCACACCCGGCCTCTACTAGCTCATTGAACACCACACACACACACACACACACACACACACACACACACATAACACAAAGTAACCTCAGAATGAGTATTATTATGTCAGTCTTACAAATGAGGACACCAAGCCTCAGAAGCAGGCCCACTCCAAATCCTGCCCAATCCTAGTCCATGGGAACAGCACCACCTGCCTTGGGAAGGGCACAGCAGCAGCCCTGTTCAAGTTTTAAGTTCACCCAGGTCAAAGGATTCCAGACTTGAACAGTCAACCACCTAGGCATCAGCCCACCAGCCCATCTCAGACTCAACATGGCCAAGCCAAATCTCTGATCTTTTCCTCCAAATGTGCTTCATCCACAGCTTCCCTATCTCCGATAACAGCAACTCCATCCTTCCAGCTCAGGCCAGCAATCTTGGATCCGCCTTTGATACCTCTCCCTTTCACCTTCAGCCATCAAGAAATCTTGTTGGCTCAACCTCCGAAATATATTCAGGACCCACCACTCCCAGCTGCCTCCACCCTCTGTGCCAAACTCCCAGCCCCTCTCTCTCCAACTACTTCAGTGACTTTCCTGCAGGTTTCCCTTCTGCCCTGGGACCCTACGGTCTACTCTCCACTTAGTAACCAAAGTTCTAGTTAACTCTTTTTAAGCCAACCACATCCTTACTCTGCCCAATCCATTCCAGTGACTCCCTTCCGACTCAAAGGAAAAGCCAGGACCTCACAATGGCCTTCAGAACCACACGATCTGACCTCATCCCCCTTCCTCTCCACCCCCTACTCTCCTCAGTCCCTCTGCTCCACCACACCGGCCTCAAACACGCAAGGCACACTCCTGCCTCGCGGCCTTTACTCCAGCTGTTTTATTTGCCTTAAATGCTCTTCCCCCAGGTATCCTCATGGCTCATTCCCTCACATCCCTTTAGCTTTTGATCCTAAATCTCTCTCAAGTAGGTCTATCCTGACCAAACTATTTATTTCTGTATACACACATACCTTGACACTCTGTCTTCTCTCCTTATCTTACTCAATTTTTATTTTCCAAAGCCTTTATCAGCCTCCAACATACGCTATAATTTACTTATTTTTGTGCTTTCCTCTTTATCTCCTCTCTCACCCGCTAGAATGGCAAATCTGTGTTGTTCATTGCTGTATCCCAAGTACCTAGAATTATGCTTGGCATATAGTAGGTGCTTAATAAACATTTTTTGAAAAAATGAGGCAACTGAGCTGGTATGCATTCTCAGGATACCTTTGGGAAAGCAAAAGTGAATTCGTTGTTTCACTAAACATTTTTGAGGGCTCTCTTCTGTGTCACACCTTGAACCGAGCCCAGGAGAATGATGAAAAGTAGATGTGGTCCCTTCTCCAGAGACTCGTCAGCCAGAAGAGGACATAAGCACCACCCCCAGCAAGGGGTAGGCGGCCAGTCAACTTAATTCAGTCATCACTGAGCACACAGCATATGGGAGGCCCCTCGCTGAGAGATCATTTTTGCCTTGCCCTTAAAATAAGTTTCATATTTGGAAATGCCTTCACATCCATATCTCCTGGGACCCTCACCATCATCCCCCAGACATTAGTCTCCCTCCCTCCCTCCCTCCATCTCTTCTCTCCTTTCTTCCTTTCAGAACACTTACTGGGCACCTGCTCCACTCGCAGTCCAGCAAGGTGGAAGTTATAAGGTACCAATATGGCAGGGTGCAGTGGCTCACACCTGTAATCCCAGCACATTGGGAGGCCGAGGCCTGAGGTCAAGAGTTCTAGACCAGCCTGGTCAACATGGTGAAACCCCATCACTACTAAATATATAAAAATTAGCCAGGCGTGGTGGTGGGCACCTGTAATCCCAGCTACTGGGCAGGCTGAGGCAGGAGAATCATTTAGAACCTGGGAGGCGGAGGTTGCAGTGAGCTGAGATCACACCACTGCACTCCAGCCTGGGCAACAAGAGCGAAACTCCACCTCAAAAAAAAAAAAAAAAGGTACCAATGTTGTTCCAGGGGATTAAAAACTACAGCCTTGATTTCAGTGACAAAACCAAGCTGTTAGATAAAGAACAGAGCAAGATTTAGGCCGGGAGAGCAGACAGCCTGCGTCAGATACGGGGAGCTCTCATGAAGAAAGTATGGAGATCTGAGCCAGGTCTTTTTTTTTTTTTTTTAAAGGGGATTTTCAGATATTTCAAGGTAGAAACAAGGAAGGAAGAGGACGCCAGGTGGAAGGACCAGCTTGAACAAAGGCTTAGAGAGAGTGAACCCAGCATGAAAGGCACCAGTCTGGTGGGAACAGGAAGGTCATTTGAAGGGTGATGGGATGCAAGGAGCACCTGCAAGTGACAAGTGTGAAGGTCAACAGCTGGACCTCGCAGCTGTACTGGCCACAGTATAGCAAGCATCGGCTCTGGACTCACACAGACCTGGGTTCAAATCCTGGCCGAGTCTTTTGGGCAAGTCACTTTCTCTTGGCCTTGGATTTCTCACTTCTAAAAGAGTGAAAATAATCCCCAGCTCACAGAGTGTTTGGGAGGATTAAATGAGATGATACACATGAAAAGCTCTTGCATCGTATCTCATAGACATTCTTTTTCTAATGTTCACTGATTCTGAGAAAATGAAGGCAGTGGGTGTGAACCACTCATTCAAGTGGTTTAGTCACGGAAGGAGGAAAACGTATTGCACAATGTCCAGAGAGTGCAGACCAGGGTCAAGGGAGGCTTTTTCTAAGTTAAGGAGACCTGTGGGTGTTTGAAAGCTGAGGAGAATGGCTGCTGCCAAAAGATGGGTTGGGGAAGAAAATGCTCCAAAACGGATTGCGTGGCAGCTGCACCAGTCTGTGAATACACTGAAACCACTGAATTGTACACTTTCAGTGGGTAAGTTGAGAAAGATGTGAACTATATCTCAATAAAGCTGCTTAAAAAAAAAGACAGGCTGGATAAACCACAAGTTCGTTTGGGAGTCAGGAAGGAGATGGGGGAGGAGGGGGAGTAGGCAGACTCGGGTGAGGGCCAGACAGAAAACAGAGGTTGATGTAGCTTTCGTCCAAGATGCAGGATGGTAGACTGGGGGCCTCACTCACTGGTCCCACAAACTTGATGAGTGCCTACTATGTGCCAGGCCCTGTGCCAAGAAGGTTGAGATGCCCTACAGTTGCCCACAGCCCCCAGGCGTTCCCAATATGAGCAAAGCCATGCAGAGCTATGGCAGTAAAGAGTGTAAAGAGTGTGATGAGTGGCCAGGCACAGTGGTAATCCCAGCACTTTGGGAAGCCGAGGTGGGCAGATCACCTGAGGTCAGGAGTTCAAGACCAGCTTGGCCAATATGGCAAAACCTCATCTCTATAAATATGGAAAAATTACCAGGGTATGGTGGTGCATGCCTGTATTCCCAGCTACTCAGGAGGCTGAGGCAGGAGAATCACTTGAACCTGGGAGGCAGAAGTTGCAGTGAGCCGAAATCACACTTCTGAAAAAAAACCAGAAAAAAAGAGGAAGACTCTGTTTCAAAAAAAAAAAAAAAAAAAGTATGGTGACAGCACACAGCCCAAGCAGGAGCAGAAGAGCTGCCACCCTGCTCCATCCCTGGAACAGTCCTACAGAGTGATCGACCTGCAGCACAGAAGCTTGAGCTATGGCTGGGAAAGGGATGGGGGCAGCAATGTAGAGAGCGCCACAGCGGCCCTGGAGCAGTAGTTGAAAGTGTCCCATCCTGGAAGAGGTCAGAAAGGGTCCTGAAGCCATCACTACCAAGTCACTATCATTAGACCTCCACAGGAGATGCTGAGAGCATTCATGGAGTCCTCACTGTGCACACAGCTCTACCCTGCGTGTGGTTTCTTTGTGTTTCTTGAGTAAATGTTCCCCCTGCTGCCCCGAAAACACCGTGGGTGGGCCCTGTTTGTATGGTAAAGTGATGCTGCTGATGACAGGTGGGGGAGAGAGGACCTAGTGGGCCTGGAGACAGGGCAAGGAGCCAGTTCAGGCCACAGAAACACCACCAAGGGGACAAACCACAATTAAAGAGAGTATTGAGCAGCAGGTACATCTCAGTAGTCAATATCAGGGGGCTACAAGACACATCCCAGCCCCACCGGCAATGTCAGAGGGTCGGTCTGCATGTCCGCAGTCACCAGCTGCCCCCCCCCCACTCCTCAGGAGGAATCACAGCCATTCTCTTCACCCCCAGAGCCATACCCTGCTGACTCCTGCCCCTGCCATCAGACAAACTGAGGCAGTGTATTGGAGGGAAGACCTAAAGGGGTCCTGGGTTCTGGCCCTGGCTCTGCCACCAATGAGCTGAGTGACTTCTGGGGTTTCAGTCCCAGCCCTATGTGTGCCAGCTTTGTGAACCTGGCTGTGCTATGCATTGTCCTTGTGTCTCAGTTTCTTCAAATAGTGTGTGGATTAAATGAGTTAATAGATTAAAAAAAAAAAAAACAGAAAAGAAAAACTTGGAATGCTACAGGGCACAGAGCGCGCAAGGCTCAATCAATTTTAATTCTGTATTGTTATGACTCTGGGGAGGAGCACTCAGTGGTCTCTGAGGCCCCTTCCGGCTGTGGCATTGTATGACCTTGGATTCTGACTGTACTATTATCTTTGTCTGAATTTCTAATTAGGCACCACATGTTGCCATTATTTGAGCAACCCGGGCATCTCCAATCTGGATGACTTCTTGACCTTGGGCCTCCTTGACTTACCCTTTCCTGTAACACCCAGTGGGAAGGCCAGCGCTCCCACCCACAAGCTGTGAAAAGTACATAGCCCTTCTCAGCACCTCTGAGGGCTAAACCAAGGGGGTTCTCCCAAGCCTTTCCTCACTGAAGCCCCCCTAAGCCCACATCTGTGCGTCAGACTTTCCTGAAGTTTCACCGTATGGTGGGAAACTGCAGCGCAGAGAAGGAGGCAAGTTCAACATCAAGGTTAATCAACAGGAGTCCAGGTAAATAAACCCTGGTGCATCCACATAGTGGAGCGCTGTGTAGCTAAACAAAATAATATTAACGAGGGGACAGGTGGCAATGGCAAGATAGCAGCTTGGTTCATAACCACGGAACCTCTGGTGCCTTGCAGGAGATTTCTGAAAGAGATCTGCCCTCCTGTTGAAAGAGAACATGGTGAATTCAGAACCACAACTGTCAACACAAGTTCCATCAGTACCGCAATCGGTTCTCCTTTAGTGAAGCTGGAAACTACTACAGTAATGTGTAGGGTTAAAGCAGAGTTTGCAGCATCACCCACAGACATCTCCGTAAAGGATGTGTGGCTCTTACTGTGGCCCTGCCATCCCTGTGTTCCACTGGGATTTCAGCCCGGACCTCCTGGAGAAGAGACCCAAGCCACTAGCCAGGTCACTGCACACATGGAAAATTCACAGATAATTGAGAAGGAGAATTGATGCATTTCTCCAGGAAAGCGTGCTTGAGTTCTATGCTATGATCTCATTTGCCTTGACTATTATGGAAACATTTTGGATGCCTGCACGTTTGCTTTGTAAGCAGCTTTTTAAAATGTACAGTGGCCTGAAGTTGCTAGAAAGAGACTATTTTAGCAGAAGTTAAGAAGAAAAGTTATTTGAATACTAGAACTCATCCAGCTGCAAATTCCTTTGCCATGTTTGATGACACTTTGCTCTAAGTGACCTTACTGGAGAGGAGGAACATCTGGTGACAGAAATCTTAACAACGGTAATGGAAGAGGAAGCAGGCTCTGGTGTCCTCACCAAGAGGTTAGAAGTGGGCTGGCTGGAGCTAGACTGCAGGGCTAGATGAGCCAAGCTGTTACAAGACACAAAGAAATTTAAAATGCAATGGACAGAGTAAATAGGAGTATAAAACCTGAAGAAGTGACCACCACATATTCAAAGACAATTTGTAAAAAATGGATTTGTTTTTTGAGGGAGGCACAGAAAAAAGAAAAAAAAAATTGGATTTGTTACACTGTTTTGTGCAACAAAGTTGCACAAAAGTTTATACTATTAGCTGGGCCTGCTGGTGCACTCTTGTAGTCCTAGCTACTCAGGAGGCTAGGGCAGAAGCATTGCCTGAGACCGGAAGGTAGAGGTTGCAGTGAGACAAGATCTGCACTCTGAGACTCTGTTTCAAAAAAAAAAAAAAAGAAAGAAACGTTTATACTCAATAAATATCAAATTACATTCTTCTGAAACAGTTCTAGTATTTCTAGATGTTTCTAATATTATCCTAGATGTTTCTAGTATTTATGGTCACTTCACACATATACACGGTGAAACCATTTTTTTAATTTCCTTTTCTTTCTGAGGCAGGGTCTCATTCTGTCACCCAGGCTGGAGTACAGTTGCGTGATCACAACTCACTATGGCCTCAAACTCCTGACCTCAAGCAATCCTCCCACCTTGGCCTCCCAAAGTGCTGGGATTACAGGCATGAGCCACTGCATCTGACTTGGTGAAACCATTTTTCTTTTTTTCTTTTTTTTTTTTTGAGATGGAGACTTGCTCT
>NW_016107512.1:2416786-2428759 GCF_001604975.1 Cebus imitator | reverse complement strand
AAAAAAAAAAAAAAAGTGATAATAACAATGAGGAAACTTTTGCTGCTCATGGTATGCTCACTAAGTAAATACAGAGCTAAGCAAATGCTGAGTAAATATAAAGCTAGGTGCAGGATACTGTGAATGGTATATTTACCAAAGAAACGGGGAGGGAGTGGGAGTGAGGGAAGGGAAACGTGTCGATATACATTTGCTGTATATACCTAGAATATCTCTGGGAAACCACATAAGAATCTAGTGGGGGTGAGGAGGAGGGAGACTTTTCATTATATATACTTTCACATTCTTAAAATTTTAAAATATGGCCAGGTGCGGTGGCTCACATCTGTAATCCCAGCACTTTGGGAGGCCGAGACGGGCGGATCACCTGAAGTCAGGAGTTCAAGACCAGCCTGATCAACATGGTGAAACCCCATCTCTAATAACAATACAAAATTAGCTGGGCGTGGTGGGGCGTGCCTGTAATACCAGTTTCTTAGGAGGCAGAGGCAGGAGAATTGCTTGAACCCAGGAGGCAGAGGTTGCAGGTGAGCCGAGATCATGCCACTGCACTCGAGCCTGGGCAACAAGAGCGAAACTCTGTCTCAAAAAAAAAAACAAAAGAAAAAGAAAATATATCACCTACAAACAAAAATAATACTTTTGCAAAATCAAGATGAGGCTTAATTCTTTCTGGAGATTTCCTTGACGGTTGTCCTCGCCGACTGACCCTCTTCTGAGGGCCCCATCTGCACTCCTCGCTGGCCAGTTGTCTCACAGATGACAGCTTCCTCATATCTTATGCAAATCTTTCACTCTCTTGACTTCATCTTCACGCAGTCAAGCCCCATGCCTTTTTCAAACAAAGGGTCCATTGCCGTGGTTTCCCCAAAAAAGAATCATTTCACCAAGATGAACCATGCCATGTCCCTAGAAAGCAGAAAGAGTGACAGTGTCTTCTGTATTAAACAGCCCCAGAGTGTTTCTGCCAGGTCTGTTTCCACACTTGCCTTTTCCAGCCTGAACTGTCTCGAGAGCAGAAACCTATTTCATGCATCTCTGTGTCCCCAGCGTCACAGGTGGTTCCAAATGCACCACATCCTTTCTTCAACACCTGGCACAGCAGGGTTCACACAGAGGACCTCTGGTAAATGTTTACCAGGTTAAGTCGCTTTGGTGAGGTGTGTGGACATCGAGAGATAAGACAGAGGGTGGAAGTTGGGCCAGATCTGGAGGAGAGCCAGAGGGTAATTAATAAAAACAGCTCACATTTATTGAGCGTTTTACTACTTGCCAGGTGCGCCTCTCAGTGCCTTTGTGCATTAGCTCATTTCATCTTCACAACAACCCTACCAAGCGAGTTCTATTATTATCCCCATTGACAGATGAGGAAACTGAGGCACTGAGCAACTAAGAAACAGTATGTTGTTCGAATACTGTCATGTTCTATGAGTGCCATGATGTATCTGTGACTAGGAAGTAGTTTTCTAGAACATGGCCTTAAATTAGAATTGCTTGGGGATCTTCTAAACCTCCTGATGCTCAGGCCACAAACTACACCAATTAAATCAGCATCTCTGGAGGATGAAATCGTCAATGGTAGCTTTTAAAGCTCTCCGAAGGATTCCAAAGTGCAACTGAATTTGGGAACTAGGGATCTAGGCCGAACCCTTTAGCACGTGGAGATGTCACAGCCCAGAGAGAAGTGATCGCATGGGGCACACAGCAGGGCAGTGGCTGAATTCCAGTCCTCCAGAGCCCAAGGTAAGCCTCCTTCTTCTGCACTCCCAGCCTCCTCCTCCACGTCACTGTGGGCACTGAGCTGGCAGGCTGCCAGTCCCACATGGCTTTTAGAGATCTTGGTTCAAGGCTGGCTTGGTAGAAGATCCTCAGGACAGGCCAACAGATTCCCCTCATCCCAATGTGCCCTCATTCAAGCAGCTCCAGAGGCTGCATGCCTTAGGGCAGAGCCCAACCTGGAAATTCTCCAGGCTTGGACACCACCCTGCGTTTAACAGGAGCTCAGGGAGACTCAGGACGGGTGGGGCTTGGGATAAAACACCACGGGAATTGTGCTGCAGTCACAGGCAAAAGAGCCGGGGGAGGCACAGAGGCTAATTTCCCTGACCCCGCCCTGTGGGGCCTATGTACTCCCCTCCTCCTCTCCCCACCCTCCAATGACGCACTGACCTCTGCCCTCCCCCTCAGTTCCCTCACCCCTGATTGGGAGGTGACGGAAATTCATTTCTGGCAGCCTGAGGGCCTTCAGCAACTTGTTTTCATTCTAGGGTCTGGCTGGTCTAGATAGGTCCATCCAGGCCCTATGTCACACAGGGTGCGCGCGCGCGCACACACACACACACACACACACACACACACACACACACACACAGGCACACACACCAAAGAGAACCTCTGGAGGAAGAGAAGGTGGGTGGATCGATTGAGCTCAGGAGTTTGAGACCAGCCTGGGCAACATGGCGAAACCCCGTCTCTACAAAAAAAATACAAAAGGTAACTGGGCATGGTGGCACACGCCTGTAGTCCCAGCTACTTGGGGGCTGAGGCAGGAGGATCACTTGAACCCAGGAAGTGGAGGCTGTAGTGAGCGAGATTGTGCCACTGCACTCCAACCAGCCTGGGGAGCAAAGGGAGACCCTGTCTCAAAAAAAAAAAAAAAAGCAGGGGAGGGAATTAATTCTGACTCTTGCTGCAACATGAATGAACCTGAGGATATCAAGCTAAGTGAAATAAACCAGTCACAAAAAAGCCAAATACTGTGGTGATTCCACTTATATGAGGCACCTAGAGTGGTCAAATCCAGAGACAGAAAGTGGAAGGGTGGTGCCAGGGAAAGTGGAAAGAGAGGGAGCAGGGAATTCGTGTTAATTAATGCAGAGTTTCAGTTTTACAAGATGAAAAGAGTTCTGGAGATAGACGGTGGGGATGTTTGCCCAACAATGAGAATGTTTTCTGTTTTTTGTTTCAAGATGGAGTCTCACTCTGTCTCCCAGGCTGGGGGTCAAGTGATTCTCCTGCCTCAGCCTCCTGAGTAGCTGGGATTACAGGGGCCTGCCACCGCGCCCGGCTAATTGGTTGGGGTTCTTTGTTTTTTGAGGAGTCTCAATCTGTCACCCAGGCTAGAGTGCAGTGGCACAATCTCGGCTCACTGCAACCTCCACCTCCCAGGTTCAAGTGATTCTCCTGCCTCAGCCTCCCGAGTAGCTGGGACTACAGGCACTCACCACTATCACATCCAGCTAATTTTTGTATTTTTAGTAGAGACGAGGGTTTCACCAGGCTGGCCAGGCTGGTCTTAAACTCCTGACCTCAGGTGATCCACCTGCCTCAGCCTCCCAAAGTGCTGGGATTACAGGCATGAGCCACCGCACCTGGCCATATGAATGTATTTAATGCTATTGGAGCGATACACTTAAAAATGGTTAAGATGGTAAAATTTATGTTATGCATATTTCACCATGATTTTTAAATTGGAGAAAAAAAATAAATAAAAGCCAGAATTGGCAATCCAGCTGCCCTGAGTGACTCTGTACTAGAAAAGGGTGGACATATGGCCCTGCCTTCAGGCCTCCCCTTCTGAGATAGATACCAGGGGACAGATGCTCAATGAATGAACTCAGGATTTATACTGATAATAAACAGGAAATAATAGATGGGTTTAAATATTTACACGGTGTGCAGGCTTCAGGGCAAGGACATTACCAGGGAGGGCAGGGAGGAGGGAGGGTCGGACAGAAAACACAAAGAGAATGTAAATGTTAGTGGAACACAGGAGCTGAAGCCACACAGACGTGTGTTTCAAGCATACTCAGGAAGAGAGGGACAACTGCAGGAGGGGAAAACCCCTGCCTAGTCCCAGGGAGTCTGCCAGAAGCCTGGACCACCCCGTTCCTTCCTTCCAGGGGAGATCCTTGTTTACCTTGCAAAGCTGAAAGATAATGTAATCAAACTATGACTCATTATTCTAAATGACTGTCTCCAGTGGAGAAAGCAGGCAGGGAGGCCGGGAAGGGGACACGAGTTGTTTTCCAGGACTTTGTTTGCTCATTCTCCAGCTCCCTCTGTCCCCAAGCCCTTTTTTCTCTTCCGGCCTCCCCCTGTCCTGGCCTCTCCCTCCCTCTTTCCCCACTCCGCTCTTTCCCCACCATCCACTCCCTGGGCATACCCAGGATTGAGGGAGCAGAGCAGGCTCTTCTCAGTCTCAGCAGGTGATGATGAGTAGGACAACAGGAATATCCTGTCCTGCAGGAAACCCCTTCCACCTCCCAACCAGACAGCAAATGCAATCCCTCTATTTGGAATTGAAGTCAGGTCATTTGATTGACTAGGACTCTGTCTCTGACTTGCTGGATCACTTTGGGCAAGTCACTTGTCCTCTCTGGAGCTGGTGGAAATGGGAGGGTTCATTCCAGAAAGAGAAAACCCCTCTCTGCCTGCCCTCTCCTGCTTTCCAGAACTGCTGTAAGAATGAGGGGTGATTCCACCCATCAGAGACCCTCAGATCTCAGAACTCAGGAGCCTCAGGCAGATGAAATACACAGATTTCCAGCAACATTACTTCACCTCAGACACACCCCTGGTATCTAAGGTGATGGAATGGCCCTGAGCCCTGGACCCCAACAGAGATCTGGAGATCAACCTAGCCTGGATACCTCCCTAACGGTCTGGTCCGTGTTCCCCCATTGACCCCTTGCCTCCATTCAAACCTGCATGCAGTTTCTGAGAGGAAGGCAGCAGGGCACAAGCCCCTTTAAAAGGTTAGATGGGCTTTTAAAAAAGGGGTGGGGGGACAAAGAAACATTCTCTCCCTCCCTTTGTTCTGGCCAGCTGCCTTCCAATGATCCCATAGGGGTAAGCAGAGAGGCTGGCTCCACTTCCTCCCCTGAGTTCTCACGTTCCATGGCCTGGCAGCACCTAGTGACAAATGCATCAGAAAACCTTCTCTGGATAGCTGCTCATAGAGCTAAAAAAAAAAAAAAAAAAAAAGTCTTCTCTGGGGTCAAAAGGAAACTGTAAGCAAAGCAAAGGGAAAACATGGCATTTTTCCAAACCGAGTTATGACAGCTCCTTCTCCCTTTCCCTCCCTCTCTCTCTCTCTCTCTCTGTCTCTCTCTCTCTCTCACACACACACACACACACACACACACACACACACACACACAAGCTGTCTGTGAAGCACATACCACGTGGGCATGAGTACTCATGTCCCAGGCAAAATCTAGTTTATATTATTTTAATATAAATATCCTCAACTTCAATAAATTCATCCTGAAACCATCAGATCCAAAGTTCACTCAGAGTTTTCTCAAGTCAGGAAAGGTATTATTGAGGGAGTGTTGTGACTGTCCCCATCCTGCCCTTCAGTCTTCTCACACCCTGCTCCCCCTGCCACCCACCAAGCACAGTCTTCCTGGAGGGCTGCAGTGGCTCTGGCAGCAATGGCAGGGGCAGGGTGAGAACCGGAGGAGGAAGCTGCTCTGCCCTGGCGCCTGCCTCCCGCTCTGTGCCCACTCAGTCCCAGGGATGGAGACGCAAAGAATACTTCAACTCTCCAGTGACAGAACCATAAAATTGGAAGCTGGCTCACAGACTCCGTTGCCCAGACTTTCACTCTACACTGAGGTCACTCTAGCCCAGAGCAGTCTGGAGGTGAGCCTGGGGTGTCACCACCCATCAGAGACAGGCCCAGTGCAAGAAGCAGGTCCTCTACGCTCCCCAGGCCTCTTTGGCCGTCTCCTTTCTCCCTCTCCCGCCACCTCTATGTGGTGTTTCTGTACCCCCAAGCCTTTCCAGGGTTCTGAGGAAAACCATTCCGAGCAGTAGCATTCACTGGGGGCCCATGCCAGCTGGTTCCTAAGGTGGCCCCTTTCTCACCTACATGCTTATCCCTGGCCTGGAGCCCAAGTGACCTCCTGGGCCTCTGGTGATACCCACAGCACCCTCCAGGTGAGGCTGGAAATTGATGGGAGGACCTGGGGATTTCCTCAGGATTCATCTCAGGCCCAATCCCACTGCCAGATCAGGGGCCACCTTCAGCCCATCCACCGGGTGACTCCCAGGACACCATTTCTTGCAAGAAGAGAAACTGAGGCTCAGTGAGGTGAATGGACTGGCCCAATCTGACCCAGCTGGCAACTCTAGGGCTCCCAGGCCTTCTACTTCCATATGCCTGCCCAGAATAAAGGCTATTCCCAGAAGCCATAGCCATATAACTAAGTGGTGGCAAATGGATGTGAGTCATAGCAGGTACAACTGCTAGGAGGTGTCTTTCAAGGATGGCAGGTTGGTTCTCCTTTCTGCTCATGGGAGATTTAGGCATGACGGCTGGAGCTAAAAAAAAAAAAAAAAAAAAAGCATTTAGGACTATGAGGGGGCAGAACAACAAGCTGGAAGGAGTGTGGCTTTCTGACTACTTCCAGAGTCCTCTGCCGTCTAGTTAAGCCACTGCTATTTTGCATTTTCTGTCATACGTAAATGAGCTAACTCCTAACACAGTGGTGAACAGTTTTTCTGCCCAGCACTTTCGCTTTTCCCCTTCTTTGGAGAAACGCCCCTTCTTCTTCCTTTCCTGTTTCCTTCTCCTTATAGGTCAGTTAGGGCCTGCCAATCCTAGTGTCTCAACCTTTGTCTCCAGGCCAGAAACTGCTGGCAGCCTCATGGGGAAATAATAATGAGTAAATGAAGTCAAAATGCAGAGAGAGAGAAAGAGAGGAAGAGCCTGAAGGTTCTGGCATCTCTGGCTGGCTTTGCCCCGAGTCCTCACTGAATTGTGCCCATCCTGGGTTGGTTGTAAGAGATAGTAAATGTCCTTCTACAAGCTAAGTGACTGTCACTTACAACCCAGAATGACCTGGCCAATGTGGAAGAGCATGTGATCAAGTAGCCAGAGATAGAAGCTGACCAGCTGTGGGGTGACAGGAAGGAAAGAACGTGCAGAGAGATGGGATGGGGTCCTGACAAAGACAACGAGACAGCCCAGAGATCTGGAGACCACCCTAGCCTGGAAGCTTGTCTTCTTTGTCAGGACCCCATCCTAGCCAGGCCTGAAGAAAGCAGGGGCTTTGACTGGCAGATGAATAAAGGAGAGAAGGAAAATCAGCACGGAGAGGGTTCTCAGGGTCTGTGTGGGAGAGGAGGAGAGAAAAAGTGCGAAAGGCAGGGAATGCAACATCTCGAAAGGCCCCATATATTAAGTTTGGGAGCTAAGACTTTAGTCACTTTGATCAACAGGTCTCAGTCTTCTAGGAGAGGCATTCCCTAAAAATACAAATTCAGAGCCCCACCATTAGAGGTTCTGATTTATTACCTTTGGGGAGAAGACCAAGACCGCACCAGAACTAAGCCTTATAATGGCCAATTGTAGGCAGTGAGAAGCCATCAAGCAGGAAAGTGGCCAAGGATAATAAGCAAAATTAGACCAAGGCCGGGTGCAGTGGCTCACACCTGCAATCCCAACACCTTGGGAATCCGCTCACCTTTGGAAGCCAAGGCAGGTGGATCACCTGAGGTCAGGAGTCCAAGACCAGCCTGGCCAACATGATGAAACCCCATCTCTACTAAAAATACAAAAATTAGCTGGGTCGTCTCAGGAGGGTCAGGAGTTCGAGACCAACCTGGCCAATACGGCAAAACCCTATCTCTACTAAAAATGCAAAAATTAGCTGGGCGTGGTGGTGGGTGCCTGTAATTCCAGCTACTTAGGAGGCTGAGGCAGGAGAATCGCTTGAACCCAGGAGGCAGAGGTTGCAGTGAGTCGAGATCGTGCCACTGCACTCCAGCCTGGGCAACAGAGCAAGATTCTGTCTCAAAAAAAAGAAAAAACATTAACGGGGCATGGTGGCGGGCACCTGTAATCCCAGCTACTCAGGAGGCTGAGGTAGGGGAATCACTTGAACCCAGGAGGCAGAGGTCTCTAGCCTGGGCAACAGAGCAAGACACAGTCTCAAAAAAAAAAAAAAAGAAGGCCGGGCATGGTGGCTCAAGCCTGTAATCCCAGCACTTTGGGAGGCCGAGGCGGGTGGATCACGAGGTCAAGAGATCGAGACCGTCCTGGTCAACATGGTGAAACCCCATCTCTACTAAAAATACAAAACATTAGCTGGGCATGGTGGTGCGTGCCTGTAATCCCAGCTGATACTCAGGAGGCTGAGGCAGGAGAATTGCCTGAACCCAGGAGNAAAAAAAAAAAAAAAGAAAAGAAAAAAAGGAAAAAAAAATTAAACCATAGCCATAGAGCAGATTGGAAATGGGGAGCCTGAAGGCAATGGGAAAACCGAGGTACTAGAAGGTGGTGGGAATTGAAACAGTACAGAAGAGCGGGAAATTATGAGGTAGCTTTGAAATTTATGAAACGTACAAAAACTGCCCTTTTTAAAGGTGAAAATTGAGGGGAGGGCAGTTGATGCCTCTGTGAGTGACCAGGAGACCAACATCAGGGATGGCATGCAGTAGGACGGTAGTGACGGCCTTACTTAGACACTGTGCATTTAAGCTTCTTCAGAAGAACCAGGTAGAAACTCTATAAGCAGTTGAAGGGTTAGAGCTCAAAAGAGTATTGCTGCGGCTTTGGGGCTTATCGGCTTTGAGGGGATTGCTGAGGATAAAAGCAGGTGAGACCTGAAGAAAAGCTGTGTGGGGAGGAGGCTGCACACTGAACTCCCGCCACTCTACGCACCAAGGTGGGCCTGTTTACGGAAGCCAAATTCTAGACCAGCTGGGACTCTTTACAGACAGAGAAACTGAAGCCCAGAGAACATGACTATCTGGCTGTATATTGCCAGTTGGTTAGGGGACAGCCTGGTTTTCTGTCTTCAGTGCTTTCTTCCTGCTTCTATATCTTTTTGTTTGTTTGTTTTTTGAGACAAGATCTCACCCTGTCATCCAGGCTGGGGTGCAGCGGCACGATCTCTGCTCACTGCAATCCCCACCTCCCAGGTTGAAGCAATTCTCCTGCCTCGGCCTCCCAAGCAGCTGGAACTACAGGTGTGTGGCCATCACACCTGGCTAGCTTTTGTATTTTTAGTAAAGATAGGATTTCACCATGTTGGCCAGGCTAGTCTAGAACTCCTGGCCTCAAGCAATCCACCCACCTCAGTCTCCCAAACTACTGGGATTACAGGCGTGAGCCACTGTGCCTGGCCCTATATCTTTTTTAAATTTTTTTTTTTTAACAAAATAGGCCTGCCATTCAAAGCTGGGAAAGATCTGCAGGCAGAGGGACCACCTTTTTAAAATTTTAATTAAATTTTTTTAGAGACGGGGGTCTCACCCAGGCTGGAGTGCAGTGGCACATTCATAGATCACTGCAGGCTTGAACTCCTAGGCTCAAGTGATCCTCCCACCTTGGCCTGCCAAAGTGCTGGGATTACAGGCATGAGCTACCTCACCTGGACTTGCTTTTATCTATTTCTTCACAGGGGAAGAAATGGGGGACACACAGGGATGTACACAGGGGACAGTGTCTCCCCAGAGCGCCATTTTGCACGTGTCAGCAAAAACAGCCAACAGTTCCAAAGTGTCCTAAGAAGCTAAAATCTTTTCCTGGTACACAAAAAACTGCATGCAGACACCAGGAGAAAGGAATTGGGTGCCTAACAAAGACCCAAGGGTTCAGAAAGGGCATCTAGCACTCTGCAAAAATGTCTGGCCAGCATTTGCTTACATTGGGAGAGACCTAAGCTGAGCAGGCCTCATCGGCCCTAATCACAGCCTGAACCTCTCACTTGGATTGGGTCCTGGCTCGTGCCTGGCAGTGCACCCAAAGGCCACAGCAGGCCTCCTCCCCTGCGGCAGGCAGTTTTGTTTGGGGCCTTCCTCCTCTGGTCTCACTTTCCCAGAAGGCTTTGGGATCTGAAGGTCCCTAACTCTGCCTCTCGCCAATTCCACTTCTTTTTTGTATTTTCCCTCATTATCCATATTAGGGCAGCTGTGTAGCCTAGTGCTCCAGCATAGAAATGAATCAGGTTTGCTTTATAATTAATCTGTTATATGGTACATTTGTTTTGTGTACTTTTTCTGGATGTGTGTCTTATTTCACAATGAAAAAGTTAAAATTTTAAATTGAAAAGAGAGAAAGAGAGGCAGCAAGTAAATTCCAGGGCAACCATCAAGTTTGCAAAAGGTTTCTTTGTCAGACAAGAGCTTTCACCCATGGAGTGTCCACCAGTACGCATCATTGCTTGTTTATAAAAGGCACATAGTAGCTGCTCAGTTGATACCCATTAGCAAAATAAATTAATGAAATGTGTGGATAGAATGAATAACGTGGGCAGAGTAAGAGTCCTCATGAAAAGACAAACAGCACTGAAAAAGCAATGGAAAATGTTAAATTAGCAGAGACTCTAGACACACCCCAATTGTTTCCAGGCCTATTGCGTCAAGCAGGACACACCTGTGGAGCAGCTACCACCAGGCAAGGGGTTCTTTGTCCAAGGACTCCCCCGCCTCCACTCATACCTGTTTGGGAGGCAGGAGGTCTAACAGGAGGGAACTGACCTTTTTAAAGTTCACAGGAAACAGAGGTGTGTCACCAGGCCAGCCCTAAGCGGCCAGCCCCAGGCAGTTCCCCATCCCAGTTCTCTCGCCAGCTTGTGGTTCTGCCCCTTCCTTCAACCGCACAGAGCCCGTGAGGCGGAGGAGGGCAGCGGCTGCTGATGAAACCAGACGCTTCTTGGGAGGCTCAAGCCTCAGTTCCTGGCCTGGGCAGGGCAGGCCACATGTTGTTATGGTTGAGTCGACCAGCTGGGAATCAGCAGGGGGTTTGTAAGGAAACTGCATTAATTAGGAGAAAGCAAACATGACTGTCACTCTAATCTGCCTGCCCCTTCCTCTGATTTCCCTTGCATTCCCCTAGCCCCACGTGGTCTCCATCAGATCATCTCTCCCTCCACCTTCCTGCCCCTTTCCATTGCCTCTGCTCCTTTATGGCTCACATCTGGGCTGCTCTTGGCTCTGACCCTCTTCCTGGGCGAGGTGGGAGGAAGGCTGGAAGAGCGCATCCATCCACAGCTGGGACCAGAACCTTCCAAGCCCCGAAGCCATAGACAGACTGACCTAGCTCCTGCCTGGGCTCTGGCCTGAGCCTCACTGTCCTGTTAACTGGCAGCACATCACTCGACCAGATCATCCCTGCTGCGAGTTTCCATTTTCCTTGGCAAAATAAACATTTCTGGGTTCATCTCCAGTGAGTTCCCCTGAACATCTTCATTGAGAAGGTTTACTTGGGATGAAAGTTTATCTCCAGAATTAAGACACAGAATCCAGGACAAGGTGTGGAGAAAGTAGGGAGGTCTCCTTGGGAAATGGGGTGGAACCCAGATGGCTGGGTTCCTCCAAAGAGGAGGTGATAGAAGATTTTGTCAGAAATAAAGAGAGATTCCTCTGTCTCCCTTCTGTCATACATGTGTATACAGTGGCATTGCTGCTCTTCAAGTTCCTAGATTGCCCACTGCAGCTGGAAATAATTCTCATGCATGAGAATGACTCTGTCAACAACCCTAGAGATTTAGGCTAGAAAAAGACCCTTACTTTGGGTGGCAGCTAACCATTTGCAGCTCCCAGACAAGGGTCCTAAGCCCCTTTTATTTCACAGCACAGTTGTACTTAAAAAAAGCATACACAGCATACTCAACTAGGGAGAAGGGTACAAAAGACTCGCTGATGAAATAGAACACACTGTTTTTGGAGTAGGAAGGTAGGTATTAGAAAATACTTTGAATTGAAAGCAAGCCGAAAGCAAAAGCTTAGCAATTGGGGATTGCACTTCCAGATAATGAAATTGTACATAGCCATTAAAAATAGTGTCAAAGTATGCCTGTAGTCCCAGCTACTCAGGAGGCTGAGGCAGGAGGAGTGCTTGAGCCCGAGAGGCTGAAGCTGCAGTGAGCCATGTTCAAGCCACTGCACTCTAGCCTGGGTGACAGCAAAACTCTGTCTCTAAAAAAAATACAAAAATTATCAGAGCATGGTTGTATG
>NW_016107512.1:2411575-2416716 GCF_001604975.1 Cebus imitator | reverse complement strand
AGAAAACAGACCAGATGGAAAAAGTATGAATTTTTTTTTTTTTTTAGATAGAGTTTCAGTCTTGTTGCCCAGGCTGGAGTGCAAATGGCACTATTCGGCACACCGCAACCTCCACCTCCTAGGTTCAAGCCATTCTCCTGCCTCAGCCTCCCGAGTAACTGGGATTACAGGCATGCCACCACGCCCAGCTAATTTTTTGTATTTTTAGTAGAGATAGGGTTTCTCCATGATGGTCAGACTGGTCTCAAACTCCTGACCTCAGGTGATCCACCCACCTCGGCCTCCCAAAGAGCTGGGTTTACAGGTGTGAGCCACCGCTCCCAGACAAAAGCGTGAAATTTTCAATTAGCCAGGCATGGTGGTGGGTGCCTATAATCCCAGCTACTTGGGAGGCTGAGGCAGGAGAATCACTTGAACCTGGGAGGTGGAGGTTGTAGTGGTCCAAAATCGCAACATTGCACTCCAGCCCGGGCCACAAGAGCGAAACTCCGTCTCAAAAAAAAAAAAAAAAAAAAAAGGAAAAGTGTGAAACGTTTAAATGGTGCTGGGTCAGTTAGTTAGATATTGCTATGGTGGGGAAATGAATCTTAATCCCGGTTTCAGACCACATAAGAAAACAATTCCAGACAACTTGAAGATCTAAATGTGAAAAGTAAAACAATAAAGTTTTTTTTTTGTTTCTTTTTTTTGAGACAGAGTTTCACTCTTGTTACCCAGGCGGGAGTGCAATGGTGTGATCTCGTCTCACTGCAACCTCCGCCTCTTGGTTCAGGCAATTCTCCTGCCTCAGCCTCCTGAGTAGCTGGGATTACAGGCACGTGCCACCATGTCCAGCTAATGTTTTGTATTTTTAGTAGAGACGGGGTTTCACCATGTTGACCAGGATGGTCTCGATCTCTTGACCTCGTGATCCACCCACCTCGGCCTCCCAAAGTGCTGAGATTACAGGCGCAAGCCACCGCGCCCGGCCCCAACAATAAAGTTTTTAGAAAAAAAAAAGATAGAACGTCCTCATGAACTTGAAGAGGACTAAAATTATTATTTATTTTTTACTTTTTTTAGAGATACATTCTTACTCTGTCACCTAGGCTGAAGTGCAGTGGTGTCATCATAGTTCACTGTAACCTCAAACACCTGGGCTCAAGTGACCCTCCCCACCTTAGCCTTCAAGTAGCCTGGACTGCATGTACGTGCCCAGCTAATTTTTTTTCTTTTTTAATAGGGTCTCATTCCCATTGCCCAGGATGCTGGGGTGCAGTGGCACAATCATGGCTCACTGCACCCTTGACTTCCCCACACTCAGGTGGTTCTGTCACCTCAGCCTCTCAAGTAGCTGAGACTACAGGCATGCCCCACCATGCCTGGCTAATTTTTGTGTGTATTTTCAGTAGAGATGGGATTTCACCTGTTGCCCAGGCTGGTCTAAAGTTTCTGGGCTCAAGCAATTGTCCTGCCTCAACCTCTCAAGGTGTTGAGATTACATGCATAAGCCACCATATCCATCCAGAAAAAAAAAAAATGTAATAGAAAACAAAAAGTATCAACCATAAAAGAAAAAAAAAACTGATAAAGTGCACTATATTAAAAATTTTTAAATACTTCTCACAAAAAAAAAAAAAAAAAACCTATAGGAGAATGAAAAGGCAACCCACAGAGAGGGAGAAGACTTTTGAAGTACATATATTCAAGAAAGGATAAGTATCCAGAATATATAAAGAAGTACAAATCAATAAGAAAAAGGCCAGGAGCTGTGGCTCATGCCTATAATCCCAGCACTTTGGGAGACTGAGGCAGGAGGATCGCTTGAGGGGAGGAGTTCGAGAACAGCTTGGGCAATATAGTGAGACCCTGTCTCCACAAAAAAATTAAAAATTAGCTGGGTATCAGGCTGGATGTGGTGGCTCACACCTATAATCCTAGCACTTTGGGAGGCCAAGGTGTACAGATCACCAGAGATCACAAGTTCAAGACCAGCCTGGCCAACAGGGTGAAACCCCATCCCTACCAAAAAGATAAAAATTAGCTAGGCGTGGTGGTGCATGCCTGTAATCACAGCTACTCAGGAAGCTGAGGCAGGAGAATTGCTTGAACCCAAGAGGCAGAAGTTGTAGTAAGCCGAGATCATGCCACTGCACTCTAGCCTGGACGACAGAGCTAGACTCCATCTCAAAAAAAAAAAAAAAAAAAAAAAAAAAATTAGTTGGTATCGCAGTGTATGCCTAGAGTCCCAACTCCTCAGGAGGCTGATTTTGAAGGATCACTTGAGCCCAAGAGGTCAAGCCTGCAGAAAGCCACGAATGTGCCACTGCACTACAGCCTGGGTGACAGAGGGAGGTCCTGTCTTAAATAAATAAATGAATGAAAGAAAAAAGAAAAGCAAAACACAGGCAACCCAATATAACATGAGCCAAAATATTAAACAGACATTTTACAAAAGAGACATCTAAATGATCTATATTGCTATACAAACTGCATGCTTAAAATTTATTGGCCAGTCATGGTGGCTCACACCTGTAATCCCAGCACTTTGGAAGGTAGAGGTAGGTGGATTATTTGAGGTGAGGAGATCAAGACCAGCCTGGTCAACATGGTGAGACTCTGTCTCTACTAAAAATACAAAAATTAGCTGGTCGTGGTGGCATGCACCTGTAATCCCAGCTGCTCCAGAGGCTGAGGCAGGAGACTCACTTGAACCCGGGAGGCGGAAGTTGCAGTGAGCCGAGATCACACCACTGCACTCCAGCCTGGGGGACAGAGTGAGGCTCTGTCTCATAAATAAATAAATATGATCTGTAAACATATGAAAAGTTATTCATCTTCATTAAGCATCAAAGAAATGTAAAATAAACACACAGTGAGATCCTACTACATACCAACCAGAATGGCAAGATGAAAAGTACAAAAAAAAATCAAATATTGACACAATACGGAGCAATTAGAACTGTCACACACAGCTGATACCAGAGTAAACTGATACATTCACCATAGAAAACTGTTTGGCAGTATCTAATTTTTTGGTTTCTGGTTTTTTTTTTTTTTTTCAAAAAAAAAAGGCCTTTGGGCAGGCATGGTGATTCATGCCTGTAATGCCAGAACTTTGGGAGGCTGAGGCAGGCAAATTGCTTGAGCCCAGGAGTTCCAGGCCAGCCTGGGCAACATGGCAAAACCCCATCTGTACAAAAAGTACAGAAAATTAGCTGGGCATGGTGTTGCGTGCCTGTAGTCCAAGCAACTCAGGAGGCTGAGGTGGGAGAATCACCGGTGCCTAAGAAGTCCAGTCTGCAATGAGCCATGATCATGCCACTGCACTCCAGCCTGGGTGACAGAGCAAGACTCTGTCTCAAAAATAAATAAATAAAAATAAAATAAAGGCTTTTGTAAAAAACAAGGCAATACCTTCTACTAAAGCTGAGCATAAGGCCGGGCGCGGTGGCTCAAGCCTGTAATCCCAGCACTTTGGGAGGCCGAGGCGGGTGGATCACGAGGTCAAGAGATCCAGACCATCCTGGTCAACACGGTGAAACCCCGTCTCTACTAAAAATACAAAAAATTAGCTGGGCATGGTGGCACGTGCCTGTAATCCCAGCTACTCAGGAGGCTGAGGCAGGAGAATTGCCTGAACCCAGGAGGCGGAGGTTGCGGTGAGCCGAGATCGCGCCATTGCACTCCAGCCTGGGTAACATGAGTGAAACTCTGTCTCAAAAAAAAAAAAAAAAAAAAAAAAAAAAAAAAGGAAAAGTGAAAAAACACAAAAAAACAAACTCCTCAGGAGGCTGATTTTGAAGGATCACTTGAGCCCAAGAGGTCAAGCCTGCAGAAAGCCACGAATGTGCCACTGCACTACAGCCTGGGTGACAGAGGGAGGTCCTGTCTTAAATAAATAAATGAATGAAAGAAAAAAGAAAAGCAAAACACAGGCAACCCAATATAACATGAGCCAAAATATTAAACAGACATTTTACAAAAGAGACATCTAAATGATCTATATTGCTATACAAACTGCATGCTTAAAATTTATTGGCCAGTCATGGTGGCTCACACCTGTAATCCCAGCACTTTGGAAGGTAGAGGTAGGTGGATTATTTGAGGTGAGGAGATCAAGACCAGCCTGGTCAACATGGTGAGACTCTGTCTCTACTAAAAATACAAAAATTAGCTGGTCGTGGTGGCATGCACCTGTAATCCCAGCTGCTCCAGAGGCTGAGGCAGGAGACTCACTTGAACCCGGGAGGCGGAAGTTGCAGTGAGCCGAGATCACACCACTGCACTCCAGCCTGGGGGACAGAGTGAGGCTCTGTCTCATAAATAAATAAATATGATCTGTAAACATATGAAAAGTTATTCATCTTCATTAAGCATCAAAGAAATGTAAAATAAACACACAGTGAGATCCTACTACATACCAACCAGAATGGCAAGATGAAAAGTACAAAAAAAAATCAAATATTGACACAATACGGAGCAATTAGAACTGTCACACACAGCTGATACCAGAGTAAACTGATACATTCACCATAGAAAACTGTTTGGCAGTATCTAATTTTTTGGTTTCTGGTTTTTTTTTTTTTTTCAAAAAAAAAAGGCCTTTGGGCAGGCATGGTGATTCATGCCTGTAATGCCAGAACTTTGGGAGGCTGAGGCAGGCAAATTGCTTGAGCCCAGGAGTTCCAGGCCAGCCTGGGCAACATGGCAAAACCCCATCTGTACAAAAAGTACAGAAAATTAGCTGGGCATGGTGTTGCGTGCCTGTAGTCCAAGCAACTCAGGAGGCTGAGGTGGGAGAATCACCGGTGCCTAAGAAGTCCAGTCTGCAATGAGCCATGATCATGCCACTGCACTCCAGCCTGGGTGACAGAGCAAGACTCTGTCTCAAAAATAAATAAATAAAAATAAAATAAAGGCTTTTGTAAAAAACAAGGCAATACCTTCTACTAAAGCTGAGCATAAGGCCGGGCGCGGTGGCTCAAGCCTGTAATCCCAGCACTTTGGGAGGCCGAGGCGGGTGGATCACGAGGTCAAGAGATCCAGACCATCCTGGTCAACACGGTGAAACCCCGTCTCTACTAAAAATACAAAAAATTAGCTGGGCATGGTGGCACGTGCCTGTAATCCCAGCTACTCAGGAGGCTGAGGCAGGAGAA